>NC_031987.2:18520829-18825598 GCF_001858045.2 Oreochromis niloticus | reverse complement strand
TCTTCCCCCAAGACGTCAGGCTCCTGAACACTCAGTATGACACACACACACGCACACACTTATACACGTCACTATCAAGCACTTATCTGCAGTATCTATCACATACACACATGCACATCTTCAGACACCAAGCTACTTTTTGCACAATACTCAGTCGTTTTGCACAATACAATAGTATTTTGCACACTTCCATTGCACTTTCTTGTGTCTGTATCATCCTGTTCCATCTAGTCTTCCACTGTTTTGTCTTGTTTGTTTGCACTTTTTTGCACATTGCATTTTACGTAGTCCTGTGTTCATCTGTTATATGTCATATGTAGCACCAGGAAGGAACGTTGTCTCATTTCACTCTGTACTGTACCACTGTACATGGATGAAATGCCAATAAAAGTCACTTGTCTGTAATAATCAGGGCCTATCTTATCTTAATGACCTTATATTACCGTATTCCCTCATTAGAGCACTTCGCTCGCAGTTGCTATATAAATAAAACTGAATTGTAAATTGTTATGTGGCCTAATTTCTTTTTTTAGCTAAAAGCTGCTCTACCTGTTCATATAAACCTAACTGACCATTTGTGGTGATCCACCATGCATAGTACTGTAAAATGCCATAGCAACAAACTTGTGTTGCAAGTTTGTACCAACAAACTTGTGTTGCTATGGCATTTTTACTTCACTTGACCGAAGAAAAACACAGTGGAATTACATGGTTGCTATTAAAGTAGTAAAGTCTAATATGCTATGACTGTCTCACTTGGCTTTCCTCAGCCTTACCAAGCCCTCATTTTTATCTTAATACATCTTTGAACTTTGTGAAATAGGTGTACAGGATATGATGATACCACAAGATCTATATCATAACTCAAGAGGAAGCCCAAGATGTCGCAAGATGTAGAGGGAAAAAAACTTTCTCTGAAATGGAATTTTCTGTTAATCCTCATTTAAATGTTTGTTTGATGTTAGAGATTTTGTTTATGACCAATAATAGTATAAAATTTAGACAGAAAGCCATGATCTTCAGATTACTACATGCAAAATTATGCCATAGAACAGGCATGTGGACTAAAATTAACTTTGGCAATACTGCCCCTTAGTGGTGCCTCACAGCCTCTCATCACTGGACTGGTCAAGTCAACTTTAACTTGGACATGATTAAACCTGTGAACACTGAATGAGTGTATTCTGCCAGTCCAGACAGAAGAATATTAAGTAGAATGGGAAACAGTTACTCTAAGATCTGATAGTGATTGCTTCTCTTTTCTATCTGTGGCAGATAGGGTCATGTTGTTCCTAGTTCCTCAAATACCTGGGAGGATGGCAAGTAGTCAGGGGTGCAATTAATTATATTTACTCAAGTATTGTACAACATTAACATACTCTTATATACTTACATTTTAATAGTAGACATACTCCACTACATCTAATCATTTTTAAATATTTTAGTTAATCAGAATATCTGCAAAATTGAAGTGGTAAGATACAGCCTAATGGTTTAATAAGTGTCATTCTGAAATAGAAAGTTCTGCATTATAATAATTTTGTTTTAACGCCTCCATGGGAGGCCGAAACCCAATGCAGTCCCCCAAGGAAGGGCATCTTTGCCAAATCCTGGGATAACAACAACAGACACCGGTGCTGTTGACCAGCATGGTTAGCTGTGCCGCTGTTGGTTAAAGACTGAGGAAGAGGAGGAGAGAGAGAAGGTGTGTTTGGACACAGTGAGAGAGAAATCAGAGGGGTAGGATCTTTAAATATATGGACTGTGGAGCTGTTAGGCAGGAGGAAAATAGGGAGGCCACAAAGAAGATTCAACCATGTAAAGATGGAGGACATGGAGAGGATCAGATGATAGGATGCCAGGGAGAGGGTGAGAGAGAGACAAATGATCTGACCTGGTGACCCCTAAAGGGAGCAGCCGAAAGAAGAAGAAAAAGATAAATAGATTGTTGTTGTTTTTTATTATTTAATATATGCACTTCCACACTTTGATATTTCTGCTTCTGCATTGGCAAATGTCTTTGATCTATTATAAAAAAGGCAAATCATAATAATATCATGTCTGACATTTAGTCAGTATAAAGGAAAAAGCACAAGTCTGTATTAACCCAAATATTACAAGTTGAAACTTAAGCCCACCCCGCCCACTACTCTACCCACTACACCCTACACAGTTACTAAATGTATAGTGTGTAGGGGGTAGATTGGAATTCTTCTGTGTTTCTGTCGTCCTCTTATTTCTGTTTTGATGTTGTAGCTTGTTTCACTCAGTGTGCGTCATTGGGTGTATGCTCTCCAGAGAAACACTGACACGACACGTCGTGACCACGTGTGACTTTTTATTGCGTCGGTTCACTTTTCAAAAGAAGATACTGCCACACATCTATCAGCAGAGAAGACTACAAGTTAGTAAAAAGGATTTTTTTGTCCTTTCCAAAGATTAATCATGTATTCTTACAAACATACAGGCAATGCAACAGTCTTAAAATACACAGAACTATACATTACCAGCATATTGATGTACAAATCGGCCAGCAGCATGCTTTGATCAAAACATTGTTATATGTGTGTTTATTAATTTGGCTATTGATTAAAGGCTCAGGTTCTGCCACACTGGATTATGGGAGTTGAGGTGATTACAGATCAGGGATGGAGGGGGGTCATAAAGAGGTCAAAGATGCTTTCTCTACAGGTTTCCCTAGAGCCTTTGGATCGTCCCCCCAAATCGAACACTTTGAGATGTACATGTGTGGCACAGAGGCACAGATTGAGCATCAGCCCATTTTGCATGAATGGATTCATGTCCACAAACGTGAAGCTTTATGCACCGATATCTGAACATGTTTAAAATAAAAGTCATTATATTATCATTGTAGGTATATTACAGAGACGTGATGTTATGCGTAGGTGTTTGTGTGTACAGAGGGGTCACAAAGAAATGAAACCAATCATAAAAAACAAAAAAAAGGAAGTAAAACATCAAGTTTATGTAGTTCCCAGAGCAATATAACCACTTACAATAACTAACACTTACAGAAAAGGCACTGGAAGTCTTACAGTTGCATTGGTTTGAGTAAAAAAGAAAGCCAGAAAAAGTGTGAAGATTTGTAATAAATCCAAGGTGTATTTTAAGGCTTAAACACACTTTGTAATAGTGAGGAAATGGGTCTCCTTTACTCAGATGATCCTGCTGCTGGGCATTTTCTATCTATAGTGGACTTGTGAGATTAAATTATTAGTGTTGTCACAATGAGAATGTGTGTTTGCAGTGGACAGTGAAATAACTAAAAACAGCTGCACACTATGTACAATATTAGGCACGTGATAGGGCATTATGTACAGCGGGACTCCCCCGCAACTGTGGGGGAGCCACAGTTGTTTCTCTCTGTATTTATAAGCATATCACAACTATTGTGTTTTCTTAAGGGGTATGTTCTCTGCTGTGCTCGCATAAAATCAAGCAAAAAAATTTTTTTTTCCACAGCCAGGTTAAGGATGCTTGTTTTCATTGATGAGCACGGTTTCTTTTATTGTCCCGCCTCCAACAATACTTTGTGCTGATGGTGCATGATCTTTATCAGCCGGACGCTTGTTTGTATAGCACGAAAAGAGAGGATTTGGTTTGAGGTCGCGGCTATAGTTCACTCTCTGATAGGGCAAAATAAGCTCTGCTCTCTTCCACGGACTGTTGATATCACAGTACGCAGCGCTCTTGAAGGCAACTCAACATAAGCAAATCTCAAAAAGAAGAAATGCAGACTGAAAAAGACATTCAACATGTGGTCTCTGTTTTTTTCTGTTTTTTTTTTTTCTTTTCTCCGGACTTACTCAGCTCTGGCTGCGCTACCTGGTATATAAACATGAAAAAGAGAGAAACGCTCCAATGCTGATGCACATCTCTGTTTACTCGAAAGAATCTTGTGTACATGGATGCAATGGATGAGGTGTTGTGAGGGTTAAAGGCCTTGCATAGAGCTGAAACCTCTGAATGTGCAAAAGAGGAATGCTCTTCTAAAACCTGAAAATGGACTTGTTCTGCTTCTTCACAAAGACCTTTGCAGGCTACATGTTAATGTGCCGACGTTTAGTCGGGTGTATTTTCCACGCGAGAGCATTCTCGCTGGCAAGGCTTGCAGCAACGTGCTGCATTTGCAGTATGTGGTGCCTGAATGGGAATGAAAGTCGGTGCCTAACTACGGCGATAGAACTGAAATGCAGACACACAAGTATATTATAACCCCCCTTTTCTCCTATCTACTCAAACCCTGTGTAAAAAGGTCTATCCCTCTAGTATATACTATTATAAGTCTTTCAATAGAAAAGATGTTTCTAAAAATTGAACAAGGATCGTCAAGTAAAAACATCCTCCCTCACATGTGTCCTTTCAATATATTTTTAAATATAAGAACACGCTTAATAAAAAAAAAAAAAACTCCTCCTCTTTTTTAACATCTACTCTTTTTTTTAAAGTTATCACAAACATTTTTTTGTTTTTTTTTGTTGGGTTTTTTTGTAGCTTGGTAATCCTAAAAGGTTTTAGTCCCTGTTGATTTTGTTTTTCATACATTTGGTTTCTGACCTGCCTGTTCAAGAGTGTGCATTGTCTTGAGATAGGTGTGTGTGCTCTCTTTCACATTGAACGTTTTAGTGTGTGCAGGTGTCTCACAGGTTCATACGGTGAGATCGTCTGACCTGGCCCTGCTGCTGGCTTTGCTCAGTCGGCTCAGCGGCCTGTTGTCTTCTATCGTTTCTGCAGCTTCCGTTCCTGCCTCTGCTGGAGTTGCCCCCTCCCCGTTCACCGCCTCCTCTACCTCGATGTCCTCTTCTGCAGCCAGATCCACCCTCTCTGCTTCCACCTCTGGCGGCTGCACCTCCTCAGGCTCTTCCTCGTGTAATGTCACCCCTCCTGTCTCAGTGGTCTGGGCGTAGGAGGGCAGAGTCTCGTCATACACCTTAGAGATGTCCTCCATGGGCAGCACTTCCTCCACTTTCTCCTCCAACCCCTGGAAGGGTGGAGCCCCTCTGCCAGCCTCCATGCCCACCTCAGCCAGTGGGTAGAGGTGAGTCATGGGGGGAGCTTTCTCCTCCTCCAGCAGCCTGTAACCTTTTGCTCTCTGCAGAGAGGGAACAGCCAAGGGGGGCAGGCTCTTCCCTTGTGGCGGCAGGGGGGCCGACCCCTCGCCTTGGGATGGCCCCGGAGCTGGGGCTGGCTTTCGAAAGACAAAGCGAATCTTCTTCAAGCCCAAGTGACTGATCTCCACAAAGTTTAGGAACAGTGAGACACAGGCCACAGCCAACATGAAGATGATAAAGACAGTTTTCTCTGTGGGGCGAGACACAAAGCAGTCCACCGTGTTGGGGCAGGGCCAGCGGCTGCATTTATACAACGGCAAGATGCGGAAGCCATACAGAAAGTACTGGCCCACCACAAAGCCCACTTCAAACAGTGTCTTGAAGATGATGTGGCAGATGTAGGTCCTCAACAGGGTGCCCTCCAGCCTGAACTTCTTGCTGCCTTTCGTGCTGGTCTCCTTAGTGGTGCGGACACTTCCCTGGTCAGGTGCCAGAGGGAGACGCTCCTCACTCAGCTCCTGTTGCCGGCTAAGTTCTGCCTCCTCCCGCTCTTTGCGTTTCTCCTCCATGTGGACATGGTGGACAGCGTGGCCCACGTACACCAGAGACGGCGTGGACACAAAGATGATTTGCAGCACCCACAGGCGAATGTGGGAGATGGGGAAGGCCTCGTCGTAGCACACATTCTCACATCCGGGCTGCTGTGTGTTGCACACATAATCAGACTGCTCGTCGCCCCACACAAACTCTGCCGCTGTGCCCAGGATGAGGATGCGAAAGATGAAGAGCACTGTGAGCCACACCCGGCCGATCACCGTAGAGTGCTCGTTGACTTCCTCTAAAATATTACCCAGAAAGCTCCAGTCACCCATGATCGGTCCGTAGCACTGCAGAATGAAGGGTGGGGTAGGGAGGGACACGAAGGGTGCAGATGGACAGGGAGGGTGGGGTAGGCAGGGATCAACAGGGGGAGGGGAAAAGAGGGTGCCAAAAGTAAGCTATGCATGAGAGGAAAAAACTTGCAAATGTTTGAAAATCAAACGTACACCAGAATTTGATCGTACTGTTTGTGCTTTTCTGTTTTCAAAACCCGAAAAAGTTCAAATCTTTACATGTACGCACACACTCACGCACATACAGAAAGATGAAAGTAAACAACAAACAGCAATTTTCCTTAAATATAAAAAAAAATAAACTTTAAGCTAATGATACTATGGTACTAATGGCTGCATATTCTCATCGTAAACCAGATTAACCAAAGTTAACAAATGTGACCACTACAAGCTTTTACTTTTGCTTAGCTATCAGACTATAACAAGCTGTATCTCTAAATAAACCAATAAAAAAAGAGATCAGTAAATAACATAAAGTCCCTTTTTCCTGAAATGTATAATAAATCTAATCAAATGGGCAACTTGCCACAGCTGCGGCTCCGGCGAAGTTGAGTCCTGTCCCGTTCTCTTGGCACCCAGCAGGGAAAAGTGAACTTTTTTCTGCCCTCTTTCCCACCTAAAGCCCTGTCCTTGTCGCCCCACTGAGCAGATGTGAATGAATCGGCTCTGATGGTTGGTTTTTAGTTTGCTGCAATATTTAAGCTTGGAGCCAGACGGCCTTTATTTGCTGGGCGACGTGTGGTGACGCAGGAGACAATAGGATCAACAAAACCAGAGCAGGGATGTATGGGAGCAGGCCTCAGGCTCCCACACCAAAATGGCCACTGTACTGCCGGGGCACCGGGTCCACAGCGGAGCAGTCATGCTACATACATGCAACTTCCTCGAACGTGCATACTGTGTATAGAAGCATAGATACAGCAGAGGATACAAGAGCAGCAGCATGTGCCTCTGGCTGTGCAGGCCAACATTAGAGCAGAGAGGCAGGTCAGTGACAAACTTTGAAGGAGAGCTTATGTCCTTGTGTGGTAACACTGGACACTGCTGTTTATACTATCATCTAAAGTGAGCATTAGATCATTTCAACTATATGTAAAGGGTATTCATACTTAATGTATTTCCCCCAATTTGAGGAAACAGTGGTTTGCTGATGTCAACTTTTTATTTGTCTGAATGAATGGCTTTTACAACTGTCGGGCATGTAGCTGTGACTATTCTGCACATGCTTTACAAGGAACAGTACATTTATATCCAAACAACATTCACTATGGATTATTGAAAAAATCTGAACAAATAAAAATCTGCTTCTGCGCTTCTTTTCTTGGCTTTCATCTCCAACATTTCAAAATGAAGATATAACTGCAAAAAAAAAAGACAAACTCCTTAATGACTTAAGGCAAGACTTTTGTTTAATATGGGTGTCTATAATTCATATTCTGTACATAAATCAGGATTATACATCTTGATTGTTTGCACAATATTATCTATATTATTTCTGGTTTAAAAATACCACAAAGGAAATTTAAAATGTTTTTTTATGTAAACACATTTAAATTTTAACTTTTAAGTTTCAGGTTTCAAGCTTTATTGTCATTTGCAGATAAACAGTGTAGCCACATTTACCCATAATGAAATTCTTTCCCCGTGATCCTCAGCTTTACATGAGCATATAGAAAGTGTGCAGTCACCTTAAGAAGAAAATAAGAAGAAAACAGCAGTAATAATAATAATAACAATAACAATGGAGAGGAAAAAAAGAAAAAAGTATTAATATTTAGAGAATCTAAGACAGGTTGGTATTTACAGGTTGTGCAAAACTTGTGTAATGAGCATCTAAGTGGCACTTGTTGAAGTGACAGTGTGTAGTGTCCTGTAACACAGGACTTTTAGGCGGGTGCACAAAATGTGTTTTTTATGCTAGAAGTAACCTCTGTGTGTGTGTGTACGTATCTCATACCTGTGTCATTTAGGGGGAATGTGAAAAATGTGAAGCGCTGAATGATTGTACACGCTGTAATGTCTCTATTAGGGAACTAGTCAAACTCTGCCAGCTGAGAGAAGAAAAACATTCAGCTGCAAACTTTGATCTCAGAGTCATTCCACAGATGTTTGCACAGAGGAAAAGCTGCAGCGGTGCCCAGTGAGGTTGTTTTCCATTGTTTTGACAATTACACTATTAACAAATCACCACAAGTTTTATAAGGCTATTACATAAAACATAAAGATAGGCAAACTGGTATGCGATGCCTAGTTTAAACTATAAATAAATAATTTTCTACCAAACCAAATAAGTCAGATTTCCACTCCGCAAAGCGTGAACATACACATTGAGATGTTAGACGATGCAGGTTTCCGATTTGTCCAGTTTATCCTGATTTGTTGAACATGTCAGTGATTAACATGACGAACTTCACCAGTTTGAACTGGTTCATTAGCAGCAACTGCTAAGATGGAAAAGAAAAGTACAGCAGGGAAGGGCCGAGCACTATTACTTCATACACAGAAGCCCACTGTAGTCACCAGACCAGTAAAAAGTTCCATCTTTCATCCTCCACAGATGGGGGGTATTGTCAGAAAGGTAAAAAATGGAGGACCTGTGACTGAGAAAGCAGACGAGCAAACCCAGAAACCAGCAACTGATAGTTACGTTATTTTGAGTAACTTCAAGAAAAGCAGAAAAGAAAGGGGAGTAAAAACCATTTCTGAAATGAACAACACAGATTGCCAGATAGAGTCACAAAGTGAAGGATGAGTGAGTGAGTGTGGGTACAAAGAGAGAGAGGGGTACTTTAGAAAGTGTATATGTCATGGAAAAAGTACCGGCCAGACTGCACCAAAGGTAATCTTTGAAGGGTTCTGTTTTTCTTACAAATTGTTAGGTGAAGCTGCATTTATCACTGAAATGAGGCAGTCGAATTCAGCTTGACAGTGTTTGTGCTGGCCTTTTTTGGTATTTTGGTATCTTTTGCAGTTAATTCATAGATTTTGGAGTGTGGCTTAACGTCCAAATAAACTTAATTCACTGGACTCCCTGCAGGCTACAGTACTAGCTGCGCCTGGCTTCTACCAGGTTGGACTCGCTTTTGCACTCAGAACATTATGAAATATTTGTATCTTTAACAAGATGCTCAAAGGTTTTAGTCCGTATGATAGCATGCCACAGTTGATGGAGATTTTTTGGCTGCACATCCATGATGGTAATCTACCATTCCACCTCATCCCAATGGTGGCTCAAGATCTGATTACTCTGGAGCCCATTTAAGTAAAGTGCCATCTTCAAGTATGGGATGATTTGAGCTTTGTGCCATCTTCTCATGGCAGCATTCATCAGGAGTTGGATACACTGTGGTTATAAAGGGATATTAGCAACAGCAAGGTAGGCTGTGATGTTTAAACAATGCTCAACTGATACTAAGGATTCCCAAAGTTTGTGGAGAAAAAAATCTTCCACATCATTACCCCACCAGCAGCTTGAAGCAATAATACAAGACAGGATGGATCGATTCCATTTACACCAAATTTGGTTGGAACCCAGTGTGGTCTTCCGCTGATATAGCCCATCTTGGTCAAGGTCCAACAGGTTGTGCATTCAGAGAAGCTCTTCTGCATGCCTCGGCTGTAATGAGCCATTATTTGAGTTACTATCGCCTTCCTATCACCTTGAAGCAGTCTGGCTATTCTCCCCTGACCTCTGACATCAACAAGGCATTTTCACCCAGAGAACTGCTTCTCACTAATTATTTTTTCTTTTGACGATCATTCTCTGTAAATCCCAGAGACGATTGTTCGTGAAATCCCAGCAGATCAGCAGTTTCTGAAATATTTAGATTAGCCCATGTGGCATCGGCAATCATGCTACATTCAAAGTTCCCTAAATTGCCTTTCTTTCACTGATGCACAGTTTGAACTTTAGCAGGTCATCTCAATCCCATCTACATGCCTAAATGCTTTGAGCTCATGCCATATGACTGGCGGATTCGATATTTGCATTAACCATCAGGTGTACCCTATAATAAAGAGATTATTCGACAAGTGTATTTTGAATTAGGATTATGACAGTCAGTAAGCTTTTCTTTGACTATGGGAATAAAATAAAACTAATAATATTAGTTTTTCTAGCAGGAAAACTAGCAGGTGTAGCAGGTCTTTGTGGTCTACTGACCAAATCTTTCTGATCTTACAATGTAACAAGTTGCAATGATTGAACACTTTGAAGATTTATTTTTTTTATTTGTTTTTGTATGTGGCTTTTCATCTTATGATATTGTGCAACAGTTTCTGATTTTTTTTCTTGAAAAATGCTTTATAAAGAAATTGTACATGCTTACACTCAAAAGAATGATTCTTTGCCCTTTTAAAAGTGAAGTAATCATTTTGACATCTGAAATATATCAAATCAAAGGTTTAATTAATGAAATAACTAATTAATCATTTTAAAAATATGCTCTGTAATAAAAGAATGTATACCAGTCAAGTAAATTTTGCTTGACCAGATACTATTAGATTTAACATTTTGCATTACATTTACATGTAATCAGATTACTTAAAGTAAAAATCTTTAGGATTATACTGAAGTTTACACTCAGTTAAACTGCGACTTCAACCTTACTGCCTTTGGTAGTATCTATGTGTAAAGTCCTAAAAACATTACCAGTAATGATTTAACATTTGTTTGTTGCTACTGGTCTGTAAAATGGTGTTCTGTGAATATATGTCTTTAATATGCCCCATGTTTCTGTATGAGCGTGTGTGTATAAGCAATTAGGATGTTTTGCATTAGGATGTTTTTGTACTGAAATGCAGAACCTTACCAGCCCGACAGACTTGCCCTGTTCAGTATCAACAGTGAGATTTCTTTGTGCCAACATTTAATACTTTTATTATAAACCCCACTTGAACTTTGCAAGAGTTTATTTGAAGAAAGCTTTTGTTTGTTCGTAATCTAAACTGTTGAAAACTCGCTCTCTTGGTAAAACATCGATGCCCCAACTTAAAGGAAAGAACAGAACAATTACAGGGCAGTCACAGTCTGACAGTTACACAACTCACTTCCCTCTGCACAATCACACTTCCAAGTTCCACAAATGCCCTGTAGTCACAGGGTTCAGTGAAAGATGTTTGAACAATGCTCTTTTTCTTAAAAGAGCTATATGGCTGTTCTGCTTGTTCCTGAAGTCATACTGTGAAGCCTCTTTTGTCATGTTTGCATGGCTGAGTGACTTTTGCCATTTATTCATACACGAGTTTGCTGCTTTGTGTGATGAGCAGTGTTGGTCAAGTTACTTGAAAAAAGTAATCAATAACTAATTACTGATTACTTCCCCCAAAAAAGTAATCCCATTACTTTACTGATTACTTACTTTCAAAAGTAATTAATTACTTAGTTACTTAGTTACTTTTTAAAAACACGATTTACAGCCTGAATAGGTGATAAAGCGATAGATCTTTCAGCCCAGTTCTACTTTTTCTGCATAATCCATCATACAAAATGTAATCAAATGGAAACGTCTCTTTTTAAAACTTTAAACTTTAAATCTTTTAACTTTATGCATCAAGCAAAAATTTAATTATATGCAACATTCTCTGACTGGAAGAAATTTGTTTAACATTCAAACCTATTTTCTGCACATTCCAGCACATAAAATAAAATATTTTTTGTGTTTACACTCACTCTTTCAAATAGATGCAAGTAAAACACAGAAAATAAATAAAATCAAAGACTAGCGGTCCTGTTGCTCTATTTTCACCTGTAAAGCAGGACTGGGGTAGGCGGAGGTTTACCCTGGTGCAGGTGTGCCGCGGCGGTCAGTGGAAGAATCCGCGAGTTTCTCTATGAGTTTCACATTACAGTCGTAGCGCACTCGCTGCTTGCTTGGAAGTTTATGGTTTTTTTTGCTGTAAAAAGAAGTTTTCTTCCCACGCACAACAGACGCTAATGTTTTTGTCACTTTTTATGGAATCAAACTCAAAATAAGGTCAGTACTTCCACGCTTTAAACGCTGCACGCTCATGCTCTCTCCCGCACTCAATATATTATCCATTGTTGATCTGCACACAGCTGTTGTCACGAACGTCGCACTCGCTTACGTCACTGTCATGAGACGTTCTCAAATCACGGTTTTAGTAATGCAGTAACGCAGCGTTCCTACGTGAAAGTAACGGTAATCTAATTACCGTTTTTGCAATAGTAATCCCTTACATTACTCGTTACTTGAAAAAAGTAATCAGATTACAGTATCTCTGGTGATGAGTGACGCAGCATGTTACCAGAGCCTATTTGATTAACAGAAAATAGTAAGCATGATCAATTTCTAATAAAGGGAAGAAATGCACGATCACTGATTAGTTGTTTTCTCAGTTTATTTTACAGATTTTTCAGATGGACGCTGGAGGTGACCTCGTGCTCGAAAGCCACGTGTAAAAGATGTTTCGGCACTCAGAGTTAGCACTCATTAATCGATAAAAGTCATCACTCCTTTTATGGGCGTATCGCCGCTCTGCCCATGTTACAGCCTGCCCTCACTCTCTCTCGGCCAATGGTGTTCACAAGCCTAGGTGACATCACGGGGCTGATGAACTAGAAAATCCACCTCTTGATGTCTGCTCTCTGATCTGTTGGTTGCTGGCAGATTTGGCCTCCAAACTGAGCTCCGCTGATCCCACAGCTTTTCACAAATGAATGATGTAATCTTTAGTAAAGCATGCATGAGGCACTATCTTGCCGGGTTAAACATCCCAGAATCATTTGCTACACTTTCACTCTGCCTGACATGGCATCCAGGAACATAAGTGTAAATGTTGCCTGACTGTAGATATACAGCTTGTCTCCATGTGTCCAGGAGCAATGATATCTTCTCTTATAGAAATGTTCCCAACAAAAAGGCCAAATCCTTGTTTCCTCTGGCCCTGGGTGGCACATGGGCTCCGCCCGTTGTGCGTTGGAGAATAGAAGCCATGCGCAGAGCCCTGTAGAGGCTTCAGGGTGTATCCACTGAGCTGGGGGACCAGGGGAGTCCCTTTAAAGAGCTGTGTGTTGGTATAGTGGACGCTTGCATGCTAAGCCCTACGGTGGGCCCGTGAATGGCTCCGGGATTTCGCACAAAGACATGATGTCATGATGCAGGGTGCGGACCCTATTGAGCACGTGCATTGAGGCGTGAGGCCAGATTAGACCTCGAAGCAGGGCACCAACTGGACGTTAATCAGAACGCTAACACGCTAACAAACATATCGTATGGCGATCTGCCTACAGCGTGATGGTGCCATGCGTTTCCTGCTCGCAGTACCTTTGAAAGATAGAAAGTAACCAAAATCTTAGGTTTGTAATGAACTTATAAATGTGATGCAATTTAAGACATCTGTTACATCTAACAATATGCATTATGTGATTCCAACACATGTTGGCAGGGGGTTGGTTTGATTTGGCCTCCCGGTTACCCTTCACACAATGAACATCTCACACCACTCCCCGAGGGAAAACATTTTTAGAGGAGGAGTACTTTAGAAGCAACAAAACCCTTTTTTTAATGTATGTACAACATATAACAAACATATAAGGACTCCATACAGTACATTTACACCTTCATCAGCAATGAAAGCAGAATGTTCTTCTTACTTTTGTGCTTCTGGTTTGACCCCGTCGTGGGGTCATGTCCTTGCTCTGTGGAAGTAGTCATCAACAGGGGCTGCAGTGCACATAGAAATACTCTTTTTTTTTTAGCCTCAAACAAGCGCGCACACTTTAATATTAAAAATACTTGATAAAAGAAGCTTTTTACAAGGTGAAGAAATGAAGTAAGTGGATCAAATGAATCAGAGAAAAAACAGAATATGGAAAATGAGACAAGAAAACTTGTCAGTGTTGATGTCAACATTGTCAGCAACCTAAATTAAAAGGCAGGAAACATCAGTTAATTTATAATAACATTTTTTAATGGGAATTGGTGACCTCGACAAGCATGTTAAACCATCCCATGGGCCTAATCTTTTGTATAACTTCCTGCAGACCCACAGTTCTCCTCTAATACTTTTTTCTAAAGACATCGAAGTTCAACAGTCAGCTAAAATGCCTGCATATTATGCACAGCAGTCCTCATGCATTACACACTTTTGAAATTGATTTGTATAATCTCACAATAGGGGGCATCATTACTCAACAGAGGACTTGCATCCAGTAACTCTGAGGCTGCACGTCCACAAATGCAAAGGATGTTCGGTCGTAACATCACTGAGCCTAGAGAGTTATTATAAGGAGAAAAGAGCGAGATTACAGAAGGCAGAGATATATTCCACGTCTTTTATGATATGTACTCACTTTCATCCTCTCAGCAGAGGGCACAGCCTGAGGAGGATTCAGCACCACCAGCTGTGTTACTGCTGTGCACAGCAACTGTTATCGTTTCTTTTTGGACTTGCCTTCAAGGTTTATCAGCACACTCCTTTATATGTATTTATTGTATGTGTATATATGTATAAAATATCTAAATCTTTGGTTTTGACATAAAATGATAAGACAGGAAGTGTATATTCTTATTGTACCAAGCCATATGATTGTGATTTGACATGACATGTTTATGATTATGATATATATAGCTACAGCAACATCTTGATTCTTTTCTTTTTCAGGCATTCAGTTATATTTGCAGCTGTGCTTGGGATCATTGTCCTGTTGCACGACACTTTCAGCCAAGCTTTAACTGTCAGACACATGGCCTCACGTTTGACTCTAGAATACGTTGGTATACAGTTCATGGCTAACTCAGTGGCTGTAAGGTGTTGCTCCTGTGGCTGCAAAATAAACCCAAATCATCACCCCCTCCTCCACCGTGCTTGACAGTTGGTATGAGGTGTTTGTGCTCATATGCTGTGTTTGGTTTCCACCCAATGTGCCACTGTGCATTATCTCCACTTTGATCTCATCCATCTAACGGACTTTAGGGTCGAAGTCTTGTGGTTTGTTCAGATGCAGCTTTGCAAACCTAAGCCATGCTGCCATTGGAAGGGGCTTTCTCGCGGCTTTCTTCCAAACAAGCCATAATTGTTCAGTCGTTTTTTGATTGTGCTGAACTTTAACATTTAACATGCGAAACTTAGACATGTAGAGTCTAAGGCGTAGCTCATATTTTTTCCGGTTTCTCTGAGCATTGCACAGTCTGACCTTCGGGTAAATTTACTGGGAAGACTGGTAGCGGTCTAAATTTTTTCCACTTGTAAGTATTTTTTTTCTCTGTAGAATCAGGGGCTTCAGATTGTTTGGAAATCACCTCATAACTCTTCCTAAATAGCAACAATTGTTTCTTCCTTGGCCTTTGCAGGTCAGCAAATTGCCAAACCATCTTCTTCTATAGAGGCGCTCACACTTACTGATGGAAGCAGTAGTGGTGTGTTCATCTGAGTTTTTGTTGCACGGCTGCACGTCATCAGTTCATAATTCTACAAGCCCAGGTTGATCACACAGCACTTTAAAGAAAAAACCTCTTGTTTCCAAACTCATAATGTTATTGTGTCTTTTTTCACAGTCTTTTAATCACATGAACTTCACATGAATCATCTCTGTCGCTCGTAGTTCCGTACACACAGAGGAGACATTCACTGCGGGTTTAAAGAGATGGTATCAGCGATGCCCTTCACAGATTCCAACGTGACCCGAGGGCAGCAGTGTGTCTCATGACAGAGCAGAACACTATGACCTCAGTGACATAAGGCTTATGTTTAAAAGACAGAGATACACTTGTTTCTAAACTTGTTTGTTTAGTCTGCAAACATAAGGCCATGCATGTTTGTGTGAATATCTGAGTTTCATCATTCTCTTTGTGTTCCGTGACCTACTGCCTCAGTGACAAAGTTTTTCTTTGTGTCTTTCTTTCTTTTTTTTAAATCCTTTTTCTTCATGAATCATCAATTTGGTTTTTGAGTGGTGTTGAATAAAGCTTTCTGACATTCAGATACCATCGCTTCGCTAGCAGCTGTCTTTGTTATGCTTCCACTTTCACCCAGACGTTCGTCGCTTTCAGGAGAAAAAAAACAAAAACATTCTTTCAGTCAAATTTTACATTTCCTTTGAAAACTGGTGCCGAGCTGGTGTCTCTTTCCTGAAATGGGGAGAAAGGGTGAAACCATTCGTGAAGGTATTCAAAATTTACTGAGTGAACACTTGCTGTATTACCCAACGGAAACTGGTGAGAAGACAGACAAAAGCTGCAGTCTCGGAGCATGACACGGTGAAACTAAACTGAAGCCAAAAAAACCATGCCAAGCTGTTCAAATTAGCTAAAATACACACATACTGAATACACACACCTTCTCACATGAATCGACACATACACACACAGGCCCCGCATGTGTCGCATTTGGTCGCGAGCCACAGCATTGTGTGTTTCAGGGCTGAGTTCTTGCGCCCAGCTGGAAATGAGTTCTACCATTGTGTTTTGGGAAGTCATATTTGTTGAATTTGGACCAACCCTCTGACCTTCATGTGTTCAGTTGGTCACACAGACATTAGTCTCATGGGACAGGGTCATTTAGACCCTGGAAGTGCATAACCGGGCCCACAGAACGCACTTTACTACAGGAAATGGCAGACAAAAAAACTCACATGCATTAAACTCTGCTTGCTGAGAAAGTAAAATGCGTCACGACAAAGCCAGTAGTAGTGCTGACAAATTAAAGTTTGTTCACTGGTAAATATTTTTTACCGGTTATTGTGTGACATTTTGTTGGAAAAGAGAGCAGTGTGTTTAAACGGTGAGAAGATTGGACTGTTTGGACTAACTACCTGCATTTGTGTTTAAGGCTTCCCCTTCCGTGTCCTGTTAAGACCAGCAAACACCATCCTCCTGTGTCTGGTTGGCCACCGATATCAGATCCCAACTTGTTTGCAATCCGATAATAGTGTTTTAATTTCTGAGTGTTTTTTGGCAAGGTTTGATAAACTCTCACCAACTTCAGCTGACATTTTCAGCAGTCTGCCACAGTCTTTTTGTAGGGAAGGGATTTTGTGACTGCTTTCTACTCATTCGGTCATTCAGCACAGCATCTGTCATTGTCTTTATGATGATATGAGGACCGAAAAATTGAAAACACAGTTGAAATGAATTTGTCATTTATATAGCTTTAAAAATGTGGAAGACATGGCTAAATAGATAAACAGAGGAACCCAGAATGACTTCTGACTGCTATAAATGAAGTAGTGTGGTGGCTGCTGGGGGTGTAGGAGGTGGTCTGGGTGGATTACTTCCTGGTCAAGCTTTACATGATTGAACAGGACCAACCACAGCTGTATCCTAAATGCCTCAATACATGCGAATTAAATGTTTTATACAAACTGGCAGGGATTTCAGCTGCATCATTTACCTCCAAAGACCCAGAATGAACAAGAGTTCATTCAGTGTCACAGATGAATTAACTGTGAGATCAGATGATTCCACCTTCAATAAGTCATTCTTAAACTGTAGACACTTTCCCTGAATTTGAGTCAGAGGATATTAGATGTATAAGTCACAGACAACCTGGGAACTGCAACTAGTTTGGGTTCTTTTGTTTTTTTACAGGTTTTCAGGCTTTGAGCCCTGCATAAGGAAATGAGCCATCCTGAGAGCTTGACTGAGTCCGCCCCTAGAAGAGAGAGTGACAGAGAGAGACTGGGTGAGACACAAGGCATGAATTGTTCTCACCATTGAAGAAAGAAGGGGCAGCTTCCTCTCTAGCAACACCAGGCACTATGGAAGCGGAGAATCGGTGCGCATACAATGGAGATGGTGTAAGGAGAGGGGAGGGCAGACAGGAGGTGTGAATGGAGGAAGGATGTAAGTCCTGTGCCCGACTAGATGTAAGAACCTGGATGAGAAAGATGTATTTTAGGACGACTGCTCAGGAGAAAACTCCTTGACTTTTGTGCACATATCACTTGTTGCACTGACTTTCTCACAACCTGAATACAAGCTTTCCAGAATGATACATTCCTTGGGACATGTATAAATATACAGCTCTATACAGGTGTGTAGAGAATTGAGTGAATATGATTTTTATAAAATAAACAAGCTGACATCTTCTGACCTTTTTGTCAGTGAAAACTTTATTGGCTTTTAAAAAAAACAACTTGAGAACAAGTGCACGAGAGAGATTTAAGTGTCCAGCTGAGTGTAACAATTATTACATTTAGTGGGGCCGACCCTTAAAATATTATCTTATATTCTCTCATATTGTTTTGATGAAAATCAAAGATTACCAAGTAACAAAAGTACTGACATCCGTTACAGAGAGGTCATAAAGTCTCTCATAGAGTTATAGACGAAAGATCCAGGTCCTCAAAATAAATAAAGTATCCAGCACTGGCAAGGTGGCCTTAAAGTGGTTAACAATAGTTCTTGTGCATTTAGTAATACAAAGAAACACAATGTGTAAATAAATCTTTATGTATCTTTATGTTTATGTATCTGAACCACCTTAATTCTTCATTACGTAGAAGATGAGTCTGCTGTGATCATAAAGAAATGGTCATGGTCAGCAACAAAACTCAGGTAGGCTGTGGTATTTAAACTAAGTTGGTAGTAAGTGCCAGGAAAATCAGTAATTCAAAGTAGGTAAGGTACTTTGCTTAGCAACTGTGACCACAGAATTTCCTCTGGGATTAATATAAAGTATTCTGATTCTGACTGATAAGGACTGATTCACGCTTTCATGTCGCTTATGTCTAATCCTGACCCAACCATTCAAACGTTGCAGGAGAAATTGAGACTCATCAGACCAGGCAATCTTTTTCCAATATCTAAGATAAATTGTGATGACTCCATGCAAATTATAGCTTCAGTTTCCTGGTCTTTGCTGACCAGATTGACATCCGTGGTCTTCTGCTGCGGATCCAAGGTTCACTTCTTTATACCTTAGTTGTAATGAGTGGTTATTTGAACTACCGTTGTCTTCCTAACAGCTCAAAGCAGCCTGACTGTTCTTCTCTGAACTCTGGAATCAACAAGGCAATTTTGCCCAAAGAACTGCTGCTCAGTGAATATTTTCTCTTTTTTCGAACCAGTCTCTGTAAACCCTAGAGATGTCTGGGCAGGAAAATCAGCAGTAAATCAGCAGTTTCTGAAATACTCAGACCAAGCTGTCTGGCACCAAAAAACCATGCAACGTTCAAGGTCACCTAAATCACCTTTCTTTCCCATTCATACGTTTTAAATGTTTCCATATGTTTTCTGGTAACTTTGCCTGACTGCTGAGGGGTTATTGGTTTCAACAGCCACATGTGCTGAGAGTCAGCAGAGCAAAAAGAAAAAATGGCTGTCATCAGTGAAACCAAAACAGTACCCCGAAAGGTGTTAAAAGATGATATAATACTTGGAAAAATTCAGATTCAGAGTGTTGATATGAGCAACGCCTTTCACAGAGAGATCATTTATTAATTACTTATATTGATTACAACATGTTTAAGATTTAAAAGCCAGTTTTAGTGTTTGATATAAAGAAATATCACCTTGTGCAGCTAAGCACACTTGACTCTGCCTGGGAATCAGCAAGGTGTTTTCAAACCTGTGAGGAAACAGGAGGTTGAAAGCTGTGAATTTTTGAGAAAGTGCCCAAAGGGTGACTAAGGTTCTGAGAAATGCAGAGTAAGAATGAACCTGTGGGTGTGCATATCACTCAGGGCAGGAAGAGCAGTCTCAAGAACTGGATGTGATTTCATAAGAGAGTAACACCCTCTGTCTCTCTATCAGGGAAACCCAGGCCAGACCCAGGATGACTTCATGCTCAGATCCTCTCAGTGAGCCAGCCACCCAACACAATGTTATCTGCGGATAGAAATGGACACGCGGTCAGCCATCTACTGGCAGCCACCACCGAGGTGTTCTCACATATGCTACGCTGGCAATGATTTATAACTTGATCGTGTTTCTTCGAATGCATCGGGGACACTTTAACAATGAGCAGGAAGCCATAAAACATAGCCACGGTAACGTGTCTCAGACAGAAAATACACAACAACAATTCATGAACTTACTTAAATTATTAAATCAGCTGTAAAAGTGCCTCTTGCTTGTTGTTTATTTGATTTAAAATAGTTCCACTCAGGGGTCCATCAGCCAGAAAGGAGCAGTCCTAAACTGCCTGTTTGTTGCCCTTGCCTGGTGGCTGCACGTCGCACTTCTGCTGGATCTGACGAACAAACCTGTTCTTTCATTCACTGTTTGTTTTTAGGGTTATATAGGAGGCATACTTACATACGCCCCGTGTCTGTCTTCGGCCATCATACAAACTGAAAACATATGTGCTAAATTTGTCCACACACACACATGCATGCATACACACAGCGCCCATCTGTCCTCATGTCTCAGTTAGTTAGTCGTCTTGGGTGAGGGGTCACGTAGATATCCCTCTTCCTGCATTTGTTAGGCTCCTTCTCCACGGCTGCACACTGGGATGCTGTAATTCTACCTTGGTGGGGAAAATATGGCATTAAGTCCATGTTTCCTTCGGCTCTTTCCATATCTTGATAACCTTGTTCTTAGGAGGGTGGAGAAGGAACTGACAAGGCCCTCTGCATGGATTTTGTTTGCTTTCATTTCAACATTCAAACATTCAATAATCTTATAAAAGCTTTTGGAATAAAAACACTGATAGTCAACTTTACAGTATGCCTCACTGACGTATATTTGAGGCCCCTGGGTATTTTTCACTCCATGTAAATATGTTAATATTTGATACAGACGCAGAAAATAATGACTTTTCCTTAAAATCCAGTGGGCTACAGGTCCATTTACTTTCCAACCTTGTTTTAAAAAGTAGAAAGTGTGCCGCCTGTTTCGACAGCGTGTAGGCAGCTGGATAGTGTAGCGGTAAGACTACACACCTTCGGAGTGACAGTCACAAGTTTGATTCCCACCCGGTATCCAGTAAGGGTCCTGGCTAGACCCCTCATGCTAAAACCCAAGCCCTGGAATGGCACGGCTATGTCTGCAGCCTGCCCACTGCTGGGACACAATAATTTCACTGCATGTTGTAACTCTGTATAATTGTGTATGTGACAAATAGAGGTTGTTTGTTTGTATGGCAACTGTGCTTATTTTGCCACATGTGGCTGTACAAACCAGTAATTTACAGCTGCTAGAGAACATATGGAAACATTTAGCAGCTAAACCCTTAGCTCTCAGGAGACAGTGGAGAAACAAAATTAATGTCAGACCTACACTTTAATGATTTCAAGCGTTCTTTAAATAGAAATAATATTTTAAAGTCAATTAAATACGTAATTTAAATTAATAACTAAATATAATATAAATCACACTCTTGTTTGCTAACGTTTTCACCGTATTAACTTGAAAGGCTGTAATATAGTCACTGACCACATTGCTACTTACATCTCTTTAACCGCTCGGGAACCCAAATATCTAATCAGTTAATCAATGTATTTAGGTGTGTAGGCATGTTCAACACACCCTGAAGTTCAAATTGAGCATCAGAATAGGGAAGAAAAGTGATTTAAGTCATTGGTACCAACAACATTTCACAGTTGTTGCTACCAGATAGGGCGTGAGTCTGAGTATTTCAGAAAATGCTGAGCTAACGAATTTCCTACACAGCCATCTGTAAGGTTTACAGAAAATAGCCCGAAAAAAGAGAAAATATCCAGTGAGCAGCAGTTCTCTGGGTAAAAATGCTTCATTGATGACAGAGGTCTTATGAGACTGGCTAGACGGCCTTGGATAGGAAGGCAACAGTAACTCAAATAACCACTCATTGCAAACAAAGGTAAGAAGAAGAGCACCTCTAAATGCAAAACATGTCAAACCTTGAAGCAGATGGGCTCCAGCAGAAGACCACACTTGGTGCCACTCCTCTCAGATAAGAACTAAGGCTGTAATTCACACAGACTCACCAAAACTGAACAACAAAAGACTGGAAAATGTAGAATAGAAAGACTAATCTACTTTCAGCTTATCTCTTGCTAAAGGGTGCTACCACAGCAAGTTGGTTTGCATGTTTGATTCAGCAGTTTTATAGCAGAGGCCCTTGCTGGAGTTTGTGTCTCCAGCTGAACTCAAATAGCAGAAAATGCTGCTCCACATGACGTCCCGATGTAATGGAGACTTGTTTACTTCCCGTACTATATCCTGTATGCATCGAAATAATTTAGAGTCAGCTAATAATATTACAGTGTTAAGTTTAAATTTAAACTGTAAGTATGTAAAGTAAGGACTGTAAAAACAACCATTATCACGCAGTGTTGTTTCTCTGTCACAGATCATGAGCCACATCCCACATCCTCTCATTACACCATAGAAAAGATCACATCTGAATTATACATAGTAGTCAGTGCCAAAGCCATCGGTATTACTCAACATTACTCAAATAGTTCACTTCCTTTATGACTCCTGTACCTACTGTTATTCTGTGGCTTTACACTAACACAGGTAAAAATTTAAAGCAATTTATAGCAAAAGTGAAATAAAGAAATAAACGCAGAGCGAGTCTTCAGAAGTGTGTTTGTGTTTGTAAGTTTGTAGTGCCCCATATGAGAATCTGACAAAATCAGGAGAAAATTCTAATTTCCCAGCGTCGTTCATCTACTTCTTTTATCAACAATGACTGCTTTGTCGCATTAATTATGCAATGCTGCCTCAGATGCACACATTCAGCGTTGCCATAAAAACACAGACACACAAGAGACAAAACTGGAAACTTGCATCCTTGCAAAAAGGCTAAAAAGTGTATTCTAATATCAGTGCAACTGTGATCAGAAATAACAGTGGAACGAGGGGGTCCTGGTCCCTTTTCCACCTTTAGGAAAACATTTTAATGTAACAAAATCATGTTAAAGTGAAGTCCTCACTGTGGTGCACATGATAAGGCTGTGAATATGAATATCCAGCCTTTTTACCATCAGTGCCAAAGTGTACAGCTGATCTAACTCTGTGGAGACTTATGTGACGTCTAAAATACAACTACTGTGGGCTTCTTGCAATTCCCCTCATGTTGGTTCAAAGCTTTGTCACCCTATAATGAGCAGACAGCACGGCTAATCGTTTAGTGCCTCAACCACGTGCTCTGCACGGCTTGTCAACGGAGCGACAGTGTTTTAATAATAACCAATAGTTTTCAGTAACGATGTCAGTGAGAAAAGGGTGTGGTCTGTGTTTCCATTGGTCTTGAAACATATTGCCTTGAAAAACTGTGTCACTATCGCACTAAGAAGGTCTTCTTTTTACTTTACAACAGCTTAAGATTGGAAACTCACGGCTTGAGTAACTGTTAAGTCAGTTATAAATGAAATATCAATACAGTATCACCGTCATTCGTAGTGTTTTCTCTGTTTTTTCCTCTCTCCTTGATAGTGATCATTCTCGCTTGTGTGGAGGTTTTTGTCTGATGTGACATTCCACTGCTATCTTCACATCACCTGGGAACCTGAGTTTCATCTACTATCAGGCTCCTGATGTATATCTACCTACCACCACTTCATGCCATTCACGTCAATGCTAGACTTCAGTCAAGATTGTTCCCTGTGATAATATGAAGCAATCCGATGGTTGTTATCTTGATAAGCTAAACTGGAAATTATTATTGTAGCTACAGTCACATGAAAGGGGTGGCGCTAGCAGCATCTGGTCTTTGCAAGGAAGATAAAGCCATAATATCAGGAAAATATGAAAAGGTTGTATACATAGCCTAATGCATAGCTGATAGGAACATACCAGCCGTGTACTGTAGCAATGTCGTCTATATTGGTACAGTATTTGAAACACTATATGAATATTTGGAGACTGGAAAGGACACACTATATTAACAAAGTTTAGCCTATTTGAAGCCAGGAGACAAGATGGGGAAAGTGCTGACTGTATCAGTTAACAGGGTTTCAATGCCCTGACATTCAGACACAGAACAATCAGATGGATTAACAATTAATATTGTTAATCCATTAAATTAATGTTTAGAGGTGTGTAAGATAGTCATAGTTTATTTCACCTGCAGGCCCAGTGAGTTTAAACCGTCTCAGAATATACTAAAGACTAAATGTAAAAACAAAATTCAAACACACGCTTAGATTTTGTGCAGATTTGATGTAAGGTCTACTAGAGGTGTACCATATTAGGGTCGTTTATTATGGCATTTTTGCTGTTAACAAAGAAAAAAGAAAAAAAATAAATCAAGAAGTAAAGTCAAGTATCTATATGTCTTATTGATGCTCATCAGGGAAAAACATAGACATGTGCAGACATCCAACTGATTGGTAAGCAGGTGGTGACTTCATACCTGTTAAGGTCAAAGGTCAAATTTATTTATATAGCACATTTCCAGAAAGACGATGCTTCCAAAGTGCTTAACAATATAAAAATGCCATTAAAAACAAACAATAACAACAATAATAACAATATAAAACAATGATAGGACAATAAAAGAATTAAAACAATAACTAAGACCATTAATTAAGACCAAAATGTTTGGGTCACAGTGTGTAAAAAGCCAGGGCACAAACATATGTCTTTAGTAGCGATTTAAATTGATCAAGTGTTTGTGCAGATCTAATATATGGGGGAAGACTATTCCAAAGGGGACCTGTCACAGAGAAGGCTCTGTCGCCACGAGATTTGAGATTAGTCCGTGGGATGGATAGCATTCATTTTGAGCTAGACCTCATGACTTTTCCTGCAGCATAAACAGAAAGGAGCTCAGACAGGTAAGAAGGGGCTCGGGCGTTAAGTGACTTAAAAATAAAAAGTAAAAGTTTAAATTGGATCCTGTAGCAGACAGGAAGCCAATGCAGGGAGGCTAAAACTGGAGATATATGATCTCTCCATGTGGTGCCAGTGTTAATCTGTATTCTGGGAAATCTTCTGCAGACCAACAGGTTACCAGATAAGACCTGATAAGAAAGGAACTGCTTTTGTTATTCTAAAAACGCACCGTTTCCTTAAGCCTGAACTTAGCTGGATAACCCCACTTCTTCACTGTGGGGCCCAAAATAGATCACTGTGCTCCCTCAACTATAACTAAGATTAAATATTATGTTTTTGTAATGAAAATGTTAAATATTCATATTGCAAATAAGTTATTCTAGTAACAACTAAACCCATGTTGATTACTTGGTTTATAGTGGCAGGATCTGCACCAATCACCAGAACTGAGGAGGACACTGATTCTGGAGCACATGGGACTACGCGAGCTAGACCTCGGGAAGTCGGCTACCGTATGTATGTCTCTTTGGAACTCAAGAAAGATCATCGTTCGCTCATGGGGTTATCTTTAAAGCATGATCTTAGTTGAAACCTGCAAAACAAATTCACTATGAGCATAATGTATGTTTTTTTTCTGTTAAATTTGAGACCCGTTTGTGTAATGGTTTAAAAAAAACCATCTGGAAATATCATAGCTAAATATGTTTATTGGTAGTCAGTGACACCACTGTGTATTTCAAAAACATTATCATTGAGCCTCTGTGATCTTCTGGCCCCGTCGGCTGTAAAACCAGACACAACTCTGTGCTGGAAATCTTGGCATAACCTTAGGAACATGTTTCATTATTACATTCATAAATAAATAAATACATAAATAAATCAACAACATTAATAAAAACCACCACTTTCACTGGGTGGACTGAGGCAAAGTTGTAAACTGCCCTGTGGTTTGATCATCTGAAATTTTGAATTGTTTTTGGAAGTGATATTCTGGGCTTGAGAATAGAGGGACCCATCCGTCGGTTATGAACTCACAGTTTAAAAGCTAGATCTGCGGTGATGTGGAGTTCATCGGCACACATGGCAGGATTCGCACTTGACATGTCTGGCGTACATAAAACTGCATATAATTATTTTAATTACATAAAACAACCTTGACTTTCTGTGTTGAGAATTCCCCACTGTGGATTCCAAATACCAGTTAGAGGGTGCACATAAGGTTGTGATGACCATTCAGGAGTACATGTCCATCAAGCATGGCTTCCCTTGGACTTGGGTGAGGCAGGGCTGAAATGTGCAGGGGTCAGACTCTCAGGCTGTTGGGGAGGGTTACATTAATGCATCCTGGCAGTGTGGGATTTTTCCATCAAACACTCAAGTACAAATTCTACATACTACGCTCACTCATACAAATTCATATAATGCAATCCTCTCCTGCTCTTGAGCTCACTGTCACACATACACTCACGTCCAGACCTCATCCTGGCACTACTGAGAAGCTCTAAGCGACAAGATTACTTTAAGTCATGGACTACACTTCTTTGTTACAAATCTCTTCATGCTGTAATTGGATGTGAATGCTGTTCCGCTTCTAAATCCATCCTGATGTTCAACACAATGGAAACATCAGAGTACATCCTTTAAACTGTGGAAAGCTTCGTAATTAGGAATTAGCAACAACTTTTCCATCCCTTCAAAAAACTGAGTGAAACTGACTGAAGCCTTTTAGTGGTGTTAGATACTCCAGGGGCTTTTGTTTAAGGAAATGCCGAAAAAAAAAGTAAGTTATTTCATTAATGACCAGGATCCTTTGAAAAATGAAGAAGGAAAGAAGAAATATTCAGAAACATTACACCCAGACACATTTCTTTAAATTAAGCTTGCATGCAAAGAGTGGAAAAGAACAGACTTATATAAAACTAATATAAAACATATATATGGCCATACTGTATATATGTATATGGGCAGGGGTACAGCAGAGGTTCCAAGGTCATACCTCCTGGCCAGAGTTTGTCACGAGATCCTTCTTACTTGGTGCCCCTGCTATTTATACTTAAAGATTTTCCCAGTTCCACAGTCAAAGGCACAGTTGTTAAAGAGGAGAATTTAACCATTCATATGACGATTTAGGCCATGAAATTGGCAGGGATAAGAGGCCCAAATCAGTAATTAAGAAGTTATGGGAGTCTTTGCATAAAATAACAAGGTCGGTGGAAACTGCTCTGTAAAAGAAAAGTTTGACATTTTGGTAAATAATCCTATTTGCTTTCTTGTCAAGAGCCCAAGTATTAAATGTGAAGGTGCAGCTGACAACCTTTTGACAAATCCTGAAGAGTTAAGAAGGAAAGTCAGGTCACACAGGTCAACAAAGTAAAGAAAAGATAACACAAAATGCGACATATACAATTTCAGAGATAAAACCAACAATCAAATCACATCAGATCAGAATTGTATACAAATTATCTGCGTGCTTAGAGGTCCTACTTATCATAAACAACGTATGAAATCACTTCATCTTGGGCAGCATGGTGGCACTGTTGCCTTACAGCAAGAAGGTCCTGAGTTCAATTCATCAGGCCGGGGTCTTTCTGTGTGGAGTTTGCATGTTCTCCTTATGTTTGTGTGGGCTCTCTCCAGGTACTCCTGCTTCTTCCCACAGTTCAAAGACATGCATTTAGTAGGGATAATTAGTAACTCTAAATTAGGTGCAAATGGTTGTCTGTCTTATACCTTGAGTTAAAGCTCAAGCATATTGCAGAGTGGATCCACTCTGCAATCTTTGTGAGAGACTAGTATGAAATAAGTTACGACAACTTGATTCAACATAACAAACCCTACAAAACATTACATTTAAAACTCTGTATGTAGACCTATTGTAAATTTAACAATAAAATCTTCTCATCGATAACCAAGTTCAGGTAAACCTTGTAAATTGTCCCCAGAAGCTCCTCTCTGTTCACAGCAAATAACTTCTCGTCTGATTGCAGGACCTGTTTAATCTTCATTCCTCCCTGTTGTGGTTATAGGCGTGGGTACGAGGCAGATTATTTCCTGGCCAGGTGCAGTAACTTCCTGCAAGCCAAGCTAACGAGTCTGGTGTTGCTGTTACATTTTCTATGACGCTACCACTGCATAATGGGTATAGTTCCACATAAAGTACATGTATTTTCCTAAATGACCTAGTATTATTTTTAAAACGAAATGTGAAGTGGTGGGAAACCTGAGTGTATCTGAAACACGTTAAGGACATGAGAGAAGGGAAGTTATCTGCCTGTGCGTTTTTGCTCTCACTACTTCATTATAACCATTTGAATGGCCTTCAGCAAGGAGGAATTAAACCTAAAAGATTCCTGTTATATAATAGAACATGTATCTGCAGGCAGATGCCAGTACAGGGGGTCCTCGGCTGACACTCACATTACATTCAGCAAACAGGGAAACAAGGGAAGAGGAGGAGGATGAGCTATTTTGGTTTTGTTTGTGGCTCTTTGTTGCAATCCCAAACTTCACCAACTGGTTGCAGGCCTGTGTGACATTTGAGGGGGGATGAAGGGAAACCTTGAGACGAACAAATGAACAAAGCAGGTACAGTATTTTGACCGAAATCTTGTGACCGATTCTCCTGTGTTTACTGGTTTCCTGAAAACACAACTTAGAGTAAAGCTGTTGGTCGTCGAATTAAAGCTAATTCCATTTTCACACAATAATTTGGATTTACAAGATCAAAACCTGGATACCCAAGTCACCGTCAAAAGGACCTCAGTACAGTTTACATCTCACACTGTGGGAATTTCACCCTGAACACAGAAAACTCAGCAGTAAACCCAAGAGGCACAGTGTAAATAACTGTCTTGAAGTTTACTCTGACAGGAATTGCCATTGATCCCAGACAAACAATTCAACTTCCCCTTCCAGAGAACGCTTCCCAGCAAAAAATAGAGCACCAGGGATGTAAGAATTAAGGGGGAGTGTGGAGAGGAAGAGGAGGAGATGGAGGAGGAGGAAGCGAGAGAGAGAGAGGGAAAGAGAAGGGAGGTCCATGGGGGAAACACTCTCTCGTGATGCCCTGCTTTTTCTTCTCATGCCCCCTGTGTGGACAAACAGCTCGTGGTGGGAAGACACAACGCTCAGATGCCGCCGTCAAGAGTCATCTTCTGCTGATGTCCACAAGAAGGTGGTCCTACGATCGCGCTGTGGTCATCTGCATCAACACCTGCCATCTGTCTGCTAACTTAAGGAAGACTTTGTTCCTCTGAGGGACCATCTCTGCCTGATTGAAAGCAGCTTCTCGAATATCGGCACTAAAGCAGAACGGTGGGTAAGCATAGAAGCCTCTAATAATACTCAATGAAATTGCAGTGAAATGATGCAGACTTTCTGGTGAAAAGCTGCGAACATCTTACCAAAGCAGCGATGAAGTCTTTAAGGGAGTGATGATATCTTGAAGAGAGGTACGATGGAGTGGGAGGCCTGGTCTGTGTTAAACTCCCTGTCCTCCCCAGCAGGTACAGCTGTCAACCCACTCGCGTTAACTCTTTTCATCTCGCTCTTCTTCCCTCATGGCTTCCATATAAGACAAATATACTCAAACAAGGCACAGCACTGGGGGGAACCTAAAGCATAGAGCCACCAGCAATGCATACCTACTCAATGAAGACTTTAAGAAATCGTTATCCCTGTGCCATGGTAATTCTGATTTAATGCCAGCACAATTTACCCTTACAGTTTCTGTTTTTCTACAGAGAAGTGATAAAATCAAATTAATGAGTTGCCTGTAGATACCAGTTACTCTTCTGAGTGTTCATAGAGAAATACAGATGTAAAAAAACCAAAAAAAACTAAAGGACTCTTTTGTTCAAGCAGGCTTTCTATGAGCTGATGCCTTAACAACGGTGGAAGACATTTAAATTCTTTAGTATCAGTGCTACTGAGCACAACTGCTCTATTATAAGCAAGTCTTTCATATAATCAAAGAGGCCTCTTAAATACACAGGCGGTATTTAATGTTGTAATGATACAGTTTGGGGCGTTTTTTCTCCTTTACTTACTATTTTGGGATTTTTTTCAAAGATGAACTGTAAATTTTTTTAACTTACTCCCAAAAAGGTGCAGTTTCTATGTATAAAATATGAACTTTTAGGACTTCATATTTCAAAATAACAGATTTATAACTTCATGTGATGCTCAGTAAAAAAAAAAAAAAAAGCAAAGGTCTTACTCTGTGATTTCAGCAGGATATTCAACCTAAATCTGTATCAGTGTTCCTCTGTTTGACATTGAAGCACCAACAGCTGATACATCCACACTTAAAAGTAGCCATTAGCATGGCTTAGTGTGAATCCAGACTCCCTCTGCCATCATAAAAAAAGAGATTTGTTTAAAAACCTGCCAGTAAAAGATAAAAGATTACCAGCTCGCTAATCTGAAAGCAGTGCCCTTTGCCAAGGCTGAATGTTATATGTATTACTGAGTATAAAGACTGTCTTCAAATAAGTAAACACCAAAATAAAAATAGATAAAACTGCTTTTCACGATCAGGAGTTTGTTAGGAGGTTGTTTTGCTCCCTGAAACACCTTGCCGCCTCCTGGCCTGAAGGTTCCAGCGTAATGCCATATGCAGCACAACAATAGATCATAACAGGGCTGTGGGTCTGTGTACAGCAGTGGGTAGATGAAGAGCCAGACAGCCATGTAAGGTAGCAGACAGCACATCGGCCTGCTGGCTTCTGCTGGTGTGACTGATATATGGGAGCCCAGACCCGTGCGGGTCTGTAAGAAGTGGCAACAGGTGACTCACATGAGAGCGAAGAATTCTCGCTCTCGTGCCAAATCAGATCCACTTTGTAGGTCACCCTACCCCAATCTAACCCCAGCCAGCGTGCCACTATAGCTAAACTTAAACACGCTCATCCTCGATTGTAATCCTGGCACTCCAGGGACAAGTCCCTAACCCAAACAGCTGCTGCAGGACTGGGACTGACTCTGAAGACGTGTTAAAGTTCAAGCATTAGAAAAATAAATATGTGTGTGCATTGTAACTGGGAAAAATAGTGCGAGAGAGTAAAAATAACCAACTGTGAGTGACTTCAAATTGTATATGCTTGGCATCCACTATGCTATTGATATCTCACTGAAATAAGCCTCAGGAAACTTGTATGTACTGTTTTTTAACATATGGCGGTTCTGTAGTAAAGCTATACTGAGGCTGTTTCAATGAGAGGAACACAACACAACACAATTCAACCAAGGTCACAGAGTAAAACAGTGACAAGAGTCAAACAAAAACTTCAGAAAATAAAGTTTTATTGTATGCTCTACCTAGTTAGAGGATGTGATAGAGAAGAATATCACTACAATATATCATAATTTTGAGATTTAAAATTGAATTAAAAGCATAACAGCCCTAACTCTGGTTCATGTTAAAACAATTAGGTGCCTAAAACACAATGTGCAACATTAGTGTCTTGCTGTTTATTTAACTTTTTACTGCAGTAATCTGTGCAGCGTTATCCTAATGGATTGTTTTGTTTTTTCCCAGCACCGATCACATTTCTGACACTAGAAAAGCATCTTAGCACATGCAGCTCATTACAGAGGATTTACAAATGCATCAGGATTTATAGCTGCTGATTAAATATCTTCAAATAACGCACATGAGCATTTTCTTCCCTAGTTTGGCTATTCAGTTAAAAGGCTTTTGTATGCTGGTAACTCCAAAATACAATTAGGTCAAATTTGTCCTTCCGTAGGAAAGAAATGACTTTTCCTGATCTCTTCAGCAAATCCTTTCAGACACAAATAACACGATTGTTCTTAATGCACAACATACGTTTTCCTCCACTGATGGTAGTCTAAACAATGCCCCATCAGAGGGAAGCGAGCCAGGAAAGTGTATAAGTCACCACGTTACTGTCTGTGTGCTTGTGATGACAGCGCAGATCAACCAGTGTATCCTGATCCCCTGAGAGCATCCGGAGTCTGTCAAACACGGCTTAGTGCTGAAAGGTGCACATCACTGAAGGAAAGTTTAAATCAACCCTGCCCCCTGTTGTTACCGGCCTGTGGATACACTGCAGGCTGAGGGGGAGTTGGAAAAAGAGTGTGTAGTTTATAAAGCTCATCAGTAAAATATCATCAAAAGGATTTTATTGTCTAAGATTTAGAAACCACAACTGAGGGAATGTGCCTATGTCTCTTTTGTGTTATGACACAAGGTGACTCTGGTGGGCATAAATTTATAGCAATACAAACATAGCTCCGTGTTCCTGTAAGATTTCCCTAGCCTTGGGCCTTGCCACCAGCCTCACTGGTTCTTAAACAAGCTCCGCCGCCCTCTGGCACCGCTGGTGTGCTTCTCACAGACTGCGAGATTTATTGTTGAGTTGCAAGGCAGAGAAAACACACAACATTTTTCCTGTTGGTCTGCAGTGAGTCACAGCAGCAGCCATCACCTCTCAGTGAAGTAGCTGCTGCTTTTCTCTTAACTTGTCTCAGCCTCCTGACTGATGTTCAGACTGGAAATTACAATAAGGCTGCACACAGTGAGCCCGGTTTGAGTTGACCTTGCAGTGCTGAAACATCATCATTTTTGCTTCGGTTCATAGAAAGCTAAGCTTATTGTTTGGTTCATCACAGGATCCCTCCACCACCTACCATAAACTTTGCTTCTGTGAAGCTCCTTCAGTGCAAACACAGGCGCTTCGATCAGCGTCAAAGGGAATAAGTCAGGGGTACGTAATGTTGCATTTACGCACTTTGCTATTGTGAATACCACATAACTAGATTCTCCATTACTCCTCCATTACAATACCACTGAGATTATAAACAGACCTGACAGCTGTGATGGTGCACAGGCAAGGCGCACTGTTCGGAAAAGGGCACAGTGGATCGCAGTAAATCCCTGCAGCACAGGTGTGATCGACAACCAGTGGCAGTAAAAGGCGCTTTGCCAGAAACGGTTCATAGGAGCAGCTCGTCTCTGACCTCCACCTCTTTCACCTTCTGCTCATTTCAATGTCTTGCTCCTGCTGTCCACAGGAAATCATATTGTTTGAGATTGCTTCCTCTGAGAGCAGGAAGAGGTATTCGAGGGAGGGAGACCGTAGCCAAAAAAACAGCCTCTCTCCACTTGTTCTGAATTCTGCTTTGTCTTCCTTTCTCATCGCTGTGTATGTACACCATGTGCCCAGACTGACGGACTATAAGTCCTTTCCAAAAGAGGTAGTTTACGCAATCAAATCCTGCTTACAAGATATCAGCATCTAAATGGTGCACAGCTTTAGAGCCACGGGTGAACTTTGGCACCCTTGAAACTAATATTGCATTAAATTAAGAAACTGTGTGAGGGTCTGAATACCACTGTAGCATTGTACAAAAAGATTAGGGAACAATAGGTCTTCACCTAATCTCCCTTTAAAAAGCAAAACTCATAAATCATTAAAAACATGTATCCTCTTAAAGAACGTCATTTTACAAAATGACTTGTTCTGGATCTCTTCTATCCTCATGGCTCAAATCTGGGATTCATTTAGAAAATGACACATACAAACCAGCAAGAGATTGTCACACAGTTTGTCATAGCCCAGGGGGAAATGCATTGTTACCCTGGTTTGCACAGGTTTGTTGTAAGTATCAGCTGATAAGAGCGTGGCTGTTTTAATGTGCGGTCTCCTGGCATTGTGCTGGCTGGATTCTCAGTCACTTCCTCAACTCTGCGGCTGTTTGCGATTTACTTCCAGTAAAGATCATGAGCTTTTTATCCGTTTAAGGCTTTGGGCCAGCTGCTCTCTAGTTATCGAAGGTGTCAGATGTATGCTGGAAAGACAGCACAGCACAGTTTTCCTGTGCTGCGCATTGGCTTGTCAGCCTTGGGCTGTGGATGGAGGTTGAACATTTCTTTTCCAAAATGTTGTCATACTGGTGTTTTGTTTCCTACCACTCTGTGCTGTAGAGATAGGGAGCACAATGCCCTGATTTTCCATCTTATTGCCATATATATACTTCATAGAGACACCGAGGGAGGGGGCGAGACAGATGGTCATGGTCATTTAGACCATATCTCGCTGTCACACATAACCAGAGTCAGTGTTAGCCAGCTGATTCAAAACCTTGCACTGTGGACCAAACAGCTATTTGCTATGGAAACAGCCGCTCAAGGATTTCCTTCAGGAAGAGATGAGAGGTGGTAAGAAATCATATTAATATCCCCTGTGGCTTTTGTACCTCTCTTTCTCGCTCTCTCTCTTTAGACTTGCGCTTGGTTAACTTTTAGTTTTATGTTCTGGCTTTTTATTGTGTAGCACTTAATCTTGAAAGGTGCTGTATAAATAAAATTTTGCTTACTTACTTTGCTTGTAGGGATTATACTGTATATAATTTTCTTCCATGAAAGTATATTTGACTTTCGGCTCCTTTAGAGTAATGTATACATGTTCTGCTACACCACCAAACAGAGCATTAACTTCAAATGCATGACGCGTTGGAAAAACCTGTTGACCTGTGACCTTCAGCCCGTTTTTCTTTCTGTGGTGTTTTAACAGCTTTTATTTCTTAATTGCGCAGTAAAAGCTAAAAGTAGCAATATACATATTCAGCCCATAAATGTCAGAAGTGACCACTTGATCCAGTTTGACAGGTTTTCTTAACCCCTCCATGATGGCGGCCATCTGTGTCACCCATAAAGCTGTCTAGTAAACCGCCTTATAGGGTCATTCTCAGCTGAGACTTCCCAGCCTGTCACTGCCATGTTTGGATCTTACCCAGACTCTCAATAATGCTTAAGTCACGAGATTAGTTTGAAAAAAAAAGAGAAGAAGAAGCAGTCTGACTGACACCTCCAGATAGATGGAGATTGGAATCTGAAGGAGGGTTTCATCCCAGCAAGGGAGGACAGTGGCCATCTAAGCCATTGCTCTGAAACTGTGAGTGATGTGCCGTGGGGGGAAATGGGAAATGTCCAGCTCAGGCCAGGTCACAGCACTGAAAAAGGGCAAAGTCTTTCTGTGCTGACTCACCCCTTTGATGGAGGCCTGTTTCGCTTTCTGTAATTTAATCTGTTTTTAAAATTTGGAACAGGACAACAGGGAATGTAAACACACATAATCTAATGTTTAATAATAATATTATTATTTTCTTTTACAAGGCTGTCAAATTTCTTCTCCTCCATCTGTCTCTCAGGGGGGAAAATGGCTGTTCTCATGTCACAGTATCCAACCCTAAAGTGATTCACAGGCAGAGAAGCTATTTTTGTGCCATACAATGCCACTCATACACCCAGGTCATTCCCAGCAGCAGGAATGCAGATGATCTACAGCTGTCACTGATTGTCTGCTTGTATTTCTCTTTTCCCTTTTTCACCTTCTTCTTCCACTCTATTCATCCTCCACCTCAGAAACTCCCCCTTTCCCCCTCCGGTGCACCCTCTTTTCACCTTCCCCGTTGTTCCTACCAGCTCTTTGTGCTTCAGGTGTGCGCCCAGGCCGTGAGTAGTGATGGGGGACTGGAGCCTCCTGGGGAATTTCCTAGAGGAAGTCCAGGAACACTCCACTTCGGTTGGAAAGATTTGGCTCACCATCCTCTTCATCTTTCGTATCCTGGTGCTGGGCACAGCGGCAGAGTCCTCGTGGGGGGACGAGCAGAGCGATTTCCTCTGTGACACCCAGCAACCTGGTTGCACCAATGTGTGCTACGACAGGGCCTTCCCCATCGCACACATCCGCTACTGGGTGCTGCAGATTGTCTTTGTCTCTACGCCCTCCCTCATCTACATGGGCCACGCCATGCACACAGTGCGCAGGGAGGAGAAGCGGCGAAAGAGGGAGCAGGAGGAGAGAGAGGCGAGAGGTGAAGAGGGAGGAGACCTGGAGGGGGAGAAGGAGTACCTCCAGCAGAAGGACAGCGGAAAGGAGGTGGTGGCTGACGGGAGTGGCAGAGTTCGCCTAAAAGGGGCGCTGCTGCGGACCTACGTCCTGAGCATCTTGATCCGTACAATGATGGAGGTGACCTTCATTGTGGTGCAGTATCTTATCTATGGGGTGTTCCTCGATGCGTTGTACCTATGCAAGGAATTGCCCTGTCCCAATCCGGTTAACTGCTACATGTCACGGCCCACGGAGAAGAATGTCTTCATCGTCTTCATGCTGGTGGTGGCCGGCGTTTCTCTGCTGCTCTCTGTGTTGGAGCTCTACCATCTCGGCTGGAAGAGCATCAAGAAGTGCATACACAAAAAGATGATGCAAAAGAGCAAGCAGAGAGCTGTGACGGTAGCGGTGTCCGCAGCCTTGGAGTCCAACACCTCACCACAACCCTCAGCCTCCTGCACCCCACCTCCTGACTTCAACCAGTGCCTGACAGCCCCCGCCTCCATAAACCGCATGACCTCCATGGCCTCTCATCCCTTCAACACCAGAATGGCGCTGCAGCAGAACTCAGCCAATCTGGCAACTGAGCGACATCGTAGCTGCGACAACCTGGAGGATGATGACGACTTCCTCAGGATGAGATACAACCAGGTACCGACAGACCTGCCCAATAACTGCTCGCCATTGCCTCTCCTGCACTCAGTGTACCTGAAGGACAAACGGCGCCTGAGCAAGACCAGCGGGACCAGCAGCAGGGCTCGCCAAGATGACCTGGCAGTATAAATTCACAAAGTGTGGTGTATGAGGAAGAGAGGAAGAAGGGCTGGACCTTCGGAAGTAATGTGTGTCTGGGAGATAGATCTCTGTGATGGAGGCATGGGCTGAGGCTAACTATGCACTGTAGCACCAAGGCCTGACACTTGAGCACATGTGATGAGTGGATAATGTGAACTTGACTTGTGTGAGCTTTGTGCACTAGAGCTCTAAAAACAAACTGCAAAACAAGCTGTAAAGGAGAATAATGACAACAGGGTAACAGGTTTGACACCTGACTATTGCACATTAGGAGTAGAGAGTCCTTTAATTTTAAACCAGTTAACTACAGATTAACCGATTTTTGTCACACACAAATGCAAAAGAAAAAAAAAGATTTGCAATAAATAAAGACAGGATCGCAGTATGCTATAAACTGTGAAGCTCTTCGATAAAGTGCCTTACCAAGCGTGAGAAATATCTATTTCCTTATAACATTGTTTTTGTAATTATTTAAAAGCCACGGTAGAGACTGTCATTTAAACCACTTGTTGACCTGATTGCACTATACCTGCAGGCAAACATAAAAACGTAACTCGGAAATAATAGCACTGCAATCTCAAAGCCTGTCAGTGAAGTCAGTCCTATACTAGTCAGAAGTCTTCTGTGCACTCAAATGAGAGAATGTAGCCTCTAACAGGATTTTCTTTTTGAAGGTCCCTCAAAGAAAAAGCAAGCGGTCCTGCTTGGATGTTGTTATGAATGGATTCAGCCACTAGGTGGCAACAATGCACTAGCGTTTCCCCTTTTCTCTCCCGGAGCCATTGTGTTAAAAGTGTGTTCCTAAGAAACGTGTGAGTCGGTGTCTTTGAATGTATTGTTCTTGTAGCACAGTAACTGTGCGGGTAGTTCATAACCATGTTGTGAATAAACGTCTTTACAAGTCGAAGATGAGTTTTTTAAGTATATACATATATATATATATATATACATAAATATAGTATAATATTTGAAGAACTGTCCATCCTGCTGTACATCCACTGCAGTCTTTGGTTATTTCACACAGACATTTATGCAATAACTGTCATCACAAACCCACAACAAATTAATAAACCATCAGCTGTACAATCTGCTCTGTTGTTCTCAGCGTGTGATTTATTCAGTGCCGTACAACACTTGCCTTTGATTTGTCTGTCAAATCAACATAGAAAGACTTTAGTATATGTAAATATGCACACCCTAAAATGCTTGAATTATACAAGACGAACATTTAGAACAACTAACATTTGAATAACATGCTGAATGCAAAAATGCTGAAATCAAGACAAAGTGATGCAATTTCCAGATAAGAACAAAGATGAAGAGTCTCCAGCATTTCTGAATCACTGTTCCATCGCTGCAGCGACTTTCTGTCTGTCGTCTTCACAAAGGACCTGCAGGAGACAGATTGTGGAAGATGAGCAATGTTTACACAAACAGAGACTGCCTCACCATTTGTGCCAGGACGCTGAGGTCTGGTATCCAGTTTGATCTGCCACAGGCTGAAGCTGAATCGGAAAATCTTTGTTGCTTTTGTATTATTTTTATTTCTGTGGAACCTCAGTGCTTTCTGAGATTGAGCTTCACAGCAATATTTGTGTATTTTGAGTTAGACCAGGATGATGACAGCATATTTGCTGCTTAATAAAATGTTTTCCTGTCTTCCTTTCTAAAGGATTCATTTTTTAAAAAAATAGTTGTTGTGCAAGAACCAATATCAGCTTAAAAAGATATAAATGGTCATACATAAAAGAAAGACAAACACGAGACTAAGCATCAAACCAAAATTAATAAAAATGTAAACACTACACGGAAGTTTATAAGTTACATTACAGTGAAAACCATTAAGTGCTATACATCTTTTCCAACTGGTGTCCTTTTAAGACCTCTTTCCAAACAAGAGTAAGCCCAAGGAGATTTTGCTTTACTTCAGTAATGATTCGGTAATGATCAAGAGCATTCTGGCAACATGGAAGATGAAGGTCCCTTCAGTGTGACTGGAATTCCTGAGCAAGTCATGAGTTAGGTATCTCTACATGAATGCGTGAGTCACATCTTTAAAAAAAAAAAAAAAAAAAAAAGTTAATTGCTGTAAGAAAATAAAACAGTCTTCTTTTTAAAGATCTTATTGGGATAAATGGGACATGTGTCTTGTTTTTTTCTGCAGTTCTGCTCAAGACTTTTGGAAATGTAATTTAATAGATTTTCATGCTGTGGTTAGAAGGAAAAACTGGGCAGGGAAATGCAGACAAAAACTAGTATTAATATCTTTTACTAAAATAAAAACAGCTAAACTTGTTGTTATAACACACATAGAATAAGTACGTTTATGCCATACGATTGCTGTGATCCAGATCAGAGTCAGCCCTCTTTTCTTTAAATTTTCCTTCCAAGGACCCGAACATTCTTATAATATTTTCTAAATAGTCTTAAGCAACAAAACTGCTTGCTTTTTTCACTAATTTTCCTGCAACTGATCAAGAAAAAAATCCAGCAAAACCCTGCTAGAGGACCTGAAGTATGCATTTGGCCCTTCATTTTATTCATCTACTGTTCACTGAAGCTTCATCAGAAATGCTCTCAGTGGAAGGGTGACTGTCAAGAAGCTGTTTTTAAGGAAGGGAAACAGGGAGAAAGTGCTGAGGTCCGCCAAATTACACAAGAACTAGACTGAAAACCTTGTCTCGGGAAGTTCAGGCTGTGTTGTAGAACAAAGGTGGTCATAGCAAATATTGACTTTCAAGCTTGTCTGAACTCCACAAACTCTGTTTTACCGTAATGTACTGTATATCCATTTATTGTTGCAAATGTTTCCAAAAATTCATATTTTTATCTCAAGTTATATATTTCAAAAAGGCATGTCTTGGGTTGCTCAAGACTTTTGCACAGTAGTGTACATTTGCAATTAAAGATTTTTGAAAAAAAAAAGCTCAACATGTATCCTCGCTTTTGGATAAACAACTTGTCCAAATTCGAATATATTTGATCTATAACTTTATAAAAATAGATTAAAGTAACAAATCCTCTTAGTTCGAAATGCAGATACAGTTACTTCCTATAGAGGGAAGTAGCGTACTTTGGTGGACGTTCTCCCCTTCAAGTCTCACAACAGAAACAGAAGAGCGGCAATACGGCGAGGGCATGTCGGGAAATGTAGTTTAATCTTCACCCCTCTCTTCTTCTCTTCTATTCTGAAGCATTATTTGCCGGCCTACAGTTCCCGGCATGACTTGCGCCTCTGTACCGGTAGAAACTTAGTTGCTGAATGACTGAAGTGAATGTTGTCATCTCACGGACGCCGTGTATGTGTTTTAATCGAGGGTAACACTTTATTCTGTGTCTGTAGGTAATGCCGTGGCTGTGTGGTAGCAGTGAGCTTCCCTGGTGATACTGGCATCGAGGCTGACAGCAGGGACTTCACCCTCTGCTGCACCTCGCCAGTTTAGAGTTCACTTCGGTTAGCTCTGTTTTCGTAACGTGTTTCACTGAGTTCCTGTTTCCTAACCTTTGCGCTGTGCTGTTGAAACGCTGATAATCTGAGTTCTATGGCAGCACTAGATTGTGTTACAAAAACTAAATATTTATTGGGGAAAACGTAACATCCTGGGGAGCTCATTGCACCAGTGTTGCACCATCGGGAACCGTCAACTTTTTTTTTTTTTTAAGTCAGGTATGCAGTTGATTGTCTATACTCACGCTTCTGTCTTTAGTAACAGCTTCCGCTTTACTCAGTGTGTTACAGTTGGCCACACCATCATCATCTCTGACATCCCTGACCGTGACAGGAGGTCTAACTGTACCACAGGTTAGTGAAAAGAGCAGAAACAGCTGTTAGACTGATTTTAATGGCCTAACAAAGGCTTTTTAAATGTGAGGCTTTTGCTGCTTTTCTTGTCTTGCTTATTTGAAATCCTTTGAGTTTTCACAGTTTTGTATTGAAAGACTGATGAGGATTTGTGACTGCTGATTAACTGATGTTGTTCAAACAGAATGTCCAAATAATTTAGTTTAAAAGAGTTTTCAATGGATGTTTGTATGTTTTCATAGTCTCCTAAAACCATGAACTTGGTAGCTTTAATAGTTTTTAGATCAAACTCCAACTTTCTAATCGATCTCTTATGTAAGGGACACAGACTGTTTCAATCCTGTGCATATGCTTTATCTCACTCTCAGTGGCTTTGTGGTGACAGCTGGTGTGTTTTGATCACAGCACAGCCATGAGGGGACTTTGGGGCGGAGCGGCTGCGTTAGGGTCGGTGTCCGTGGCGTTTGGCTCGATGCTGTGGTCACAGCAGAAGACTAAACCGGAAAAGGCTGCTACGGGTTCCAACCGTGCTGACACGAACGCTGATTCCCCATATGAGCTAAAGCTGGTCCAGATCTTGTTCCGGCACGGCGCTCGAACACCCCTAAAGTCAATACCTGATGTTATGGAGGTAAAACTGTCTTCTATTAAGAGCATGTTTTGTAAAAAATGTTTCACACATGAAAAAAATCTGCAAATTCTTTTTTCAACAAAGGCCCAGTGGGTGCCAACGCTTTTGGAGCCCCCACCGCACACCAGCATCGACTATGTAGTGACAGATCTTCAGGGTGGCCCCAGGCCCCCGGCTCCTATAGAAGACAGCTATCGGAATAACATACTTAGTGTGAGTCATTGTGTTTTTTGGTTTTTTTAAATAGGTGTGATGTGGCTGCTGGCTGTCATCTGGCTTAGTTGATTTGACTCTCACTATGAAAATGCTGGAATAAAGTTAATAATGCTATTTTGCTTTTAGTGGTATGACAAAGTTAATGTCTGAATACATTTCTTCTGGGCTTTCCATAGACCTTACGTGTGTGCACACTTGTTACTTTCCTCAATTCATGTAGTTTTTCTCCATCTAGTGGCTTAAAGGTGCCACTACAGATATCACTGGCCTGGGCTCATTCATTCATTCACCTCTTCTCTGTAACGCTGCTGAACTGTATGTAGAGCTTCCTATTGACATATCATGTCCAGTCACAGCGTCCGTGGAGCTGTTACTTTCCTGTGCTGAGAGCTGCTTTGCTAAAGAGGTTTAACTCCACTGGATTTAGCTTAGAAAACTAAATCCCCCAATATGGACTCCGGCCATTCTTGTACCACATCCAGCCCGGTTTCCTGCATGTGATCGCAGGTGTGTGTCTGCCCGGCCACATCTGTGGGTATATAACCTGATCCTGTTTGTTGTGTTTGGCAGGGTGGCACATTCCCTGGTCAGCTGACCACACTGGGCATGCAGCAGCTGTATGAGTTGGGCAAAAGACTAAGGAGGAGATACATTGAAGAAAGCGATTTCCTTACCTCCACATTTATCCCAGCTGAGGTCTAGTAAGTGGTCCAAATCATAACGAGGAGCAAGGAGAGAAAAAAAGCCCTCATATCTGTGCTCTGACATTTTGATAGATTGGGTTTATGAGTGCAAGTACAAAGGACATGAGTTTAAATGCTTTTACTATTTTAGAACTGGGTGCCTTCCATGACCTATTTTTTTTTCTCCTTATTTCTAGCGTGCGTTCCACTAATATTCTGAGGACCATTGAGTCTGCCAAGTGCCTGGTTGCAGGGCTCTTCCAGCAAAAGCAAAAAGGTAGAGCGGAGACGTGCAGTATGTTACTTATCCCATTTTTCTGTCTCATCTCATCTATTTATTTAATTTTTAATTTATTTTGCAATTTCCTGTTCTACTTGCAGCAATTGTGCCTATTTTAACATCGGAGGCCGAATCTGAAATCCTGTATCCTAACTATCACGGATGCAAGATGCTTAAAATCCTTTGCGGGTATGAAGAGAGTGTGTTTTCCTAGCAATAGAGTCCCATCAAGCCTAAACCATCCTACTGGAGCCTTGAAATAATGTGCTGTGGAAACATTATGAGCAGAGTTGAGGCGCCTGTGACAGGTTGTCACGGTGTATCTGTGTTTTGTGACACCGCGTGTGTTCTTTGCAGCCACCGCTGGGCAGAGTCAACCACTCTGCCAGACATCGCGGCAGACCTGCAGAGCATCCAGAGCGAGCTGGGGATCGCTGCTCACCAGAAAGTTGACTTCATCCTCATTAGGGATGACATGGTTGCCAGAGAGGTGACACTGCCACATTGTGATTTATGTGACTTTTTGCTAGCTCTAGCCACAAGCTATCAGAATTACATAGGATTTACTGTAAAGACGTGGCCAGGAAGAATGCAACCTCGCAAGCTGCTGCTTATGTAAGATGAAACTCAGCATCAGAGTTCATTAATCTTTTTGAGATCCAGCCTGATATTAGGTTTAAGATTGACAGCATGTATCCATGTGTCACAATAGAGGGCGAAATCACATTTAATGAGTAGGAAGCCGCAGTTTTTGGGGGGTTCTCACTAGTCAAAGCCAGCGGTGGTGTTGATGTCCACCTGCTGTCATTTAATTCTCACAGACAAATGAAATCAATGCATTTAGCTTCATGCTATTTAAATAGAAATTATAAGTTGCTGTTTGAAGACTTGCGACTTGTTCCTTTACATTAACAGACACATGGCCTGCCCTGCCCTCAAGTGCTCGACACCTGGAGGGATAAAGTGGAACAAAGAGCCGTGGATATGATGTGCCATATCTTCGAGCCCAGCAAGAGGTTAGATTAACCAAAGTCACCAGTCCCAGGGGCTTATCTAAAAGGCCAGATTTGAGATTTACCACTTGTGAATTCAGCTCCACAGGCTACCTTTTAATTCTCTTGCTGTCTGTGGCAGAGAGAGCTTGCAGCTGTCTGTGGGACCCCTCCTGCACATGTTGGTGGACAACATCGAGGAGAAACTACAGGGCACCTCATTAGAGCCAAGCAGGTTGGACGCGCATTATTTCACACGTAAACTTAACTGTAGTTGGTCTTCAAATGCTTCACTCTTGAAATGCTCTCTCAAACAGGAAGGTGTTTTTGTACTCCGCACATGACACCACTCTGATTCCTTGTCTCTTGGCTTTGGGAATTTTTGACATGAGATGGCCACCGTATGCCGCTGATCTCACTGTGGAGCTGCACCAGAACCGGAAAACTGATGAGGCCTTTGTTAAAGTGTCATATGTAGGCGAGGTAGGAGCTGAGAATGTTTCGAAAGATGAGCAAAAAAAAAAAAGAAATTGCATTTTTTTTTTTCTTTCTATAACCTCAAGTTGCTTTTTCTTTCTGCAGGATCAACTCATACCGGGTTGTAGTGCAGTCTACTGCCCCCTGGAGGAGTTCAAACAGGTCCTCTCCACGTACTCGCTGAGCCCTCAAGACTACAACTCGCACTGCAACAGAACCGTAGGCCCGACCGAACCCTGAACCTTCAGCAAGCCTTCGCATCGGCACACTGCTGACAGCCAGCACGCATCATGCCTTTTTAACGTCCTCAATCCTCTCTCCATCCAGCCAGCATCAGTCATTATCATCTCACTGTCAGAGCACGCTGGAGTACAGCCACTTTTGTAGAGCTTTCAGGTTACACTGCTTGCTTTCAGGAGTCAACATCATCTTGTTACCATGGCAATCACATTAAAGGTGCTATAAATGACATTTTGAAGCACTGAATGGTGCACTAGAGCACTGGCATCTAAGACCAAAACAATCACCCCCCACCCCCTTTCTCACTGCAATTCATTTACAAACAGAAAGGTTGTGCACACGTGAGCCAACAAAAAGCATCCAGCCCCGACCATCACGCTATGCAAACACAGTAAAAGCCATTAAATGGCTGTGATATGCTGCATGCCCACCCACCATCAGTGGCACTTTTCCCATGTTTTTTTCCTACATTCAGATTGGATGTGTTTAAAAAAAAAAAAAACACACACAGATTTTGTTGACATCTTAGATGGACTAACAATTGATGGGGTGCTTTTATTGCGCTTGGTAATGTCATAAACTGCAGTAACATTACCTTGACTTCCCCTGCCTCTTCTGTTTGTGCTCTTTGTGGGGGTGGGGCACCATGTGAATACTCTGGACTGCATTCTGTCTCTTTATAAATGCAGGGAGGACAAACCGTTTCAAAGGGAGGGACTCATTCACTAACGCACATGTGGCTACAAAAACAAAGAACAAAGACGCTCATTTTAAAACACGCAGGAGGCTGGCAGCTTCGTCCTCTGCTAAGATCATCATCACTCCACTACATCTGTACGAATAGCTGTTTGCTGCTATATGAAAAACCTGATATATAGAACCTTTAAAATTAGGTTAAATGATTAGTTCAGTGACAGCTGAGTTCAAAGTGGAAGAGTGCGATAGATGCTTTATATTTGAATGCAAGTTTGGAATTTATTTAAGCTTACTGATTAAGGCTGAAGTTATTTTATACTTTTCTTATTGTTAACAAACCCCGTTTTTAAAAATCAACTGGTGACTCACCTGAACAGCAGTAAAGTTTACATTTGTTTGGGATTCTGTACGGTTGCAAGCATTTGCTGCACCGGGAAAATATAAAGCATATGTGAATGCTGCAAAGAAAATCAAGGGACATCTCAGTCAGTAAAATGGTGTGGTTTGTGTTTTTAATTAACTTAGAAATGAGGCCTTTATGGCGCATTGGAATGTATTACATCAGGCTTTAGTCTAGCATTGATATTTATTCATAGGATAAATTGGTTGTTGGTTTTTCTCTTTTTGGGGGGGGTGTTTGTTAACATCTCCAGCAGTATTAACCTTTCCTTTACACTTTTAAACAACTACTGCAGTTATGAATCGCACTGATATATGGACAAGTTTGTATTATGTGGCCTGTGTCTGATTGCTGATTAATTATTCCATCAAATCAGTTGAGCTCCCAACTGTATTCATTATATTCAGTTCGATCATTCTTCAGGGAAGTATAGTTTAATGTACTGGATCAAGTGTTTAGAAAGGTGTGTAGAGTAGAGACTGTTTTAGAACACTTATTCTGCTACAACATGTTTTGAATGAAACATTTTTGCCACAGTGCAATGCATGCTTGAATACATACACATTACATGGACCCAAGTGTTGCGCTGTTCCAGCAACACACTTGTACCTCATCTGTGGGAGGTTCCCATGACCTGCCACTCAAAATGTAAAGATTTATTTTGATTTGGTGTGACATGAATACAGATTTTAATCAATATGGAGTCTTTTTTTTTCTCCCCCCTGTAAGCTCACACCTTGCGAGAGGCTCTGAACTATTCCCACAGGCCAAATGAAACTTTTAAAATACAGGTTAGAAAAACCTCAAGGCCTCTTCTGAAGCTAGTGGAGAAGCATTTGAACGCATCAACAAGCTTGAATCTATTTTAGAAGTGTGGTGTCCTCTGAAAATAGTCTCACTTAGTACCACCTGATAAAATGTCAACATATCAATGCTCCTCCTTAGTATGACTTGCACTTCTTGTAGCAGAATGTTGGTAAGCTGGTTTGAGTATGTACAAGACAAAGACGCGTAACTGGTCCTTGCAAGTGAAATAGTAAAGACTCCTCTGTGGAAACATACACACACGTGTGCACACACACACACTCCATAGACATGTATATAACAAAAGAATATCTTTTATTTGTAGTCCATCACCACAGCCCTGGTAGGCTATTCTGCACCAAAGCCAATGGAGAAACACATGACAAGCTTATACAATAGAGAAAAGAGAAGAAGTCAACTGGATGGTAAGCAGTACGTGTTTACATTTCTGTGTCTCACTCCGGACACCACACCTGCCTTACTAGAAAAAAAATTATTTTATTTGTTTAAATTTTTATACCAGATCTACCTAGCTCTAGTTCTATAATACCTGGCATACCTGCTGCGGCGTACAGCCACTCCTGTCCTATTCTGCTGACCATCGGGAGATTATTGCTGTGGGAATGATCATTACCCAGAGTCAACAAGAGAGTCAAAACAAAACAGGAACACAACAGGAACAAGAAGAACACAGCACATCTGGGTATTAGCAATAGTATTCACGCTGGCGAACGTGGGAAGTCCTGAAAGTTTTGGAGCACAGAGTCAAATGTCATCTACAACTTGAAATGGACTGGAGATTATCATGGTGCTGCAAAGCTGCCAGGATCCTCACACTTAAAATGTGTTTGCTCTCAATGGTAAAAATAGAGAAAGAAGACGCTTTCTGCAGATGGTCCATGTTTGTGCTTTTTTAATAATACTATTATCTTAATGAGGTCATAGTTTGGTTTGTTATACACTGGAGTTACAAAGAAAATTAAAATAGACTAAAATTTGAATAGCCCACCAATGGTAAACAGTACAGTATTTTTAGGGGGACGTTCCTCCCCCAATGAAAGCTTGGTAAGAGGAGTTGAGAGGTCACTGATAGAATGCCTATACATACAGACACATACATACATACCACACAAACACACATTCGGTCAAGCACGCCAACGCACTCTCACGTATATACTGTACAGATACAGTCAAAACAATGGAGCGAGAGACAAGATGGATTTCCACTAAAGTCTTCACAAAGCACAAATTCTTCTTTCCTTTCTCTTGTTCCATACCACTTTCGTGACAAATTTGTTTTTTTGTTTTGTTTTTTTAATTTCAAAAAAGTAGACATATACTGTAGCATCTCCACGCTGACTTTTAGTTAGGTTTGATTCCTCTTTGATGTCGAAGTCATCTTTACAGTCAGATAATCAAAAAAAACCAAAACCAAACGAACAAAAAAAAAAAACCAAAAAAAAAAAAAAACCCACATGAACAGTTTTGCGAAACTGTGTGACCACAACAATCCCATACATTCTGAAGTTCATGAGTCAAAATTAAATGTTCTTGTGGCAAAAGTACTCCAATGCGGCCCTGTCACAGTCTCCGCCGGAATAGTTCACACAGGACATTACCAGGTGACTGGTTATCTCCACTCTGCTCATTTTCTGGGTACGCCATCTCGTTCATATTTTACCTCCTTTACTCGAGTCCATCAGTTTTCTGAATACTCTCCGAAGTCCGATATCGTTACTCCTTCCTTGTGTATTGTCCAAGAACATTCTAGATACAAGGTTTCTGTTGGATTAGAACATTCCAGGGCCCGGACTGAAGCCCATGTCCATGTCGCGAGGCCTCATCTGACCCCCCATCATCATTGTCTGCTGCGGGGGGCCGCCCATGCCCTGCAGTGACATCATCATGTTAGGTGAGCCGCCAGGGCCTGGGTGGGCCATTTGTCTCCCCTGGATCATCCCTCCTGGGCCCCCAGGGGACATCATCCGGTGCTGAGGGCCCATCATGCCTTGGCCCATGAATCCCGGTGGCCGCATTGAATTGTGGCCAGGGTTGCCCATTGGCATGTCTTGAGGGCCCATTCCCCCAGGACCAGGTCCCCCTGACATCCCCCCCATAGCCTGCATTGGCATCCCCATCCTTGGTGGGCCGTCGCCCATCATGCTCTGCATGGGAAAGCCAGAAGGGTGTGGCGGTTTCCCCCCGGGGTTGTCTCCTCCACCTCGAGGGTAGTAAGACAGAGTCTGACTAGGCTTCTCTGAAGGGATTATCCTGGAGAGGTCAAACTCGGGAATACCAGAAGCTCCCGGCCGCATTACCTCATGAAGGTCTGCGTCACTGAATCCACCTTGCATGTTATTGAACTCTGGCCCACCAGGGGTATTGGGTTTGCACATACCCCCATCAGCCCCTCCCCCATGAGACATATTGCCCATCCGTCCTCCCATAGGTCCTCCCTCGCCCTGGAAACCCATAGGATGGCCAGGGAAGCCTTGGGGACCGGGACCATTGTGCGGAGAGAAAGGGCCTTGCTGGGAAGGTGACTGGGTTAGGGGATATCCCTGGCCCCGGTGAGGGTAACCCATGCGTCCCTGTGGCATCATTTGAGGGTTGGCCATACCAGGGTCTTGAGGATTTGGTGGTATCATCATACCATGAGGCATCATGCCTGGGCCCATATTCGGGGCATTGGGAGAGGGCATCTGTGGGGGCATGCCATGTGAGAGAGGCTGGGATCCCATTGGATTCATACCTAGAGGGCTTAGGGCAGGCATAGGTCCAGCATTTCCAGGTCCCATCATACGTGGATTGCCTTGGTGATTCATTGCCATACCTATAAGTCAAAAAGAAATTATTATATAGAGAGTATAGCGACTGGTAAAGCAGCTCAAGTTCAGAGAACTGAAATTAAATATTATACAGAAGATATTTCACGTCTTACCATTATTGTTCCCTGACGGCAGGTTAGGGGAGCGAGCTGGCGGTGAGTCATCATCAGAGCTGGCAACAGTCTTTATGGCATCGTGGTAAAGTGGGGTGGAGCTGGGCATTGCAAACTTGGACATGCGTGACATCATGATGGAGAGCGGGTTCTGGGATAGTGTTGGTTCAGGAGGTATGGTGTAAGGGCTACCAGACGGGACATTGCCTGGGAGAGACATGGAGCCAGATGGAGCCCCTGATGAAGGAGGGGCTGAGGGAGGGCCGTTACCTCCTAGAGGACAACATATGAAGAAACAGAGGACATGACAAAGAAATGATTAAACACAACAGTCGATTTTTTTTCTTCTTCTGGATTGTTTTACATAAAAACTACCACAAGTGTCATTCCTTGCAATTTGTGTGCAAATTCAGACTTAGTAAGATAATGTGGCTCCTACATTATATGGCCAGAAGAGGGAGCCACTGGACCATAACCCACCCAACCCCACCCCACAGATGTGTTAATCTGAAAGATCTGATGAACATGGAAGATAACCACATCAGATCCATATCATTTTCAGTTTTTAGGTTGATTCTGTTTCAACAAGTTGAGTCAAATATCTGACATGTGACTACTGAGACAATAACTAAAATTCAACCCCATATCATTTAAAAAAAAAAATCCCAATATTAACTGAATACAACTTCTCTTTTTTCATCCTTTTTATTTAGGAATTTTCTTTTTGCAAGAAAAGGGTACAGATAACAACAGAAAAGGAAAAAAATGCATACCTTGCTCCATGCTTGGCATCATATTTGGTGAGGTGATACTGAGTGGAGGCTTGCCACCCTGAGGGGGCACTCCAGGACTCTGCATGGGTGGTTTTGGTGAGGAAGCCCATCCTGGAGATGGGTTCGGAAGAGAAGGAGATCTCATATGAACAGGAGAAGCACCTGCTGATCCCATCATGGAGTGAGGAGACTTCATTGGTGCTGAAGTTGGAGGTGCTGGGGGGGCAGCAGGGCCTGTGGAACCGGTGAGCATGCCAGCCAGTTGGGACGGTGTTTGAGGGGACTTAAGATTAGCCGAGGGAGAGCCCATCATGGGGGACTGCACTTGCCTCAGAGGAGGAGACTTAAGTGGATTAACACTGGGAGAGTTCCCACCTCCTGCTTGGACATTCAGATCTGCTGGCTTGCGGCCCCTCTGGCCTTGTGCAGGACCCCCAGCAGAGGGAATATGGTTAATACGGCCATTACCTCCGGTTGGTGTAGATCTGTGCTCTGGACCAAATGCTTGGTCTGCATGTGGACCCCTCATTCCTCCAGGACCCCCAGGGAAGGATCTCCCAGGCCCCATAGGAAAGTCTCCTGGCTGCGTCTGCTCAGGGAATGACCGACCCTGCATGGGCCTGCCTTGTGGACCCATATTCTCCATTGGCCCTCCACCCCCTCTCATTCTCATCATCTCATCAGGGCTCATATTCATGGGGGGATCTCGTAGTTTTGAAGGATGCATATGAGGTCCTGGCCCAGGGCCAGGCCCCATGCCGAACTCAGGTCCCATTTCCCGGCCCCCTATTCCTGGCAGTCTAGAGGATGGACTCATGGGACCATCACTGGGCATTCTGGGAAACATACCCATGCCATTACCTGGTTCCATCCCACTTCTTTGGTGTCCCATCATCCTCTGCATGTCCATCATCATCCCAGGAGGAAGACCCTTCTCTCCACCCATTCCTTGGTGAAACATTGCCTCTTGGACTGACTGAGGATTTGGGAAACGCTCACCACGAGCTCCTGGACCAGCAAACATTGCCCCAGGTCCTCCAGGGAAACGCGCTTCTCCCATACGGGGAGGCATCTCATCAGGCCATCCCATTCCAGGTCTCGGGGGGCCCTCCATCTCGGGATTCATCATGCCAGAGAAGCCAGGCATCCTCTGCATATGTGGGGGCATACCCCTGGGGCCAGGACCCATGCTCATGCGCTCTGGATAGTGATCCGGTGGCCCACCTGGTCCTCCCCACATCTCTCCTGGGCCCATCTGATAAGGAGGTGGGGGCCCTCGCATCATGCCACGTGGACCATGGGGGTGCATCATCATATCAGGACCAAGTGGCCGGTGTTGCATTTCTTGTTTCTTCCTCTTCTCTTCGTAAAATTCCTGCTGTAGCTTCAGCCACGCCACCTGTTCTGGGGTCATCTGTTCTCCATCTCCACATCCACCTGGGCCTCCCATGTGTGGACCCATTTCATCTTGTGGAAATGGGGGCATGTCCCTGGGACCATGGGGTGGGCCAAAAGGTGGACCTTGTGGACGAGGTCCTACTGGTCCACCTGGTGGGCCTAAACTCTGAGACTGCGCTATCATAGCCTGTAAGGGGCCCTGCTCAGACCTCCGAGGTGGCGCATCAGGGCCCCCATCATGGGGTCCACTATGGGATTGTTGAGCTCCGGCTGGCGGGGCATCACGGTCATCAGGGAAAAGCATGCGCTGAATATCTCGCAAGGTCTGCAGAGAGCGCTGCCGATGTTCTATCTGTTCTTGTGACAGACCCTCTGTGTTCACCTCCATGTTCAACAGCTCCTGGGTTAGCTGCTGGTGTTGCTGCTGCTGCTGGGGCGTCAGACCTGTTCCACCAGTTCCTCCACCCTGTCCACTTTCACCCGATGTTGGGGGATTGAGGCCAGCCTCTGGTTGGGTTACAGGGACCTGGTCAACTGGGGCTGTAGTGTTACTGGGGCTACTGCTGGGAATATTTTTGGATTCCATGCCTGTAGAGGATGAGCCTTCCTGCGGAAGAACACCAGATTGGCTCCCTTGATTTGAAGGCTGCGGTGGGGCTGGCTCTGACGTGCTGGGTAAGGACGGGTTGGATCCAGGCTGGTGGCTCTGATCTTGGGTGTGGGACGGAGGCTGCTGGGGAGGATTGGAGTCGTTTGCTGCATTGTTCTTTAACACAGAGAAAGAGAAACAGGATTGAGATGTAGCAGTGTCAACATAATCATGTTCATATATATATATAAAATTTCATATATGCCATGTATATATGTTAGTATATATTTACTATGAAATGAGTATTTACCAAGAGGAGGTGAGCTATGTCCCTGTTGTTGGAGATGTTTGTAATGTGGAAGACGATGATGTTTTCTATACGGCCACTAATAACCTCTTCAGCTGCCCTGAGGACAAGGAGGCAGACGGTTAGATATCAGTCATCAGACACAATAGTGAGTGTGAGTGTGTGAGACAGTAAGCCACATGAATGAGTACTAGATGCAACCATGAAGGTAATGCCAAGGTCAGCAGACTAAGAAAACTATTACACGTGCACACCTTCTACTGAGCATCCCCATCTTTGATCTCCAACTCCCAAAAGAGAGTGGTAATCTAAGCCAAGCATGTACTCCCACTGAAAAACACACGTGCTTGTGCAGATACACACAACAAATTTAGGCTATAATTGAAAAGGCTGGGTGAAGGACAGGCGAGGAAGCCAAGTACCTTAGTCCCACATATACAAACAGCTTTAACAGTCACTGATGACAGAAGCACAAAGATACACTTAATGAAAATATCAGTGTTAGCAATTCTATTTTAACTGTGTTGCTGCAGATGTAGGTTTTTATTATGTAAAAGAAAAAATTAAGCAATGAAATGATGGTTTACTTTCTATAAACTCATTAATATTTAGAAATTGGCTAGATAAACCAACTGTGAACACCAAAAATTAAACAGGAATATTCTACTTCTAAGCCAAAATATATGACAGATACGAAATAATAGAAAAGGTAACTTCTGGCTCCCTTACTTGTTAGCTATCCCTGTGCTGAAGACATAAACAAATTTTGAGCCTTGTTTCTGGCCACTAGCAGGCTCTGTTGTGGAGACTTGGCCTCCCAGTGTATTGTGGGAAGGCGTTGAGGAGCGACTGAGTCCGGCATTGGAGGTAGAATGTGTGACAGAGTCCTGGGGATTCACATCGCTGGAGTTTGAGTCTGCAGGGAGACAACAGGGTACACCCATGACTTTAAGCACAGGCTTATGGGAAATGTAGTTCTACTGAAAACCGCTGTCAAGTCAAGTTGATTAATGGAGGGAATATTATATATGCTTGAATGAACATGTTAACACACTTACTGAAGAATCCTCTGTTATCTTCGTCACTTTCCCCCCCAGAGTACCAGTCAGCTCCACTGTACGGCGCCCTCCTCTCCGTAACACATATCCTCTTCGCCCTGCTACTATCTGTACACACACACGCACACACAAAGCCATCAGTGGCCTTAGGTTTATCAGTGTGACTGGCAATGAGGGACTGCAAAGTATATCTTTCAAGATGTCCAATTTGTATTCTCTTTGCAGATTGTGTAGTATTAGCAAACAACACAGCAGATGATTTGATAATACTGTACAGGCTATGGTGATTCTTACCTGTTTCCTCACTGGTAGGCGTACCACTCTCTGGTTGTTCGGATGACTCCGCAGAGTTGTTCATGCTCCTTTTAGATTTCACCTTGGAGCTTGGGCCGGAGCTTAGGCCCTGGCCGTTTTTAAGCCCCACTCCACCTGCAACATTTTGAGCCCCTTTGGTCTTGGGGTCACAGGGTGAGGGCTGTGATTGGCTGCCCGTGCTCCCTGGTTTGCCCTGATTGGGCATTTTAGAGTCACTCTGGGCGGCAGTGGAGGGAGACACGACAGGAGGTGATCGTACCATGGCCTCCGTCTTAGGTTTAGGGCTGGAAAACAATGAATAGATAAAGATACAATTACACCATGAACTAAAGCAGCTACTTTTCCTTGAAAACTGTGAAAAACATTAGATATTTTGGATACAACAAAAGGCCAGGGGCATTTTAGCAGGCTTATCTAATAATCATTTTCTGGAATCGAGAATGAACCAGGTAAATTACAGATAAATGCGGAGACAGCTTGCCATCCATGAGGTCTTTAATCCCACGACACATAGTTATAACATGTGCCTTTTTCCCCTCCAATATGGTACCCAAAAGGGGTGGCAGAGAGAAAACCAAAGGAAAATGTGAACTTGGTGTTCTTTTTGTCCTTACAACACCACCACCACCACCCCCCAACTTGCAACTGCTAAACACAGCATCAGTTTGACAACCAACAGTTGGCATAGATGTCTGTGAACGCAAGATTAAGTTACTGGTATGGGGAATTCATTGCACACAGATCTGGTCTGCAAAAAGACAGGGCACCTACAAATGACTGCTGCTAACCGGCTCTGAGAGCAGCTCAGTTCAGGCAAGCAGGAAACATCCAACTGGCAGAGAACTTCCATACCACACCCTAATATCTTTCTTTCTTCCTCATATACACACACATATGCACACGTACACACATTTGTACAAGTAGCATAAAACAAATGCCAACATGTCCAAAAGGTTCAGCCACAGCTCTGCACACTGTATGTATGTAGAGACAGACACACGGCCAGCAGAACAAGAAGGCAAAGCCATAAGTTTGGCAGTCCATGCAGTCATTTCCAGAGGCTCCAGAACCATGAGTCAGCAGGGAAAACTTCCAAGCCCAGTGTACTCCCTGACCCTGGAAGAGCTCTGGATCACACATCAAAACCTTACGTGTAAACTAATAATTCACAAAAGATGATTTTACATTAGCGTTACACCTGACCAACACCTAATTTCCACACCATACAAGTGAAGCAAATTGTTCAGGTTTGTACCACCTTCTTGACCTTGCCAACATGCAACTCCTATAGATTTATCAGGTATCGTGTAGACATACTTGCTTACAAGCCTCACTGCACAATACAATTACTACAATTAAAGACATCAAGAGAGTAAGTTCAACTCAGTAAAGAGAAATGAAAATACCAGAGTAGTACAGTAAAAACCTTAAAAAGCATAAGGATAACATGTTAGCTTTATTTTATTTATTGTTTTTATTTCATTTTACTTTTTTTTTTTCATTTTAGATGTGCAAGTGAGATGACTTTATAAACGGTCGAGCCTTCCTCTTTAAGAAGAAAGCCCTGTAGGTAACGTGTGTGCCTCAGGGTCCTTGCAGGGACTGAGTGACTCCGTCTGTTGAGTGTGTAGAAGAAGTAACATTACAATCATTAAGCCACAGCCACTGGTGAAGTGCAAGCAGACAGAGGTAATTAAGTTAAAGTAATCAGCCAAAAGTGTCTAGATAGGGCCTAGTTTCTGTGTTAACAGCCATCCAAACACATTCTCTGCCTGCTGCTACAGAAAAGTAAATGATGTCCATGCAAGAAGATTACTTAAGAGTAGTTTCTAACTATGGCTAGATTTTCTAGCCAAGCTAGAGAAGAGACACCATTTTAAACTAGGTCTTCCTACCAGGTTTAGGAGCTGGAATAGAAAAAGAAATATCCGTCCTGTCTCCCTCTGCTCTCCTTTTTCTCTTCACTTTGCCTTCATTCCCCCAAATAGTCATGGCAGACAGTTGCGCCTCCTGTAGCCTGGTTCTACAAAAGGTTTCTTCCTGTTCAAAAGGAGTTTTTCTTTCTCACTGTCACGCTTGCTCATACCGGATCATCTAATTGTTGGAGTTTTCTGAGTACTGCAGGGTCTTTAAATAAACCAGAATTGAACTGAAATTGAATTGAACTCTGTCCCCACATGCATCAGTTAGCGAAAGAGCTGCCCCATTCTTGATGGCTATAAGGATTTAAACGACATGCTGATTGTAAGCAGCGTAAACACATTTGACAGCACGAATATGTTTATTTCTTACATTCAAATACTAGAATGACAGCTCTCTAGAAAGTACAGTACATATGAGCAAAAACACGCCTCAATGTGGCCTCGGTCTTGCTGATTTTTAAAGTTAATATTGCTTATTTCAACTAAATCTAAGCTGGAAAAACGGGCAGAGCTTCTCAATTTGCCCCTTGTTCTTAACTGTTGTTTAATGACCCTGGCTTTTTTTCTTCTTCTTCTACTTTTTTTTTCCCCAATTACGTAAAAAAAGATTTGTCATGGACAGATGTTTCCCCAGTAAAGTTTGATTACATGTTATTGAAGCTAAATAACAAGCCTAAGTGGTTTAGTCATCATTAATAGTCCACCAAACTGTCTAGGAAGGTTGTCTTAACCAACAAAAAAAAAAAAAAAAAAAAAAAAAGGTAGTAGTTTTTCAAACAACCCTTTAAACAGTTTTATTTACATGTACTTCTAAAGATTTTCATGCAGTTAAAAATCCTTTGCTGTCCATCATAAACAGTCTTGGTTAAACATTATTTTAATCCATAGCTTTAATATATAGTCAGTATAACCTAGACTTCAGTTACACACATACCCACAAAATAGCTGATCATTTTTAGAAAGCAAGTATCACAGGGCTATATCCACAGGTTGTCACATTGTATGAATCCACTCACCTTTGTGTGTTGGTGGACGGGGAGTTCTTTAGCCTATTGGAGTTCATTGATGGAGCTCCCAAGACTACAGAACAGGGTGGAGTGATGAGCTGGTGAGGACTGCCTGTGTGTGTGAGCGGCGCTTTTGCACGCACGTTCCTGGAGCCAGGAACAGGATTCCCAATGTTCGACAGGTTTCCCCGACCGTCCTTGGCCTCTTCTCTCTCTTTCTTTCCTCGTTCCCTCTTGCTGAAATGTGTCGCTGCTGTACCTGCCGCCGCTGGCCTCTCCTCTTGGACCTCCAACATTCTCTCTACGTCCTTGTCTGTGTGGGTGTGCGTGTATGTGTATGTGTGTAAGTGTATGTGTGTGTGTGGGAAAAGTGTGGAAAAAAATAACAATAGTCCAGAAGGCTTCTCTTGTTCTTGTTCAGTGTGTATTTATGAAATTCCCCCAAGGGGGCTTTCAACGGCCCTTGGGCACACTGTTGAGAGAAAAGAAGGAGAAAAAGGACCGTTAACAAAACTGGAAAAGGCAGACGCCGTCTCAAGAGAGTTCAAAGCGACACTCTACCCAAAGTCTTCTTATTATCAATCTTCCTGTCTATGAGTGAAAGATGGAAAAGTTGATTTTTTTCCCCCCTCTTTTAAAGTTGCTTTGGGCAAAACAGGGCTTAAAAAAAGTCATTCTGACATTATTCAGTAAGAAAAATCGTAGGTCAAATTAATTACTTGACCACTTACACAGACTTCAGTCTTTGTTAATTGTAACCTCAGCATGTTTGTTTTTCCCCCAGTGTCTGAAATGTCTGCTTATAGTGCATTTTTTTCGCCCTCAACACACTCAGTGCTTCATACACAGACTTTATATGGGCAGGCCGCCCAGGTATGTTAAGACCCGCCCAAATACATTTAGAGACAGGCTTTAGCATTATTCCATATCCATCTGAGAGAATGATGCCATCAGCAACGAGCAGACAATACCCTTTGTTTTTATTTTTAAAATTCAGACACCGCTAACCTGCTTGCCAGAAGATCAACAGCCTGGTTTCTACTACGACAGCTTTCAACATCATCCAGCTGCTTTCCAAGATCATCACATCCTGCAAATGGACAAATTCCACATGCGCCGTCTTATACTTAATTTATGGTACAGACGTTGTCTGTTTGCATAGGTATTTGCCTGCAGAGAGGCTCTCCGTAGGCAACCAACTCCAATGTCAAAAGTCCTCAAAAAAACCAAAAGCACATAGCTCGACGTGGATGAGTGTATGCATAACCTGAACCCTGACGGCTTGAAGAGTGGGCCACAAACAGGAGCAGCATGAGAAGCCACAGTGGACACTTCTTTATTTTTAACACTTGGTTTCACTTCAGCAATTTGTACGTTATAACCCTGCTTTTGTCCACAAGTGATGGACCACAAGCAAGCAAAAGTAGCCCACAGACCAGTTGTTTGTGGCACCGCCCCCTAGTGACAGTAAACAGCTACAACATGTATACGGCCATCCACAAAGCTGTCTGCAATACCACCGCAGAAGCGCCTTGGAGCCCTTAGACTGCAGCTGGTAATGATAATCTTCTTCAACTCTATAGATCTGCTGTGTCCTCAAGGACTACCAACTGGGGGAGAAATGGTTCATGTGTTTGTATCGAGTGCTTCAGAGCAGACAAAGTCTACCACATCCAGCTGCAGTCCAAAATGGTGAAGGATAAGAGACTCATTAAAGAGACGGCAGATTATAATGCTCCACTAATAATCACCAAGTACTTCGCAATTGTATTTGCAGGAAAACGTTACAAAATAAAATAATCTAATAATTTGTTTAAGAAATTGTGCATACACTGTCTTTGGAAGCTCATGGGTGTTCCTACAAATACCCCTCGCAAATACAATCTAAATCTGTTGTGAACTCTGAAAGTACGTATATCATTTCAGTCCTCATTGTTCAACATGTGTTTGTTAAAGCAACTGACCAGCTGACAGAACAAAGACTGTAAAAAATGTAAAAACAGCAAAGACAAAACATCAGTCTTTCCCTCCACTAACTCTATAATTTGATTCAATTTATAAATCATCAATATGCAAGATCAATCATCTCAAGGTGCTTGATAATATAAATGATCCACTATAAGCTGATACGGAGTCTGGTTCAATATTAACTGATAAAAGCTAAGTCACAACCCGAACGCTGCCACCACTGCTTAGTTTGTCCACCAGAGAGCACCAATATTTATCTGGAAATAAATCTGTTGATTTATATATAATGATTTTACAATTAAAAAAAAAACCAAAACACCAGTTAGGTTAGTCATTGATACTTTCTTTATCTTTGGCACATGTGGTAGAGCTGTCGAGCTGGTACTGTGACTCACACCAATCACTGTCTTTTGTGTGTGTTGGTGAGTGAGAGCAAGAACTGCATGAGAATCCTGTTCAAGAGAGCAGCCCAGTCAGTGAGATTACATTGTCATCCTGAAAATATTTAGGAGCTCTTCCAAAACACTCAGCATTGTAACTGGCTCCAGAGTCCCCCTGGGGAGAGGGAGGTGGAGTGGTGTTTGGGGGTTGTGTCGCCCCCTTTTCTACTTGTATGGGGGGATGGTGGCAGCACTGGGAAGCAGACAAATACACCGACTCCTGCTACAGCAGCAACACTCATCTTTCACTGGTCACAGAAGAAGTGATTTACAGCAGTCAGGAGCACAGATTACTGCACACAGGCAGACGCTGGCTTCTCAACAGAAACAGAGGAGGCTTGTAGAACCAAATTAAACTGACTAGATTAACCTTTAAATTAAAAAAAAAATACTGTAGTGGAAACACTTTAGAGAAATGCTAGGCTCATTATTACAAATGTAACGAAAGGCAACTTCTTTTACGCATTTTATATCGAAGCATGTATAATTCTGCAGCTGTGATATACAGCATGAAACAGAAACAAGAGCTTCTGTTAACGCGACAGTCCCCATAGAAAAGTTCAGTTAAACTTTGTGTCTGAATAATTACACACTACCAGCTGAACAGACACTCAGAGAACAAGTTCTGCTGTTAACGTCTTGTTTCTAAAATTGGAACTTGTGCTAGAGGGGAGTCTGGATTAAGGAAACGATGACACTATATCAGATGCTATTGGCTACTGTGTACCGGCCACAAAAACTTCAATTTCTCAGGGTTCCCTTCACTTTAACAATATAAACTGAATTTAATGTCTGTCTCCAAGAGAAATCTGTAATTGGATGAACCTTCCTGCCCCTAAAAAGTTTAAATGTACAGTACAAAACCTAATGAGACATTAATAAAGCCTACTTCTAAAGTGGCATCTGATTGTGATTGTTGGTGTTTTTAAACAGGTAAAATGTTTAAGACACCAGTAACAATTAGGACCTTTAGGGGGTGTACCATTTCATTTGTACATTAAAAAAGCAATGGAAGTCAGAAAAAAAAAGCTGACCGACATTTAAACACTATGTACTTTGCACGCCCGGCCAAATGCAGCACAAACTGGGCATGATTGTCAGCTAGGGAAAGTTAGGCTCCTCTATTCCCTCTTCACAAGGTGCTGAGGGATGTATACTAAACTCTTTTCAACCATCCACAAGCACTTTGCTTAAAGCTCGGTGAACCCTTTAGGATAAGATGTCCAGTGCAAGCTAAAAATGTTCAGACCTGGTGGGATCAGGCAGTACTTGGCCTTCGCTCACTCCTTCACCATGAAGCAACACTAAAGGAGGAAAGCCTCGAGAGAAGAGTTAGAAAAAAATAAAATAAAATAAAATCACTTAAAAAATATATATTTTGTTTGCCTTAGTAGATATAGTTTATAATATATCAAAGAACCAGTCTTCTACTTCATTCAACCCCAACTTGCATGTAAGCCCTGGAGGGGCTTCATCTAAATCTAAACCCCAATCATAAGCATATGCGTGTGATGCAAGTTTGTGCGCGTACATGGAAGCAAACAGCAGGAACTGTCAATCATCTGTTCTCTCCAATCGCACACTAACAAGACACTAATTGGAAAGCTTGCTGACATGATTGTCATAAGGAATACACGGACACACACACACACATCAGGTGTGTAGGTTCCAGCATGTCTCACAGACACATATAAACAAGAAAGCATCATAGAGGTAATCACAGAGAATTCTCTTCCTCCACCTCCAGTAAAGATGCTGAACTGTCTATCACGGCAAACACGAGGAGATGCAGTTCATGCAAGTTAATGGGAAAACAGCATAATGACGCTCCAAAAATGAGCGTTTTGCCTGTGATATAAATATGAAGTCCCCCATAAAAAAAGGGGGCAGAAAATAGTTCAATTCAATTAGATTTGGGCTTTCCGATGCAGGTGGCACTGGAAGACTATTTTATTTTCATGCTTATGTAACAGTCATCGTATGCTGCCTGCTTAGAGAGTAGACCCTTCCAATCTACGTCACCCAAATTCCTCTGAAGGGGAGTGGGAGGCTTTATAGCAATGCAGTATCTACTGGTATACTCCGCTGGTACGGTGTGGGATCAGCGAGAAGAAAGGAACCCTGACCTTGCTGTCAACGTAGTCCACTGGCTGAAAATTTTAAACACAACAAAGATTTTTTTTTTTTTTTTAAAGAAAAAAAACAGCACGCACACACACACACACACACGTAAACACACTCACCCCATCTCTCTTCCCTCATCTCAGCCCTGCTGGTGGCTGTAAAAGGGCCTGCTGATGTTTCAGCCTTATTTATGCAAATCCCATTTTGCAGTTCAGTCACAATGGAGTATTGCTCCCTCTTTCTCACTCTAGCTTCCCTACCCGCTCTCCGTCTGTTCACCCTCCATCTCAAGAATTGCTTTTGCCCATTATTTGTTTAGAGGAAATATCAAAAAGCATTATTTCCACCTCTTCTGTTTTCTGTAAGAATATACAAAACACATGGCCATCAGCAATCAACTGTACAATCTGGAAAAGCAGCAGCCAACTCAGTGCAGAAAAAACAAAACAAAACCAAAAAAAACAACGCTCTACATCTCATCACAAGAGCTTATACACACACACTTCAATTTGGTGAAATGGTCACATGAATAAAAGCTTATACGCAACAAAATGATTTTTTTTTAATCTGTCAGAGTGGTCAAATAAGGATGTGCCTTATGTCAAAATATGCCTCAAGTTTTCTTATGAAAACGCATTTTAAACCTTCCAAATGTTCAAACTATGTTTGATTTCTTCCCTCACGAGTTAAATATGTAGTGAAAATCTGGATAACTTTTGTCAAAGTAAGCCACAGGTGGTGATTAGAGGATAGCGGCACATCGAATTTCTGTACTTTTACAAAAATCTCCCTGAGTCAGTGCTTTAACTTTGTCAGTGTACTGTGTGTGTAATGGGAACAAAGCATAACACAGTGGTGTCTGTGTCAGATACTGCTACTGTGTGTTTATCAACATGGGCTTGAAATGTTAGACTGGATTATAAAATTTATGATGGCTGCTCTGAATGACTATATTACTTTTTGCTTTAGTTATTTTTTTTTTTTATGGTTTTTCCAATCTACATGCGCTGTACTCTACCTTAAATTGCATCTTAGCTTCTTGAAGGACAGGTAAATCTTCTATATCTGTTTGCTCTACTTGTGATTTGAATTGAGTTTTTATAAGGTTCTCAGTACAAGTGAGTATGTAGTGAGTAGTAAGACAGCAGGGCCACAAAGTTAGAAAAGTGGCTGTAATGTCACTTAAACAGAAATACTGAGTTACACCAAGCAAAACTTGCCAATCTGTTGAACTCAAGGATAATAAGTTTTATCATTTATACATTAAACTTTTCATTTGCAATTCTACTTCATTATGAAGCTGCCACCGCTAAAATACTAGCATTTTAGTTTATGTAAAGTTTAATGCAAATCTAAAATGATGACGATGATGTTGATATGCAGCTTTAGCTCAGGTAATAAACTGCACAACCTGCACAAGGAAACATTACAGCTACTTTCAGCTACTACCTTCACATACCCGTCTTGAAGAAGTGAGACACAAAAAAAAACAAAAAAAACAACAAAAAAAAAAAACAGGCTCACAGAAAATATGAAAGTAAGATAAAGATATCTGTTAGACATTAACAATACCACAGTGTAGGAAACACCTGCATGCTCACCTGTTCAGGTGACTTCCTGAAAGGACTGCCAGCATGCCACACCCTGCGTTGCGCTCATTATTTACACTTGGCGAACACAGAATGCAAAGAATCCCGAATGTCACTAAAGATAGAGCTGTGACGCCACTAGACTAACATTTGACATTATGCATGCACTGTGAGAGGAGCAAGGACGCACGCACAAGTATGACCAGGCTTCCTTTTCTACTGAAATCAAGTTGTTACAAGAAACTTTTAAAAGTCTTCCGTATTTTCCAAATTGTTGACTGCTCCCACAGTCCAATATTTACACACCTCCATCTTTCTCCTTTTTTTCCTCAGCTCCGTCCATTACTTCCAATATTAGCTTTCCTACTGGTCCTGCACAACAGCCTTCCCAATTCAACCCATCCTCAACACATGTTCTCCTCTGGTCTGCAGACCGGCTCCACCATCCCCTGGGAGGCGACATGTGTGTAATGTCACACTGTGTCATATCATATCGTGGTGACAGAAGCCTCACCGTATCCATCACAGTGATGGAAGTGGCAACGAAAACAGGAGGATGGGAAAGGGGTGTGATACGGTAGTCATTACACAAGCCGTTGTCTTCACAGAGAGTGCGGGTGGGTGTCTGTCTCCCAGTCGTGTGCAAGTAGGCACACACACACACGCTGACTCACTAGTGGCACATCTGCTGGCGTGGCCTGGGAATGGTGCCATGTGTAGTGGCCAGCTCCGGCAGCAGGACTGGCACTCAGCACTCTGGCCTGCTCTGATCTCCGTCTCACACACTTCACCCCGCACTTCCATCTCTTTCCATCTGCCCTCTGTCTCTGCATCCCTGGCTAAGTGACTGTGCCCTGCTCACACACTCACATAAAACACACACACACACACACACACACACACACACACACACACACACACACCTTTGTGCTCAATACGAGACAAAGAAAACAGGATAACTGGCAACAACGTGCCCGTACTTCTATGACAGGAAGTGCAAATTAAGGGGGTTGCTAGTATCAAAACCTGACAGTAAGATTTTTAAAAGGTATCAAGGTAAAAAGAATCCAACAATATTTCACACTTATCAAATACAGCACATCTTGGACTTTATAGATGAAACATCAAAGACTGCGCAACTTTTGGATCCCAGATAAGACTTGGAACAATAAAGCACACCTAAAACATTTATACAAGAATAAAACTGGTTGTAAAACCCTTCAATGTCCATTTGCATCACAGTCAACCAATCAGGTCAAACTGTAGCTGAGAATTCTACTGGTTATGAAGTATACTCTGTTAGCTGGAGAAAGCAGAAAGACAACCAGAGCTGGAAGCGAGCTTGTGAACATCGATGCCTGTGGGTGCAGTTCTCAACCCTTATACCTAGAAACTGGTTGCAATTCTATTAATTCTGCTTCATGACTAGCACATCTTAGCATAGTAAGGCATACTAACTCATGACATACCATAATATGAGAGACTTTATTCTGGACCTAAGGAGTCTAATTCTGGGTTGGATGTCTGAATGATTACGTTCACCCATCTGTCCATTTTTAAGAAGCCCATAGCTTTGCAGTCAACCCATGCAGTCACAAGGACAACATGCAAACTCCACAATTATAATGTACATGTATCCCAGTAGATTTGCTTTCAGCTGTGACATCAAAATACATTGTGTCACACTGCAGAGTACAAAGTGATTGAGGCAAAAGAAAACTCCAGCAAGGAAAAGAGGGAGGAAAAAAAATTAAACTGCCTCTCTTTAAGTCTGCTTGTTAGCTGATGGTGCATCATCCTGCCAATTAACTGCTGGTGGTCTCTCTTTGGGTCTGTTCAGGTCAACTGCATTTCAGATCTAGTCCAATTATCTTAAGGTCCATTTAAGACTGCGTATGAATTTTTTCAGATCCCCTCTGGATCCCTTTAGATCAAAATTTTAAACCCATGAAGACCTCTAGTAGACCTGCTAATTAAGGCAAGAGCACTCCTGGAATCAGCAGTCAGTGCAGCAAATATGAGCAGTAAACAGTAAGGCACATACGCATTTTCCCCTCTAAATAATGATTTCTCTCATTCCTATCTCAGATCTGAATTAACACAGGAACAGCACTCAGTTAAGAGAAACTCTGCTGCCCTCTGTGCAGACCCCTTCTTTCCTCCCTTCCCCTGCTCTCTGGTCCGTGACTCCCCTTCCTTCATCCGCACAGTCGCTCCCACACTCGGGCCACATTCCAACCTTGCTCATGCTGGGAGGACGTCTCCCTGTGACTACAAGCATTGTGGGAAATCCCAACGGCCAGGCCTTTCAGCAGCCATGTAGACCACTGAGGTAAAGAGGAAAAGAAATTTGCGTTCTTCACCGGTCAACAAGCTTTTCTTGCAAGCGACTTGTTATTAGTAAAAACGTTTCATTAATCAAACTGCATCAAATTTTAAAAAGAAAATTAAGCAGGAGAGATGACAACACACTATGCAAAACCTCAAGATGTGCTTACCCAAAATATTTTCCATACATTCTTTTCTGTATTTTACAAACCACAGCGGCCACAAGAAACAGGCTTTGCAACCTTTCAAACTACGTAACAAAGCTCAGGCATCTTTACTGACCTGGTATTTCCTAAAGAGAGAAACTACACACAAGCACACGCACGCACGCACACACACACACACAGAGTATATAATAGATGTTCTATCTTCGTTCTTCTATCGTACAACAAAATTAGCACTCTGGAGAGAATATGAGACAGATTGTGTCCCTGAATTACCCCAGTTTACACTGGTGTGTCATACCCATGGAATTTTAAACACACTGGCTAAGACCTGCCTAATTAAATATACAGTCACATCGCAATATACACGCACATAACCATACTGGTGCACAGGCAAATACCAACATGAGGCAGTACTTAGCTGTCCTAATAATGTCGGAGATCCACTGAGAACTCTGCTTCAAGTTTATGGCATGTGCTGTTCCCATGAGTCAGAGCATGCTCGTGTGCATTTCTGTCTGAGCTTCCTTTAGGTCCCTGGATATAACCATGGAATCGCTGCAATAAGTGATACAGTAAAGCCATGCAAGAGCAATGCTCCTGGTAAACTAACTTAAAATGCAATCTTCAAATTAATGGTGATGCTTCTTAATCCTGATATCAGATGCATGCTGAGCATCCTGCCTGGTTTCTTTTCATGCAATTTATTCACCAATAACTACGTTTTTTAACTGCCAACATAACTCAAGAAAATACATTTTCAGAATGAAGCTTATAGTTGTTTTGTTCATCACATTCATGATCTAAAACTGATTAAGAAACAACACATTCAAGTCCTTTGCTCACAACCACAAGCAGGTGGCTCGAATTACTCGACAGCGGGTTTAAAAAAAAAAAAAAATCAAATACAGATGCACTAAAAGAAGTGCATCTTCACTGAAGGGCCCTAATACATGTCAAATCAGCATCTGTATTGGGAGGTCTCTTGAGATTCCCATCTGAAGCGATGAGCTTATAATACAATAAAACCAGTGTGTGTAATTTGTGCCACGTCCAAGACACATGACATTTGTAATTACAGGCAGCAACGTGTGAAAAATCCTCTTTGTCTGCCTCCTATAACAAAGCGGTTACAGTTGCGGTCTAAATATAAAAATAGAAGATTACCTTTAAGTTAGCTGATTTAGATAATTAAGGCGTTAACATCTGATTTTGTCTGCTTGCAAACTACTGTTTACATGCAACAAAACAAAAGCTAATTTTTGCTACTGGTTATAAATGATCTGATTACAATATAAACAGTGGTGACTCTAAATTGAGATTACTCCATTGTGAATAGTCCATGAATCATCTATCTAAAGATCTTGGTGCATTTTAGTTAGTCTGACTCTTAGTGGGTTAAGAAGATACGATACGCATCTCCTTTTGCCCAATTACAGCCCAATCTAGGTGACACGGGGTGAAAATAGGCAGTTAATTTTTCTCACACAATACATACATCTAAAAAACTAAAACTAGCATGTTGACATTTTTCTGGGTGTTTCATGGCGCTTCTGTCTTTCCTGTGTGGTTTATCAATATCAGTACAGAGCGCTGTGCCAGCTGTTGAGTTTTCTCAAAAGTTCAGCTGTGAACAACTGCAGACATGGCAAAGAAGATGAAGAATGATTTTACCACTTTATTTTAGGTGGAACTGTGAAATGACCACTAGTCAACCAGTATCATACGGCTTCAGCTGCCATTGTCTGTTTGGATTCTTTTCACAGAAAGCGTAAAGTATCAGGAAAGACTGCAAGCATGATTGACTGGGTAGCACCATGTAGTCTGCCATGTTCCTCAGTCACGAAAAGGCAGGACTTCATAACTCTATAACCATCTAAACTGACACAGTGACCATTGTGTGGTCTGAACCCTTGTTTATATGCATCACTGTTACCCTCACCCCAAGTGGTGGCACACGGTACCTACTCAGCTCAACTCATTTTCCACTACAACTGTGTATCACCTAAATGTGCGTTGTTTTAGCAACACAGCCGAATATCCTGTGATGTCATTTGTATGCGACACAAACAATACAACAATGAAGGACGTCGAGGCGATAGCATACCCGCTCAGTCTATGGCTTTTACTCGGGGGCCGTGATTTTTGTGCGGCTACTTTCCTCGATGCTGTATTTCAAAAATGACAGTTTTAATTTTTGTGAAGGAGTCACTCTCATTACACCACTGACTGGCCAATCAGTGGCACACAGTCTGTTGACATCACATTTTCCAATCAACTCATCTCACTTGGAAACCCAGCCGAGCAAGAACTAAAAGAGTACATGGTACCAGGTGCTATACCTAACAGAAAACCCTAAAAAACAAGTCAATTGGATTCAAGCCCAGCCATGTAGGTACTAGCGGAGTGTTTCAGCTTTTCTTGCACCTCTTAATTTCTGTAACCTGATGTATACGCAGCCAGGTTATACACAAGTGTACAGTCGTAACAGCCCTTACTGACATTTCAATTATATAAATAAAGGAGCTCAGAGATTCCCAGATTATACAGAGGAAGATTCTCGAGTAGCTTGAAAAGATAAGACTTCCTGGAGGGGAAAACTGTGATTTATTTGCTTGATGGTTTGGATTCTTCTCCTCGTATACCTGCGCTAATGCAGAGGGCTTTTTTCTGAGCGATGACAAGTCAAGAGCTTTTCAAATGCAGTGACCATAAGACTCAAGTCCAGTATAAACCACAATTTTTCATCCATCTTCTTAACCCAATCAGGCTTGTAGGGGGGCTGGAGCCTCTCCCAGCTGTCATAGGGCGAGAAGCAGGTTACACCCTGGACAAATCACCAGTTAATCACAAGGCTAACAAAGAGAGAGAGAAACAGACAAACATTTTCACTAATCTTCACTCAAACAGCCAATTTAGAGTCACCAGTTAACCTTATATGCGCGTGTTTGGACTTTTGAAGGAAGCATGAGAGCCCAGGTAGAGCCTACACAAGCACAGGGAGAACATGCAGACTCCAAACCACCCCAGATGCCCGATGGGTTTAAACCCAGGACCTTCCTGCTATGAAGCAGCACGGCTAACTCCCACAAAACTCTGTGATTTTTCACTATAAATAATCAATAAACGTTACTGTTAGAAAACAGTCAAAACTAAGCATTAATGAAACAGCATCACTTCTTCAACTGAGAAGCTTACACTTTGGTAGAGTTGGTATTTTTGCTTAAAAATTGACTTAAATTAATGTTTGCTTTACATCAATATATCAACTTAGTTGCAAAACAATTTCCTGGCAAGCATTATGTAGATTAATCACTTCAGCCATATAAACAACATTTAACTCTATGAAGCTTTGTTTATTTCTCACAAACTAATTTAAAACAGTGCATTTTTCTACAAAGCGCTGAAACTATCACTTATCAGAAGCTCAACTAAAGAGAATAAAGGGCTGGAGCACCAGAATCTTCCTCATATTTACAGTGATCGCTTAGTCAAAGAATACTTACCGATGAAGAGTTACCACAGCAGATGAATGAACTGAGATTTCAAATTAAAACTGAGCTCCCTGAATTGTGTTAAAGTTTAAACAAACAATGTTGGGCATCTTATCGGATCACCAAAGATAAAGAAATGAAACAATAAAAAACTCCCAGTTAGTCAACTTTTACACCGAGCCTGACTGCTGTGGCTGGATGCCATCACTATACAATGCTTTCTTCTTGTGGCCACCTTGTTATTCATTAAAGTCATTTTTCACTCATGAAAACGCTGGACGTTATCCAGGTCATCAGAATGGGATGTTATCCAAAGTTGCACTTTCACAGATGTGGCACACAACAGGTTGTAGTCAGAGTCAAACGTTTCTCACTTCTTGAAATACTTTAAGTGTTTTTGATGAGAACGCCGCCTGAATAAAACATGTAGAAAGCAGGACACAGGATGACCACCTGCTAGCTGTGAATTTACCACACCGTTATCTCACAATCAAGACATCACTCTGACTTTGTACTGGGCCAGCTGGCAGATTACAGACTAAGTAATGTCGGCCCCACTGTGAGTAAGTGTGTGAAATCAGTCCTGGTCATACGGTAAGCTAGGCTAACCAAAAAAAAAAAGTGTCAGCCTTGTTGCAGGAGAGGCCCTCTGCTTGGTGGCTCACAGCTGAGGTAAATGCAGTTCACAGAGCTGCCCCCCAACCCCCCTCCCACAACCACCACCACCCAGGTTCCACCTGAAAGCAGCTCTGTTTGCGAGCGCCCTTTCCCTCGTTGTAGAAGAAGCAGCCTGTCTGTGCCATAACTGTCAATCACAGTGAAAAAAACATGAAAGCAGATTGATTGGTACGTTCTGACTCAGCCAGACACATCCCCGAGGATCTTGTATGGGCAACAATCCCACCACACATCCACACGAGTCCGTGACCTCCTACACTAAAACGATGTGAAAATGCAGCTATTAGAGAAACACATTTATACATTCAGCTGCAGCTGGTAGGAAAGCGGAAAAGACTTACTACTACAGGCTCCATGTTGTGAATTTACATATTTAAGCCTTATCCGTACCCCTTACATTTTATTATTATAATAATTAATCTTAACATTTCTGATGACGGACCTATTGTGATCAACACAGAGGACGCACACAACCGATGCGCTTGCTTTTGTACAACAGTTTGTAGCAGATTGAGAATTTAGAGATTTTGCAGATTTGAAGTGTGTAATTTTATCCACTGAAAGCACTGATGTCCATGTTCTACAACAGGATAAAAGTTTTGTATTGTTTTAATACCATCACGTTATTATCCATCCATCAATTCTATCTGTGTATCTTCACTCTGTTATTGTCTCCCATTTGTCTTCCATTTTATCCCGTTTCACCTCCTATTGTTACTGGTCCTAACTGGCTTCTGCCGTGTAACCCAATTTGCAGCAGGAAGATCATCATTTTCCACTTTCTCTCTCTAAATGCCAATTCCGCTACCTAAACTTCATCACCGATTTCATCAACTGGCTCAATCCGATACAAGCGCACTTTTTTCTCTCCCCCAAATAGCACCTTCTGAACCCACTGATTGCGACTAATTGTTGATTTTAATTACACCGACTCTCGTAGAAAAACTGTGCTCACAATTTCATGCCGAGGATGAGAAACAGAGTTGCTAGAGATTAAAAAAAAGTTGCTGTAGGCATAGATACCTATCAAATGCATTAAGTCCATATTTATATCTACTGAAAGAGAGAGAGAGAGAGAAAATATATCAACTGTCCATTATAATTGCCAGAGGGGGGAAACGGGCAATATCAGCAGCAAAATACAAATCAATAGCCAAAGAAGTCAAAAGTTTCTTTTAACCTTCATCCGCTAACACCTACACTCAGAAACTTCCTGCAACGGCAAGCTTATTTTAGTGGTTTTGAGCAATACTCTACAATCTGAGGAGTTAAAAATTGCTTTCTACATCTCTTGAACTAAATAAAAATATCTTCTATGAGTTCATAATTTTATAATTTTAGCCTATTATACCATCATATTTCTACAGTTCTGGTGGGAACAATGAATATGACTGCGTGCCACAGCACTTGACAATCCTGTTTTATAGGAGTTTGGTGATTTTGAAGTGTTTCAATTCCCTTTAAGGGCCACACTGCAGTATATCAAGTACTTAGATTACAGGTCTCTTGCATTGTACTAATAATTTAACACTGCTCGACTTTTTAAAAAAAAATGATACACAAAATCTTACAATTGTAAGTCAAGGGCAAAAAAAAAATGGTATTAATACACGTTAAACGTCAAACTTTATTTCCCCTTCTCCTTGTGGACATCCTACAACCCTGAGAGCCATTCAAGAAATTAACTAAATTTCTTAATGAACTGCAAATGAATGTCTTTAATGAAACTGATCTTTCATTAGTGCAAATACTTCCAATTAAAAAAAAAGGTCCTACAGAGATGAAATAAACCTTTAAAGCAGTAGAAAAACAGACTGAGTCTGGTATAGTGTAATCCACTATACGACAAGGGAGGGGACCCCCCCTTTACCCGCCACCCGTTACACAGTCAAAGAGACAAACTGCCTCTCCAACGCATCCCTCCACGTCATACACAACACAAGCCTTGCGAGTTTTAATTAGAAAACCCACGAAGCAAACAAATGCACAGAAACATGAGAGGCCAATACTCGGAGGCAAAAATAAATCCTTTGCCGCTTTACATCAATATCCATTTCCCCGCGTCCTTCACCTCGCTGTGGTTTTTGGTTAACACACTTCAGATTAGATAGCAGATAAATAAACAGTGCGCACAACGTTCTCAGGAAGAGCGCCCTGACCGTGTTGTGTCCTCAACATGTGCAGATCAGAGAGCGAGACCAAACACTGCGCTGATAGTCCAAAGCACTGCGGCGGTGAGGTCCTTTTCCTCAAGCCGCTACCCCGTGAGCGTCAACAGCAGTCGAACGGGCTGCCTGCTCCGCAATTCAAGGCTCTGTCATCAGAAAGCAGGCACCTCCAAAGATAAATGTCAAGAGATAGTGACCGGCGTTGCAAAGTGCCCGCGCCTGACTTGTTATGGTTACATCACAGCAGCGTTAAGCTATCAGTTTATGGCACCAGTGAGTTTTTGACAGCAATTATAGCGTGGAAAAAGCATTAGAGCTGAAAAACATGCGCCTCGTGCTTCTAGCTCTTCTTATTCCAACATATAATGAACACAAAGGCCTTACGGCTACAGATTGTCCAAAATCACCCCTTTGTTTTAGCTTTTTCAGCACCCCCTGTACAACAGAGTCCATGTCATCTACCAGATAGTAAGCAGAAAAATGTAGATTTCAGACACTTTCAAGCATGTGTGATTTTTCATAATATCTGACAAGCATCGGGGCAACATATCTACATTTTAACACAATGAGGATTTTTTTTAAGGACAATTCAGAAACTTAAAACACACTGTTCACTGTAAATATGGTTAGCCATATCGTAAACAGGGAGTGATTTCAGACACTGGCTTTATAATCCTGCCATTACTTGTTTTACTTACTCCTAGGCAATGAAAACAATGAGGAAGCCCATTTACAAGCATTTTGTCACCCTAGAGAGGACAAGGGGAGTGTGTGTGTATAAGAAACTGTGTGATAAAGTGTGTAATAAAAGAAGAGAGAGCCAGAGTTGAGTTGGGTTACCTCAGAAGCCCCCCTGCCCTTTCAGCAGGGCCTCATATGGAGAACCAGGCCTTCAGGTCCCCTGGGCACTGATGTCTGCTCTCCACTCGACTTCTCCCAGTCAGCCACAGAGGCTGTGCAGGAACCTGGCCACCTCACGACAACCTACAGCCACAAGTCATTCACACCTGGAACAGAGGGAAGGGACTTTGCTCAACGGGCAAAACACAAACAAGCAAACGGCAAGGAAAAGCACTCAGTGGCCGGTGTTGACAAGTCCAACATGTAGCAAACACATAAACAGTGCAAAGCTGAGGTCATTAGGGGCTACAGTGACAGTGTAGGCTTGCGTTTTTTAACCCAGACACGCATTTATTCTTCAGTTATCGACCTGTGTGCACATAAGGGATTAGGAGAGCGTCTGTGATACTCTTTTAGGAGCTTCCTCACTTCTGTGCGCCAAAAATGCACAGTGGAAAGAAAAAAATGCATTTATATTTTATTTTTTTGTAAATCCTTATCTACACAAAGTCGCAATGAAAACAAGCAGTGATTCTACAAAAAACAAAAGAACAAAAAGATGCATGTGAAACAGCTTCAAGACTATGCAATGATGCACATTAATGGCAGACAGCAGTGTTGCCTAGCAATTGAAGAGACCCAGGAAGGTCTGCAGTTCAGTTTCAGCAACTGGTATGTATGCTCCAAAACTGTCCTCATACTCTGAACCTCCCCCTCCTCACTGCTAACTCAGAGGAACTAACAGCATCTGATCTGAGAAAGGACTGCTACAAAGTGCAAAAGCTGCACACTTCTCTTGTAGAAAAAGAGAAAAAAAAAACAAGGGGGAAACATTGCATTTAGCAACCTGACGAATGCTTTCAAAATGTTCAGTGAAGCAAAAGAAATCACTTGGTAAGGGAGAACAATATAAGACTTTATTCATCAGGAGTAAATTCCCAGGTGGTGACTGTGTTTTTACTCTGCTTTTATTTCCACACTGTCGGACCTGTGGATTTTTTATCCTCCCTGAAGTTAAACAAGATTAGTAAAATGTAAAAGAGTGATCACATTCTTTACCATGGCTAACTCTTTGTTTTCTTTTTCCAAAGGTAGCACAGCACAATGCCACAAGTTACCCACGAACGGGCCTACTCGAGGAAGTCGTCCTTAAAATATACACAGAGCTACACAAACCTAAAACTGCAAAATAAACGTAAAAGCACGCAGCAACTACAGGGATTAGACTCCCCCCTGAAATCTCAGCGCCTCACTGGACAACTCTTGGCGGACAAAGTAATTCCATGGCGCTTGAAACTCCAGGAACTTTTTTTTTCTTTTTCCTAAAAGAAGTTGTTCCTGTTTCGCCAGAGAACTGGGGGGGAAGGGAGGACTTCAGCACTCGCATTCATGGAGCCTCGGCCAGCGCAAACAAAGTCTTCCCCGAAGAGGGAGGCAGTGGACGGCGGCTGAGAGCGAGAACAACGACGTCGCCCACAAGCACACAAAAACCCACGCATATATTCATCCCACGGCTTCGTTTGTTAATGAAAGTACTCAGGCCCGCCTTGGACAAACGTTCATTTTCAAGTTCTGCCCGCTCCGTTAACAATGTAACAATTAAATCGCTCGGCAGATGATAGGGCTGGCCGACACAATCAGCAGACGAGGCCTATAATCTCGTTTCGGATTTATAAATCATACCAAACACGTTTAAGATGAAGAAAATACAATACCAACGGTGTGGAGCTCCCGAAGAATGCAGAACATGCATGCTGCATTGTATCCTTTTTTCATTTTCACGAAGCACGGGCGGTCCTCCAGTATAATGGGGTAAAAACCAATATTTCTCCGCGGGTTTTACACCATGCCGAAAACATCGTGAATAATCCGCTTTTGTTGCGCTGGAAAAATCGGCATTTACGGTTCAAAGGGTGCTCACTGTCTGCCAGGCCAGACGCTACGTGGGTTTTGCTAGCCAGCCTTCGGGGACAGAGGCAGAGAAGAACGGATACCAAGTGAGATGTCCCCGGGAGGAGGACCCGCGTGTGCCCGTTGCCAGGAGGCGAGCCGTGGTAGCGATACTTTCCAGCTAGATGTGAAAAGGGGAACACTCACCTGGAATGCTAGCTTAATTTCCCCTTTTTCCTGGGAGACGAATTTACACCGCACAATTATCAAATCACAACATTTTCACGGTAACATTACAAAATAGGAATATGTCTCCCCCCCCATTCGCCGGAGCTTTCCAGTGGTCCTACTCCATTACATCCCAGTCAAGATTTCCTGTCGTCGCTTCCCACCACCCCCCCGTTACTGCGAGATGGTTTAGTCGAATTCTAAGTAGCAATTCTAGGTCAGGTCTGTGTGCCAGTGAGAATGTTACTGTCGGACAGCCGAGAGACACCACTGTCCATCTCCATCTGATATGGCAAACACTATAAAAGCCATCTGAAAATAGAGAAGAAGGAAAAACACACCTAAACTGTTTACGTGGGATTGTTTTGCCGAGTAAACTCCTATAAAAGTAGTTACCTCGAACTTCCCTATATGAAAGAGCGTAGGCGTAGTTACGGAAGAGGATTAGGGCCACTGGAAAAAAATTAATGGGCACGTCTTTTTTTTTCTTTTCCAGAATCCTGAGAAAAAAAATCAGAATTCTGACTTTAATTTCCAAAATCTGAGAAAAAAGTCTGAATTCTGAGAAAAAAAAAGTCAAAGTTCTGGAAAAAACAAAAGAAGACGTGCCCGCTTTTTTCCCCGGTGGCCCTAATTCTCTTCCATACGCGGTAGCTAAGCATCAAACTTTTGAAACTTTTTCACAGCACATTCTTTCTGTTTTCGTTTTATTCAAAGTCCATACACCCCTTCAACAAGAGACACTGTGTCAGCAGCTGAAACGGTTAATCGAATCTATATCAAATCAATCAGCAGCTATTTTGTCTAGACATCTTTTAGGGGGGGGTACAAGTTAACAAGGGCTTGTTGCTTCTGTCCTGTGTGAACAGAAAAAGTTAAGGCTTTAGGAATTTCGTAGCTTTGTGTTTCTGTCTCTGATATGCTAGAGGAGGATTGTCAAACATAAGGCCCGGGGGCCAGAATCGGCCGGGAAAGACTGCAATCTAGTCCATTGGATGGTTTTGGAAATTGTGGGTGAGGGCATGCGTTTTAGACTCTTAACTGTATTTTAATAGGTTTTACAGCTTTTGGTAATGATAAAGACTTTCCCCATCACCATTCATATTACACCAAAGTAATGAAGTAATTATTATGCAATTAAATGACAGAAACAGTTTTGTTTTTTCACTAGCTACTAAGGAAATTAGGAGAGAGAAAGTCTGATGATTAACAAAACCTTTTCACTTTATAATTACAGGATCATCTGGGCAATAAGCTGCCAGAACTATTTCTACAGTTTTACATATTTATTTCTTATCATTTAAGCCCAAAGAGTTGTGCTTTGTTTACTCTTTGTTTACTACAGCAGCATTTCTTTATCATGAAGAAAAACTGAGACATACTGTTAAAATTTCACCATTCTTCTAATTATATTACAATATCTGAGAGATCAAAGTGGGCTGTAAGTGGACATCACTGGTCTGATGATCTATTTATTTCCAATTATGCATGCATCTTTTCTTTCACTCCATCCTGTTGGGGAAATGTATTTGAACATCCATACAATTTGCAGCAGATGCTTTCTTTCATAACATTTAATCCCTAAACCCAAGCTAAAGGTGATCAACATCTAGGTTTATGTCATCATATAGAAGAGGACATATAATATCTTTTAATACCACAGTGTTACACTCAGTTGGTGGTTTTAGAAAGCTAATGGTCCAGCACTCCATTAGAGGCATTTGTCAGATGGTTGGATAGTTTCACAGACAGTGTCTGATCATTTTTCTAAGTTTCCTAAAATGTGAAAGTTAGCAGGGTTTCAGTTTCATGTGAAGATACACCCATCCTGCTCTATTAACACATGCACATGAACATCCGGGTTCATGTGTGGATATATACACATACACATATATCTGTATAACTGTGCAGTCTTGGTTTCAGGTTTACAACACTGTGCAGAAGTTTTGTATTGCCCCTCATTTCTTTAGCTTTTACCCAGCAAGGAGCCAGATTTTCTTGTAATTTTCCAACGTGGCCTTGAGCAATAGTTCTCCAGGCTTTCTGAAGGTCTTTTTTTTGGACACTGGCTTTCCTTCCACACCCATTTTTAGTCCATCCCTTTTACCTGGCAATTTTCAAAGGAATGTGTTTTTGTTTGTTAAGCCCCTTAAAACTGATCTATGAATCATTCAAGCATACAAAAGCCAGCTATCTCAAGGAACCAGTATTGCATCTACGAATAGTACACAACTTATCAAAGAACCCAAATTGTATCTTTAGGCACTTTGTTACTAGAAGCCTGTTGCATAAAATAAGTACATACATTTGTACATAATTTGTTCCCATTTCTGTAGCTGATGATGAAACATTCCAAAGACAGCACAAACAGGCATAAAATATTATTTTTGGCATCAAGAAGGTGATTCTCAGAGTTATTAGTTGAAAACTTGGCATATATCGGCATGGCATTCAGTGTGTCCTTAAAAAATCTGAGTAAACTGGAAAAATGGAAGACGACAGAAGAAGCAGCAGACATACAAAATAATATCCAAGAAAAATTACAGCAGATGAACAGTATCTGAAAGTCATGTCCTTAAGAAACAGGAAAAATCCAGTACTGTCTCAGGATCTGAAAGATGCATCTGCATCACTTGATCCATCTACTGTTGACTGAAGCCTCATTAGAAATAGTCTCAGCCAAAGGGTGGCTGTTGAGAAGCCATTCTTAAGGAAAAGGCTCAAGTATGCCAAATTACACAAGAACTGGACTGAAAACCAGTAGCAACAGGTCTTATGGAGTGATGACTCCAAATCTGAAAAATTTGTTTCTAACTGGGTTTCCTTACCGAAGAGGCCAAAAGTGATACAAAGAGGTGGTTACTGTATATGTAATCTATTATCTATTTATATACATATATCTATTTACCAAAAAGCTTTGTGGGGGTGTTGATTTGTAAGTCTTCAGACACATTTTATTTCTTTGTAGTTAGTATTTAAAGTCAGTATTTGGTTTGACAACATTTATTCTTCAATGCAGTATGAACTCTCTAAGCCAAGTTTTTACTTCGCATTTCTTTACATTATCTTCAGGAATAGTTCTCCAGACTTCTTGAAGGACATTCAAAGCTCTTTGTGAAAGAAGATGATCCCACACTGCTTCAGTAATGTTGTGTTGTGGGTTCGGGGGAGGCCAGTCCATGATTGACAGTGTTCCATAGTGTGTTTTTCTCTCCAGGTATGATTTTACTGCATTGACAGTATTCTTGGGATCATTGTCATGCTGAAAAATGAAGCCCGGGCCAATTAGTCTGTCCAGATGATATTGCGTGGTGGATCAAAATCTGATGGTGCTTTTTGTTGGTAATTCCATTAATGCTGACAAGATTCCTAACACCACTGGCTGAAATGTCAGCTTTCTCCTTATCTCCTCTGTACATGATGACGATGACTTGAGCCAAAAATTTAAAATTTGGATTCATCATTCTATAAGACCTGTTGCTACAGTGTTTGTAATTTGGTGTACCTCAGGCTTTTCTACCTCAAGACTTTTGCATAATGTTGTATTTAGAGGTATTTGTCATATTTTGCCCATTACATGAAAATTATTTGAAGATTTTTACCACTGATGGTGCACTTCTGCAAATGTAGTATTTACTAAAAAAAAAAAAGACTAATCTAATCACTGTTCTTTTCTCAAACATATTACTACCTTTATCTCTTAACCTGGGGTTGTTCACTAGTTCTCATGATAAGCTAATGGCATTAAAAATAGACAGATGCTACTTGATAGATAAAATTATGTTGAGCTAAAGCGTAGACACATACAAAAGCTCTCACACACACACACATACACATTCATCATAGAGTGACTATCACAAGCCTCAGAGGAAGAGTGAAACATTAAGGACAAGCGATGCGAGAGTGGTCCTTCTCAATATTTAATCAAGATACATTTCAAATCTAACCCAGATGTATAATCAAGACAACTGGGGATTGAATGAATTGGTGTTTAAGTGCACACATTATTAGCTAGCCTGATTGTGTGTGTGTGCGTGTGCATTTTCTCTCTTTGTTCAAACTGATTTAGAGTCTCAAAGTGAAGATGTTCTTGCAAAGTGGAAGCTTTCCTCTTCAAAAGATGTTTTGTGGGTGAGGGCTCAGTTTCGTGTGCATGACAGTGTAAGCGTATAGTGTACATGTTAGGACAGAAGTGGGCGTGTACTCTGCTTTTAAAAAATAAGTGGCGTGTCACTAAATTTGAGTTGACACCAGGGACTTCTTTGCTCAAAAGCCTCAAAATGTCAAAATACCGGGATAGCAGCTCACTGTAACAGCAGACTTGCTGTCAGCGTTGGGGAGTAACGGAATACATGTACCGGCCTTACATATTTAAAATACAAAATATGAGTAACTGTATTTTGTTAGACTTACCGTTTAAATAGGTCATAATTAAAATAAAGTTACTTTGTTGAAATAAACGGATTCCACAGCAGTCATTTCCTGTTTCATAATGCCCCTGCTCTAATTTTGATATTAAATGCATTGCCAGAAACCGAAACAAAACACGCAATAAGAGGCTCTAATGTCAGCATCCTGTTAATGTTGGTGTGCAGTAAATATATTGTCTATTCAGGGAGATTTGGGCTCAACAGCCAATTGGTAGAGAAAAAGAAACAAGAATTTGCAGGATGTGATTGCTACATTCACGCAGTTGTAAAAAGCTTGACAATACATTAAGTAATCCAAAGTATTCAGAATACGTTACTCACATTGAGTAACTTAACAGAATACATTACAAACTACATTTTGGGGCATGTATTCTTTTTAAAAGTAACCTTCCCAACACTGAACTTGCAGTACTTAAAAAGATGTTTTGTGCACCATAACAAACAATTTTTTCTGTTGTTTACATTTTAAAAATGTAGAAAATCAGAATTTCCGAAAGCTCAAGCTGAAGCCCCGAAACCCAACAAAAATCAATCACAGACAAGAGAAAAAAAACAACAAATCCTTCCATTTTTGAATACAGGGCATATGGACTTTGGTTTATCACTTAAAGTATATCTTTGTGTGTATAAGAAGTAGTTGTTTGGTTTCTACGTTGGCTCTTTCTTTACTTCTTTCCCTGAAGGTACCATATGCCTCTCCGCATTAAGCAAACATGGATGTGGAGTGCCAGCTAGATGGAAGCCTTTTACGGCTCTGAACGCTGTGCAGAAACATTCTGTAAGAGGGACGCAAAAATCACGGGATGAGAGCTGCATATTTGTGACTTTTGACAAGCAAGCCATGGCTACGTCGGACATGTTCAAGCATGCTAGCACAGATCAGTGACACACCACAAAGCTGTGTCTCTTCCTGTCTCTCTGTCTCTTTCTTTCTCACACACACACATAAACACACACCTACACTGCCTCTCTGTGGTTCTGTGTGTGACTGTGTAAGCATGTGGGTGTGCAAGTGTGTATGTTAAACCCCACTGGTGGAGTAACAGTAGACTGGCAGTATTGCCAGAATGGCTTGCATTAGACATGCACACTAGCAAAGCTCTTCAGGTCGATGTTCTGGCCCTCCAACACTGCAACTCTCTGGCATGACTAACCCAGACTGCTTTGGAAGCGGGAAAAGAAAATCCCGATCCCGTCCTGTGCTACCTTAATAGAAGAAGGGAAAAACTGAATCGCATTTATTCCACTGTGTGTGCACGGCCGTCTGCCTGCATGCACAGGCGTGCATGCATCATCTGTGTGTGTTTAAGCAGGACATCAACATTGACTGTTCACTTATCATATTACCATCTGCATTATTTAAAGCTTCGATAAACACTCTTATGCTGGGGAGACACACAGACAGAAAGGATGAAGTGGTCGGTCAGAGGTGCATTACACTTAATGGATGAAGACAGTAACTGTGACAAATTAACACAAAGAACATTAACAAATCTGTAAAATGGATCGGCAGAGAGCAGTGGTTGTGGGAAGAACGGGAGGTTGGGGAATGGCTTTGCCTATCCGCGGGGCTCCTGTGTTGGCTGACAGCAGGAGAAACTAGTTGCATTTGGGTTGGTTCATTAACAGGTTTGGCTGTGAGGCCAAGGAACCTAAGGACTGGATGGCTTATCAAAATACTGAGACAGTGAGCTCACTCACACAGCAGTGAGGTCACTTACCAGAGTGTGGCAGCCTGACCAATCATCAGTCAGCCTATTATCGTGGTATGCAGTGTTGCTATGAGTAACAGAGACAAGCACTGCCTTAGGGATCCCTAATGATGGCTGATGTGCTGAGATGCTACCACTTGGTCTGTTCTCTTTTCCTCACTTCTGCCACCTGTCCGTCTCCTCTCCACACACTCTTGCATTTCTCTCTGCTCTTTTCCCGCTTGAACTTGTGGACAGAATTTTTTTTCGAGTCGAACTTTCCATATTTCAGCTCGTTTCCTCCCTTCTGCCCTGGTGTCTGTCCCCCTCCTCCCTGTGTTTACTGTCCCCTGCAGCAGTGTTTTCCAACTCTTCCCCATGGCAGGTTAGTGTAAACAAGCTGGAGGACTGAAACAATGTTAATTAACTGATCATTAACGAGTCGAGGCAGACCCCGGAGATGTAAGCAGTTGCCCACCCACCTGCGTCTCACCATTTCACTAACTGGACTGTTAATGACTAATCAGAGGCGAGAGCGATTACATCGCCTCCTAACGAGAAAGATTTATGATTGCGCGAGTCTATTATGCTTACATGGCGGAGGCCTTTACTGTGACGACAAGGAAACAAACTCAGACTGTGCTGGAAGATCAGATACTTATGTAAAGTGCCGATTTCATATCCCACATTTAAAATCTTTCAGGTATTTGTTGTAAATACTTTGCTGACAGTTAGGTTCAAAACCTGGGGGCTGGATCCAAATGGTGGCAGGATAAATCACTGCTGGGTGGAATTCAAAATATCACTGAGAGCTGGAGCTCATTTACAGTGATGCTGGGTAGAAGTTTAAAATGTCCTAAAGGGTAGAAACAATTAGTGATCCACAGGAACCCAGTTAAAGTTAAGCTAAAGTTAAACCCAGTATAGTTAATCAAGAAAGCAAGATTAAGACATGCCAGGCAATTCCATTCAAATATATACAAACAAGACCTAAAAGGTTCCAGATCAAGACTTAAATGTACCAAAAGTTACTAAAGATGTTGATCAAGTTCCGACGTTATAACTATGTTGATTTTGTAAGAAGTTCAGTGGAAACATATTTCATTTGTTTTCCTTGCACTTGTTTGTAGTAACTAAAGCATTATTAAGTGTAGGAAGGCAGGACAGGTTTGGTTTAGCACAAAAGAGCAAAGTGACTGGAACCCTGAGACAAACACTGTTGTTAACATATAAAAGAAACTGGGAGTGCCTTTAATGCTTGAAGCGAACCACAGGTGTGACATTAAAAAAATGTAGCGCTTCATTGACTCAGGGAATGCCGCCTGTGAACACAATCCAGGCAGGAACTGTCTTTGTCAGGACAAAGTAATTGTGTAATTGGAAAAGTAATTTGTTTTTGTGACATGGGACAACAAAAAAAGAGGTTACGAGCCAAGAAGTTTGCAAATACTGCGTAACAGTGCGTTGCATAATCAAATCATGTGTTAATCTGAATGTGAGATCTTCTCTTCAGATTGACTTCATAAATAGTCTTAGATAAATACCACACCCTCAAAAGGTTGGAACACCATAAGTGTAGGTAAAATGTAAATAAAAAACAGAATTGGGTCATTTGAAAATCTCACAACATATCAGATGTTAAAGCTAAGACAGTTTATTATTTTATGAAAAATATTCGCTCATTTTGAATTTGATGACAGCAACGCATCTCACAAAAGTTGGGATGGGGGCAACAAAAGGTCGGAAAACTAAGCAGTACTATGCAGACACAGCTGGAGGAACAACAGGTCAGTAATATGAAAACAGTAATACCCTTTTAGGTATAAAAAGGACAGTTTCTCAGAGGTAAAAGCTGGCAGAGGTACACCAGTTAAATACTGCCTCTACAAAGAGGCATATTGTGGAACAATATCAGAATGTTGTTACTCAAAGTAAAACTGTGAAGACTTTGAATATCTCATCATCTACAGTATGCGATACATCACAAGATTACAAGAATTTGGAGGAATCCCTGTGCACAAGAGCCAGGGTGCATAATCTATACTGAGTGCTGGTGATTTTTGGGCCCTTGAGTGGCACTACATTCAAAACAGTAATGATTCTGTGATAGAAATCACTGCATAGGCTCATTATCATGTCCGGAATCCCCTGTCTGTGAACATCATACAAAGAAGAAGCTGTATATAAATTCAGATTCAGGAACGCCACTTTCTTGTTTTGGCCAAATCTAATTTTCGAAGTGAAAGTTGAAAGTCTTTTGTTGGAAAACATGGGCACAGAATTCTCTAGACTAAACAGGAGAGGGACAATTGGGCTTGTTTTTAGTGCTCAGTTCAAAAGCCTGCATGTCCTGATGGTATGGTGGGGCATTGGTACCACTGTGCAACTGGTAGCTTGCACATCTGGAAAGGCACCATTAGTGCTGAAAGATACATACAGGTTTTAGAGCAACACATGCTCCCATCCATGTGACATGGGAGGAAGGCCTTGCATATTTCAGCTCAGTTCTCACAGTTTTACAGACTTTGGATGCTGCACGGTGGTAAACATGGCTGTGTCCCAACTTCTCTGTGGCATGATGCTGCCATCAAAGTTCAAATATCATTTTTTTTTCTTACTTCAAATAAATAAAAGTAAATGGTTTCTAAGTCTAAACATTTGATACATTTTCTGTGTCCTATTGTGAATAAAACTTAGTTCTGGGTTTTAGATGTGTAAGATATGTAAGCATGTACTTTGGTATGTTTGGATCAATGTTGTATTTTAAATCAAGGTGGAGTTGTTGAAGGTGAAAAACTGATCCCTGTGTTTTTGCCCTTTTTGCGTTTTTTTTTTTTTTTTTTAAAGAGGGGACATAAAATCAAATCAATTATGAACACCGTTTTTTGTTTTTTTTTTCTTAAGTAGCTACGTAAATGTACTTAGTTATTTAATAGCACGGCTCAGGTCACACGGGGGGTGGGGGGGAGGCAGATATGGATGGCATTAGTTGTGAATGCGTGCACCAGCTTCCAAACGCCACCCAAACAGACAAACGCCCTGACTCACTGAGCATATTCTCTTTCTCCCTCCTATCTTTGTGTATGAATGCTTACCGAGAGGAAACGATAGATGCAGACATTCCACAACCCATATTCCCCCTCACTCTATCTTGTTGCCATGGGAACCAAAGCAGACGGGAGACAGGTTCATATCGGCCTCCCTCAGGTCTCCAGTCACAGTCTCCTTCTCTCTCTCTCTCTCTCTCTCTCTTTCTCTCTCCATGTGCTGTCAGAGCCGGTTGCTCCTGTGTGGGCCACTGATACTCGCTGATTAAAGGAAGTTATAATTTGATTTTCTCAGCAGGCGTCGTTTAATAGAGCAGTTTAACTAAAGCTGTGCCATCCCCAGGGCTTATAAAGGAGAGGGAGAGAAAGAAAGAGGGAGATACATATATATAAAGAGAGCAAGGGGGGTGAGAGGGAGAGAGAGAGACAGAGAGAGTCATGCTAATCCCAAACACTGAGCAATCACCCCACCACTAAACTCTCCCACTCATTCTCTCGTTCTAATTCTGTTTGCCTATTTTGCCGTCTGTCTCCCTCTCTCTCCCTCAGTGCCTCTCTGTCTTCCTCTCTCTGTTTCTCTTGCTCTTCCTCTGCCTATTAATCTGTGCTTCCCTCTCCTCTCTTCTCTTCTCCTCTCCTCTCCTTTCCTTCCCTCATTCCTTCCTCCCTCCCTTTAGCGAAGCAAACATGGGAGGGCTGGCTTCTCTATGTACAGGCTGCCTGTATTACTGGCCCATTGTGATAATAGCGTTTAATTATCCTCTCAGCTAAAATCAGCCCCATCACTCTGCTTCTCTTTCCTTACCCCCGCTTTCCTTCCCACCCCTCCACCCCCTTTCTTCACCACAACCACCCGTCTGTGGTGTGTCTAATACTCGCCCCCCTACTACCGCCCCCACCCCTTCTGTGCATCTCTCTCTACCCTGCCGCCACCACCGCTCCCCCGCCCTGTTCTCCAGCTATTTCAGACCCATTTAGCGGGATAAGCATCTTGAGACAGACAGAGGGGTTTTTGCTCTCTTTCAGAGAGAAGCGAGGAGAGGATATGGAGACTGGCATCTTGGTGCCCGCCTCAGAATACCAAACAGGGGCCCGGGCATCTTAATATGCAGTGTGGGACAGAGGCTGAGATCAAAGAGAGGCACAGACAGACAGAGAGATGGGTTGGGGGTAGGTGGGTGGTGGGGGATTCAGAGAGAGGAGGAGAGAGGCAAAGAGAGAGAGTGAGAGAGAGGTGAGAAAGGGAGGGAGTGAGTCCTCTCATTTCTCCTCATCTTAGCATCCTTTCCTTCACATCATCATTTCTGCTCTGCTCTCCTGCGTCACTCCCCTGACCCTAAGAAAAATCGACAGCTTAATTACCACAGTGTGCAAATCTGCGTGCGTGCCCATGCACTGATGTGTTTTTGTTCTGATGTGAGGATGCTGGGGAGCGTATGTGTACAAATCTTTCTCTGGATTCCCTTTCACACATGCACACATTTATATATATATATATATATATATATATATATATATATATATATATATATATATATATATATATGCATGTGTGTGTGTGTGTGTGTGTGTGTGTGTGTGTGTGTGTGAGTGTTTGTATACGGTGGGGGGTTGGATGGCAGGTCTACCTCTGCCACCTACCCAGCCTCTCTATCTCCTCAGTCAATTAAGATCGTGAGTAGCTGTCCCTGAAGCGGTGTAGACAGGCTAAATGAAAAGGCAGTGGATGTGAAATATGAATCATTAGAATACTGCAAGGACAGGCTTGGTGGGGGGGGGATACGGTAAGGGAAAAGGGAGGGTGGGAGGGTCTGGTGGAGAGATAAGGAGAAAAAGGAATGGAAAAGAAAGGGAGAGGAAGAATGAGAGAGCAGATAATAAAAGATTAACGTCACGCCTCTCAGAGTGGTGGAATTTCAAAACCCTCCAGATCAAATTATTTATCCCTGTCTATAAAGGCAGAGGAAGAAACGGGGGGAGGAAGATCGGGGGGTTAAAAAAAAAGGAGGGGAACTGGTAGAGAGGAACAGAAGGGAAAAAAGAAGTGAGGAGAGGGAAGTGGAGTAGAATGGAAGAATGGCGCAAAGACCTCTCTCACCCTCTTTGATGATGGAGCTGACAGGGAAACAAATGCTCCGTGTATGTGTGTGTTTGTGTATTGGTTCTAAGACAGAAAAGAAAAGAGGGAGAGACAGAAAGAGAGAAAGAGAGAGAAAGTGCAGGCAGATGTCTGCATTCACTCTGTGGGAGGCTCAAGGCTGTTTGCCGAGGACAGAGAGACAAGAGAGTGAAAGAGAGGAAAAAAGAAAGGAAGATGGAGAGAGACAGAGAGGGTAGGATTAAATGAAACCTGTTTCCCTTTGATTCTTCACTAATTTGCGGCGAGATGAAGAGCACGGAGAACAAACCACCTACGCAGCACAGTGCCACACCAAAACTCACACACAGACAAGCACGCACACACGCAAACGCACACCCCTCGCCTAATTCTCAATGGAGTTCAGTCTGACACACAAACGCGCACAGTTACATTCATCTGTAATTCACCGCCTCGTGCCATTCTCACCAACGACATTGACATTTCTCTGCACGGACCGTGTAACCCCTGCTTGACTCCGTTTCTCCTCTATTTTTAATTTTCCACTCATCCCCCTGCTCTCAACTGCATTTTCCACTATCTATTTTTTTTCTATTTCCTGAAGTGAAACCATTATAGCTCCGAGAATACCAGCAGACCGTGTTGCTCAGATACACATTGACTAAACACTCGGGCGCGCACGCGTGCACGCGCAGGCGCAAAGTCCTTCCTCATTAGCCCTGATTCCCCCTGAGTGACATCTTTAACAAAAGGATGCAGCCTCTGCCGCCATGGCAACAGCCTCCTCCATCTCTATGCGGTGCTTCGGTCTGTTTACATGATGGGATCTCACTCTTTTCTTTCCTCTCACTCCATCTCTCTCTTTCTTTTCTATCTATCTGTCAGCCTCCTGCACTTTATCACTCCTCTCCCTCTCTTTCTCCCCCCCTGCTTCCCACTCTATTTGTTTCTCTCTTGTTCTGCCTCCCCTCAGCATTTCTCCTTCCTCGCATCTCCAGCTCCCCTCTTCTTCTCTCACTCGTCTTGCCTGCTGCCTTGCCGTTATCTTTACCAGTTTCTGCTCCCCCCCCCCACACACACATAAACCCGCCACCCACCCCTCTCCCCAAACCCTTAAGGACATTCAGTAGAGACCACCTGCTTGCCAATCAGAAAGTGATATGTGGGTCTATGAGAGAGTGAGAGTAGGGGGGCAAAGAGAAAAAGAAAGAAAAGAGAGTGACATAGATGAGTGTGTGGATGTGATTGAGTGTGTGTGCGTGTGTGTGTGAGAGAGAGAATGTGTGTGTGAAACAGAGTGTGAGGGGGCTTCCAGGAGACTCTGATATCTAGGCCATGGGAGTCCAAGGCAGCCAGTGTGTCTGGTGTCACAGCAAATCAACTGTCAGCTGTACACCACCTGCCCACCCACACATGCGCGCATGCACACACACACACACACACACACACATATACATCCAAAGTCTGAGGAGAGTGAGACTAAGAATAGAACACCCAGAGAGTGTTGCCACTTCTTCCTCCCCTCCTCTCTCTCTCTGCTCTCCTCCTGCCACCATCAGAGGTGTTTTGCAAGTGGCCTCCAACACGATAGGAATCTTTTCTGTCTTACACCTTCTCCCCAGAGCTCAGACCGGCCCTTCTCTCCCACGGTGAAATGAATCACCTGCACTGCTTTCACTTCCTCTCGTCGTCTGTAGGTACACGGTAGCCGTTAAGATCTTCTTTTCTAAAAAATAAACAGAATAGGAAAAAGGAAAAAAAGGCAGACAAACGTCATGCACGGCCCACTAGTATCTTCTGCTTTCATTGACCGAGAAGGAGGGAGGGGAAAAGTGGTGAAAACACAGGAGAGATGCTTCTGAGGCGGGATTCGATCCGAGGCCAGCGGGGGTGAATGCGGTTTCACAGGCCTCGACCGCTAAAGCTTCTCCTGGGAGGATTTCCGGGGGCCCGTATCCACGTTAAGGTGCGCAACCTGCAGATATTAGGCAAGATGGAGCGCGGTTGTCTTTGCTGCCTTTTAGCATACTGTTTGCATATCAGCACAAGGAGTGGCTAGGACCTCTGTACCAATGAAGAACACGCAATACATAAAACGGTGTGTGCGTGTGTGTGTGTGTAGGCACGTATACAGAGAGAAGTGTGGGTGCTTGCTTAGATGTGGTGTGAGTGTGTTTATGTTGAGTGTGTGTATATGTGTGTGTGTGTGTGTGTGTGTGTGGTATGCTGCTCTCAGTCTGGTCCCTCTGTTTCTCTGCTGTCTGTGGCCTCCTCTTCCCCATGAATACTAATGTGCTTCAAACCCCAGAGATCAACCCTCCTCCCTTTCCCTTCGCTCCCTCCCTCTATCCCTCCCTCCTCTCCCAGTCTCCCTCCCTCCCTCTCTCCATCCCTGCCTTCCTTGGCCACAGTCTTCATTCATTTCTCCACCCCCTTTACCTTTCAACTTTCCCTCTCTTTCATCTATCCTTTTACCCCCCATCTTTTACTCCTCCCTAAATGCCCTTCCCTGGTTCCTCTTTCCCTGCCTTATTTCCTCATCCCTCCCCCTTCTATTACCCCCCCCCCCCCTTTATTTTTACATCTCACACCTTCTTCTTTTCATCATTTCGTCCCCTCAAATCAAAGTCTTTCCTCTCGTTTTTTTTGCCTCATATTCACATGGCAAAGTGCTTCTTCTTTTAACATCGCCACCTTCCTTCTCTTACTTTTTTCTTCCTTTCCCCCCTCGTCTCTGCCCCTCTTTTCCTTTCCTGTTCCCTCCTTTCCACACACCTACTTTTGTGCCTCAGTTTCCTCTCCCCTCATCCTTCCTCCCAACCTCTCCTTCTCTTTCTTTTTCTCTCCTTTTCCTCTCAACCCATGCTTCCTTCTGCCTTGTCCCCTCCTTTACAGTACACCTCCTCAAGAGGACATGTAAATGAGGTCAGCACAGCCGAGTGTACCACCACATCACTCAGGTGTTTGCGTGGGTGTTTTGCTGGTGCATACGTACACAAATTAAACGTGTAAGCCACTGAATTTGTGTGTATGTGTGTGTGTGTGTTCATTAAGGTTTGCATGCGCTCCCGTCTAAATAAAAAATTTCCTATCTTAAGCTGCAGTGAACCAAGTGCTCCAATTACATAAACGCCTTCACCCCAATACATTTTGACATCATGAAAATTATTCACGGCCTAATTCGTTTAAAATTGCATCCAGTTTCTTGGCCTCTTCCTTTTTTTCCCCTTTTTTTTAACCACGGGCCCTGGAAACAGATGATGAGCGGGGGTGAAGGGATGAGAGGAGCTTTCAGTTCCTTGTGTAACACGGAGGACACAGCTCTGTAGCTTTATGCTGCTGACTGGACGTTGTCAAACTTTACTGCTTTTCCACACACACACACACACACACATGCAGATAGAAAGGAGGAGTGTGGAAGCAAAAACCCTGTGCCTGCCAACGGCAGAGCATGCAATCAGGAGAATGTGAGAAAGCCCAGGAGCGAGGAAAAGTGGGAGAAGAGATAAGAGAGGAAAGTATGGGAAGAAAGCGGAGAGAGCCGTTCAAGTTTTCAGGGTTCATCATTAAGACTGGAGTCAGTTCCCGGTTTTGGGATAGCCCATTCCTGTTTGGGTCAGCAAATAGCAGAAACGTGTGTGCTTGTCTGTATTCTTCTTCTTCTTTTTGTGTGTGTGTATGTGTTTGTTCAGCAGCGGCAGTGGGAATAATAAAGCCAGAGATGAGGAATCCTGCAGGAATTCGTCTCAGTCTGCATTCCTCCTGATGGGAAGCTGAGAGAGCAGTCAGAAGCAGAAAGCAACAGGCTACTGGAGGTTGACCCCCAGTGCATGCACACACACATGCACGCACACACACACGCCAACATAATCTTAAGACAATAACATCCTCTACTGGGGAGAAAACACATAACACACTGAAACAGGCACAGGGACAATTGTGCATGCACAAACCCACCCACAGATGATGTTCGAAACACACAAAAACATAAACAGCACAAACAGGATTCAAGCAGATTGTTAGTAAACAGATTAAACTGGAGAAGCTATCCACACTGACAAGCACACACACACACACACATATATGCAACCGCACATAACGTCTGTGTGTCCTTATATGAACACACACACACAAATCACATTGCATGACCACTTCAGGTTTCATCATCTTCTTTTCCTTTTTTTCTTTCTTTCTCTTGAGAGCCGGCGATGGGGGGAGCATTCCCTCTCTTTTGTTGCTGCTGGGGAGAGAGAGCACATATCCATACAGAACGCTCTCTCTCCAGCCCCATTCACACCCACACAACTCCCTCCCTCCTCTCTCCAAGCACACGCACATACACACACACACACACACATCCAAAAAGATACAACATCAAAGAGCCGACACTGCCGAAGGATTACTTCAGCCACACACTGGCTCCTCAATCCGGGTCTGTTCTTCTGTCCCCCCTCCAGCCTGCCAGCACTTGGTACAGTCCAAGCATTCCATGCCAAGTAGCTTTCACACATGGAGGGGAAGCTTGTCTCAAGCAATTGCTGACAAGCTACAAACAAGACAGCCTCCCTTTCCCCCCTCTCTCCTTCGCTTTTTTTTTTCTCTCCCCCCCCGCTCTCTCCCCAAAAACTCACGTCTGCTTCGCCCCCCAACCATCCTCACTCCTCACCCCTCTTGCCCTCTCGGTCCCCCTCCTTTTCTCCCCCCCTCATGTCTTCTTCTCTTTCCCTCTCTTTCTCTCCCACCTACCCACCCCACTCCCCACCTCTCTCTCTGAGAATGTGGGGGCCCCACTAGCATAAATTGTCAGCTGTTCCTGGGCGTACTCTCCATGGCTCCCTAAACTCACATAAGCCCGCATATGCAGTCGGCGGTGAAGCAAGGGTAACCCAAGTAAGCTCTGTTGGTTATGAGTCTGAAAAAGTACACCCAAGCCCCCGAATAATGCTGCTGTGTGAGGCCACTCAGGAGTTTTATACTATAATAAGCTGCACCGGGAACCGAGGCTAATGGAAGTGCGGGGTCAACGCACTTTTATTCAGCCTCTTTGCTTAATTAACTCCCAACTGCAAAGTGTTGAGTCTCACTCAAAACCACAATTATTAACCTTATTTGCAGTTTTCGCGGGAATCGCTGTAATGCTCTCCTTTTATGTTTGTGTGTGTGTGAATAATTAGTTATGGGAAAATTAAGGTAATTGCTATATTTGTGAAGTCCGAGAGAGAATTTTCACGAAATAATCACGCCTTTCTTATTTTCCCTCTACACTGGGAGATGTCTGAAGGTTTTCAGAGCTCTGCTGGAACCATTTTGCATTGTAGTCTTATTGTTACCGAGCAGCCATTGTTATCCACTAGTGTAGGCTGTCATCTAGTGTCGGGTTTGGGTACTGTTTTTTTAATGAAGTTTCTACTTTAAAAAATTATTATTATTTCCCAAGGCAACTATGTTAAATGTTCCAGCAAATATCCTGTTGATTCACGCAAATGTGTTTTGTGAGTAAAAGACAAGTCTAAAACGTGATGCATTATGCAGAGTGCTTTGTCTGGTTTGATCAGTTGTAATTGTTACAGTGAAAATTTCTCCCTTACATCGTGTCAGCTGCAGGGCAGTTCAAGTTTCAGTGATTTGCTCAGGGACACCTGTGCAAATGCTTCAAAATGTGCCCTCTGCTGTACTCAAGCTACATTGGGAATTAAGAATTTTGAAAAACTATCAGCCTTAATATTTAGAAGGAAGCCTGTAGAGGGAGAGAAGTATGTGAGGGTAGCGCAGGACATGTATGAGGACAGTGAGACAGCAGTGAAGTGACAGATGGGTTCAAGGTGGGGTTGGAATTAAACCATGGATCGGGATGCTGAGCTGTAGATGTTCAGATTTACATCATGGATGACCAGGATGGACAGGATTAAAAATAAGAGTACATTAGCAGGATGGCTCCGTTTGAGCAATTTGGAGACAAAGTTATAGAGGCAAGGCTTTGGTATAGTAGACATGCTGGATCCTGAATATGGTGCCAGGCAGGAGGAAAAGAGGAAGGCCACAGAGAAGATTGTGGTTGTAACCACAAAAGACTGTGTTTCAAATGGATGTTGCTAAAGAGAAGGTTCAAATTCTAACAGCTTTACACATTTTCTTGTCTTAGCAGCACAGATGATCTACGTTGGAGCTTGGTGGAGTACAAGCATGTAGGAATCCACATCTCCAAGAGCCTAAACAGGCAGACCAACACAGAGGTAGTATACAAAAAAAAGATGGACAGGTTCGGAGATTATTCAGTGTACTTTATGTACGCTGCTGGGGGAATAGCATCAGAATTGGTGATAGCAGCAGACTGTGTGAAATGATCAGGAAGGCTGGGTCTGTAACTGGGTCCAACTTGGGCATGTTTGAAGCTGTGGTGGAGAGGTCACTGAGCAAACTGTTATCCATTCATGCATCTATAATGAATGACCACCCTCTGCACCATCACGCACAAGAACATTTCAGCTGCTTTAACAAATCCATTTTTCAAAATCCATTTTTTAAAATTACTTATAATTTGCATTATAGTAGTGAAAAAGTACAGACCAATGTAATATATCACATAACCAAGATCAGTTATCGATGCATATATGCATTCTGAAAACTGTGCAATGTCAGATCTTCTGATTAAAATACTGAGGATCGAAATAACATTTTTTTTTTATCTAAATAATTATGAAAATTTTAAGAGACAGACAGAAAAGTTGGGCCTGGATTTTTCCCCTTTTTAAAAAGTGACACCTACTGTTACATATGGAAGCTTTTTTATAGCCAAGTCAAAATTTTAAATGAGTGACTCCAACTTCTAACTGAAACTTTTGTACTTAAATTGAAATGTGGACTTCTGGAGAGCAATCTTTTATCTTTCTCGGTGGTGGAAACAAGCTTCCATAATTATAATTACCAAATATTTACCAAAAGGACTGAAACTTAAATGACAAATTCCAATTAGTACCTTGTAGCTGAGTGCCTCTGCCAACCAGTTAGGTTGCAGGTTAGATGAATCTCTGTCCAGAGTCATATGCAGTGAAGAAATGTAACCACTGAGCAACGAATAGTAATAAATTCATTATACAACTAATGTGAAATATGGTCACAATCAATTTGGTCACAATTTTGAGTTATTGTTGAACAATGGCAAATGGAATTCCCTCAAGAGATATGAGGAACTATGTCCCTTGTACAAAAATACAGACAAGCACAAAGCTACACCATTTTCTAGATGCTAACTAAATCTTCAATAAAAAAAAGTCCCCTTGAATTTTAAGGTCAAGTTTCCTGCTTAGATTTTGGTATGAAACTGTACCAGGTATACAGTTTTGAATCTTTTGTCACCATTTGCACTTACAAAAGCGTACTTTATCCGATATATGTACTTAAATTAGAATAAAAGGATACAAAAGGCAAAAATTTATTCAGTCTTTACAGATAGCGAGACAGCTCATTTATTTCTAAAATCAATCTGTGAAACATAGACATCTCTGTATGTGCACACATTGCATTTATTCAGTAGAATTTGAAGTAGAACAAGATGAGCGTCTTAGCTTGGATTTAAGTGGAGGAAACAATCAATAAAACATCTGTAATGACACAGTTGTGTTGATTACTAGTTCAGAAATTCACATTAAAAACGAGACACTTTCCCTTTTTTTTCTTTTTTTTTTTTTTTAAGTGCCAGCCTTAGAAAAGACGAAGGGATGGGAGGGGGAGGGGGGGACTACAAACGGCCTGGAAATACACATGCAGTGGTTTCACCACACCCAACCCCCCACCCCCGGGTCAAACCACAGGCTCCGGGACTAGGTGAAGGTTAGCAGATCAATACAAAAGGAGGGAAAGACTAGTGAAGTCATTTAAAAGTTTTCACACCAAAAGACAAAAGACCCACTGAAACACCTCAAGGAAAGGCTCACTCCTAAATTCCACCTCCACCTTCAAGTATTCCCTCCAGCACTTGCACCACTTCAAGTATTCCCGCTCTGAACTCCAAACCTTCGATTTCAGTACTACTTCTTAGGTTTACAACATAAGCTATGATATAAGTGCACTCCAAATGTAATCTATACATAGAAAAATAAAGATGACATTAAGTAGAAGTAATAGTTATAACAATCACTTTATATTTCAATATTGTACACAAAAGTGATGTTAAATCACTTTATAACGTGGCATCACATTCCCCGCCCCCTGAGTGTAATGTTCAAGTTTAACTTTCTGTATGTACGGAAAAGCAAACAGGAACAGCAACCTTGGTTTGGTTATTTAAATAACATTAGCAATCATTGGCAACGACAATGATTAGAAGCTCGAGTAATTATGCCTTTCCACAGGCCGTTGTGCTTGTGTGTGGTGGATGCATTATGTACACGCTGCAGATCGATCATGTGACTCTGGCTCCGGCCCGTTCCCTGGCGTTGAGACACAGACAGCCATCATCCTGGAAAATAAACACAAGTGTTAAGAAACAGACGAGACACTGAAGAAAAATCAATGCAGGTATTGAGCAGATGATCATACTGAACTGTAAGGGTATTGATAGCGCCCCCCCCCCCCATCTGCGAGAAGTGTGAAGAACAAGGACAACTAAACATTCATCTTCCCCTCTCATCAATCACATCAGGCAGCACTATGAAAGATAACTGACTGATGTGTAGCTCATTTTTCTAAGGAGTCGCATCCACTCACCTTAGTCTCAGTGTATGAGCAGGCTCTCCAGCTTCCTCACGAACCAGCAGCAATGCAACTCCGGCATTTATACAACTTGGGGTCGTGGGTGCGGATGTGATTCCGTACATTCCTTAGTCGAAAGAACGTCTTACTGCAGAGCTGCAGCAGAAGGGAATAGAAAGTGTTAACAACAAAGAAATAACTGGAAAAGAGCTGCGATGCTGCAATTTAAAAAAAACAAAACAAAAAACTCCTGAGTGTCTCAATGCCACCCAAAAAGCAGCAAAGACTTTGTTAGGCAAGAACTACACCTATGGCAACTGAGTCATTGTGACCAGTGCCTTTTTGATGTGTCAGGGTTTATATGCACATTGCTGGTGACTAGATAACACTTCCACCAAATTTGAGAAAGAAATAGCTCTGAGCTACAAAAAGAATGATCCAATTTCAAAGTGCCTTTATTCTGCAGCCGTTCACCGGTAACAATCAAAACCGCGCTGTTAGAAAGAGGAGAATTGTAAGTTTCATGTGTTTGTAGGATTACAGCAGCAGTGGCTGCAGTTTCTCCAAACATGCTTTCAGAAGTATGGGATGAGTTTGACTCGCCTCGGCTTGACTCAGTTTCAATTACAATCAAGTGCCATCGTTAAGTCAACCCAGTCAAAAGTCCTGTGATGTCATTTGTATGCAACACGAACACCACAACAAAAGAGGACTTCGAGGCAATGGTATAGCTGCTGCTCGGTCTGTGGCTTTTTGTCAGACTCCGAGACCACAGTGTTGTTCTTTGAGCAGCTCTCTCCCTCGTTGCTGTGTTTGAAAAATGGCGGTTTTGATTTTCGCAAAGAGATGCTATCATGACTCATTGAGTAACGGCATTGACCAGCCATGGCATGCTGTCTGTTGATGTCACATTTTGGATTGCCTCGAATCACTTGGAACCCCTGGGGAGTATGTACTAAAAAAAAAAAAAAAAAAAAAAAAAGTACCTGGTACTATGACCCAATGGAAAACCCTGAAAGGTGTGTTGAGCTGTGTCGAACAGACCTGAGTAGATACTAGTGTAAAGGCCTAAATGAGCACGTGAACATGTCCATTACTTTGATTCTTTTTGACTCACCTTATATTTCAAGAAAACGCTGTTCAACCCAAAAACTGTAGCAAACTGTTGACCAACTCCATTTAATTTCTCATCATGGGCATATTTGGTGCTAAAATTATTGTCAGTCTATATAAAGTCATCCATCTTTCTTTTGGTTTGCTATTAAAACTACAAATGAGGTCAAGTAAACTAATATGAAGCCCTGTTTCATTCAGACAGAATGGTTTAATGTTTGTTGTAAGGTTTTTAAGAACAACACTTCTGGTCTCTCACGCTTTGCTACATCTTCTGACAAAAGTCACCACTAGTGTAAGTTTAAAAATAAAGGCTGTGCTTGGCCTATTAGAAAGAAAGCTAGAAGTAACAGACCTTGTGTTTTTGTCTAAATGCCACATGAAAATAGTATCACCTCAAAGCTTTCTAACACCCTGAGCAGAGCAGCAGGTGAAAAAGATCTTAGACACAAGGTAGTACTGTCCAAAGATGCAGAGAAAGGTCACTAAAGCCCCTTTTCCATTAGTACCTACTCAGATCGACTCGGCATGGTTCGCCACGGTTTTCGGGGTATCTGCCCAGCTGGGGTTCCAAGTGGTACTAGCAGGTACTAAAACGTGATGTTGTCAGAAAAACAAGTATTTGAATTCCTTGGTGCTTACCGGACATGGCCAGTGCTTGCCCTCAATGTGCCTAAGGCGATGCATAATTAGGGCATCACAATCCTTGTAGGAGGCTGAGCACTGCAGACAGGCGTGGGCTGCTTTTGGAACTTTGGGGGCTTGACTACGAGGCCCTCTGAGCTGCTTTAGTCGTGCCCGACGTACAGCATCCAGCACGGCACAGCTCCTACTGCTCAGAGCGAGGAGCTTACCTTGTTGCTAGAGAAAAATAAAATAAAATTATGAGTTAATGAGTTGTATTCACATTTTTTAGATAGAAATGATTAGATGCTTTTAAAAGATTAGGCGCCAGAGGCGATGCTTCAAATAAAGACTGTACAGTTATAAAATTAGATATAAAAGCAAGCGTGAGATCATAATCACTGCTATGTTTTGCTGCTACTTTTTTTGTATTACCTTTGGCATGGTCCCTGCAGGTTTTGACCTAGCACATCTGGCTAGAGGTAAAGTGTTTCGAGGGTTGGGCCTGGGTCTACGACCCTTAACTTGGGTCACTTTCCTCTCCTCTCTCTCCCTCTTCACCACTGGCAGGATGGGTGGCCCTCTGGCTCTCAGAGTCCTGTGGGGTGACTCTTCTGCTTCAAATTTCTCTCCAACTTGTGACACAGAGCGTGTTAAGCAGATATCAACACTCTCCTCCTCTTTCTTCAGTCCAGATATGGGCCCCCCTGCTGGCCGGCAGAAGCTGAACAGAAAGCCAGAGTCCAGTAACTTGATGGGGGGCTTGCTCTGGCGTTTACCCAGGTCTGGTGAGGGAGGATCAGGGAAAGCTCCAACTGGCACAGGTTCTGCTGGTTCCTCTTTGATGACTTTATAAAGAGGGTGGTTGTAGATGGACGGTGGAGGTGCTTGCTCTGAAAACTGGAGCCCATCAGGTTCATTTTCCTTCACTTTTGGTCTAGTGTCCATGGTCCCTCTTAGCCCCTGGCTTCCCACCTTTCTTCCCTCTTCTCTGGCATTACACCTCGCACTCTTCACCTCCTTTGTGGAGCCTCGTCTGAGTTTAGCCTTTGCCGCAGGTCGGCTGCTGTTGTATCGCAGTGTTCTGACTGTCTCAACAGCGACCTTGTTTCTAGCCTGTATCTTCTGTGAAGGTAACGATTTGTGGGGTGTGTGGCCACAGTAATTATTTGATGAAAATCGGAGACCTGAGAGAGCGTATTCAGCTGGTTCTGATTTGATCCTGACTTTGTTTCTGACTAGCTTTTTATTCGAGCCACGTCGCAGAGGCTGCTGAGCATGGAGGTGGGAACCGTCACCCTTCCTCACGGATTGTCTCAGTTGCCTCCCCCCAAAGGCAGCCCTGGATGTAGGCTGGAAAATGTCAGGTAACACCCCTTTACTGCGCATGCTCCTGTCACTGGGAGGAACATGCTTCCGGGTGGTTTTTGGCCTCTTAGCTGTAATCTTCTCTGTGCTAGCTGCTGCAGCAGGTTTGCTCTTTACAGGCTTATGGAGGAGGTGAGTGTTAACAGGGTTGCAGAGAGGAAACGCCAGAGTCACATCCCCATAGGATAGTCCCGGGGACGGTGAACGGGGTTTCCGACGCTTGGTGAGTGAATAGTTGTTGGCCTTCAGCTTTCTTAGTCGCTTCTTTTGTCTCCAGCCAATAAGATCTTCTGGTCTGGGGAGGAGAGAAGTCCTTTGTAACCCCAGAACATTCATCAACTTGTACTTTTCCTGTGCTCTGGCATAATCCTCTTCATCCTCGCCAACCTCCTCAACTTCCTGCTTAACCCTCACAGGGCTGCACACCGTGCCAGGTCTCAATCTAGAAGAGCAGGAAAGCTGGGAGATGGGATGAGATTTTTTGGTTTTTTGAGAGGTCTCCGACATTGGCAGCAATCTCTGAACCTGCTTGGCAGCTCCAGGAGTGGAGCGGAGCAGACGGGTGTTCGATGGGGATACGGGTGAGTAACTCTGTGACTGTGGGGTAGATGTGGCATTTCGAGGTGTGGAGGCCTTTTTTGAAGAGGGGGATTTAAAGTCCATGAGCTTCATCCTGTGTGAGGGACTTAGAGGGTGGCCGTTTTGGGATTTTGGCGTTCTGCGCAAATTGCGGCTGGGACTTCCTTCAAAAGACTCATCTGATGCATCCAGTGTTAGACTGAAGCCGGTGTTCACATTGTCCTCTAATCCCAAAGCCCTTTTCCTTTTGCGTTCCCTCTGGTGGTGATGACGCTCACGGCACGCACCAGCATAGGCCGAGTTTGGATGAAGTTGCTGTTCCTGCTCTTTAATGAGGGCAGAGCAGGCTTCCACTGCAGGCCACATGCCCAGGTGGCGGGCCATGGCAATGACTTCAGGTAGATCCTTGCGGCGAACACACAGAGTGGAGGAATAGGAGAAATCCAGCAAAGAGAGAAGGCTGTCCTCACTGAAACCTGGGGGGTTAAAAGGAGCCTTTAATTAGATCACTGGTCAATCAGAGGGTGAGAAGAGGGAGATGAAAGCAATTTGGTGTAAACAGAAGATCAGAGGGAGAGCACTCCAAGAGGGAGCAAAGTGTAAACATGACAGTTGAAACAAGACGACAAATTAACAACTCCTTTAATCATGGACACTTCTAGTCTCATGTAAGAACACACATCAAAGATAAGTAAATGTTAACACAGACAACAGCCAAATCCCATTTTAAGGACCAGATTCTCTAAGTCTGAATTTTTAGAGTGATTACGTCTTTACAAAATGCCAAATGTCATCACAAAGACCTCTGAAACAGTTTTCTCTGCCTAAACTGGATGATATGATTACATCTTAAGTTTCCTTAACACTATTGTTTAAGCAATGATAAGACGTTAATCTTCTTACCTAATGTCAGGAGTTTGCATTATTTTCATTCAGTCTCTTAATAAATGTGTATTCATTAAAATCTGTGTAATAAATCACTCAGAATTATAAATGACTCTACCGTTTGGTTCTAACCAGGAATTATTGATAACAGGGCAATAAAGGGACAATGTTGACTGCAGTTTATTAAGTTTATTACTGACTGGAGCTGCAACATTATATTTACCATTTGGTTGAAAGACAGTCAGCATTCTGATTACTAAATAATGACTGGCAAGCAAAAGTCTGCTGGTACAATCTTCTCAAATGCTGCATTAATTTTTCATGAACATGAATAAAAAAATCTTTTAGATTTTGGACAATAAGTCATGTAAAAAAAGAGGAAAAAGGAACAATGGGAAAGTTGTCTAGAGCACAAATTATAATGGACATTTTTTAGCATTATCTGATGTTTTAAAGGGAAAAAAGAAACAAACATTTAATTTAGTAATGTATAGATTTATGGATGATGGAAATAAGGGTTGGGTTATCCTAAAATTGAAACAAAATATACAGTCTGCTGCTCAACCATATCACAAGCTAGAAGTATTTACGCCATTTCTCAATGCCAGCATTCAAAAGTGAGGCAAAAATCTGGGAGATGTGATGAGTTCAGACAAACACGCACTTTCTTGGAAATCATTCATTGTGCTGCACTCAAAACGGTCTGATTGGTAGTTATCCTGTTCATTTACTTAATAGTTAAGTCGAAACCCTAATTATACTTAGTCCTCCATAAACCTGACCATTTGCTGCATGAAGGAGGAGTGAAGGTGCCACAAATTTGTTTTTGGATGCAGCTTCTGTTATGTAACTGCCAATACTCTCAAGCCCCTTCATGCTCACAGTTCTCCCTTTCAAGTATTACTGGGGACAGTTTCAGCAACCATCATTTTGAAATAAGCGGTAGAATGGCTAAAACTTAACACTCAAAGGGAACAAGTCTGTTTTCTTTTTTATCTCCAAACCATCCTTAACAAAGGAATCCATTATCTTTCATGTCCCTATGGGAAGTGGAAAAAACTACATGTCCATTTTGTCTCTTAAAGTATACAGTGCCTTGAGGCGACTGCTATTGTGATCTGGTGCTATATTAATTAAATTGAACTAAACAATTTTTCAGGCATTTAGACCAGAAATATTCACACTGAAGTGGACCAAAGGTGAAGTTTTGACACCTGTGGGGGCTGAGTTACTGATGTGAGGAGAAGGATCAGGCTCAGTAAGGTATTTTGGTCTGCCTTCAGCCACCTACCCAAAAACATAGCTCAGGCAGAGAAATCTGGCACCCAGGTGTCCAGTCTTACCTGTGAGATCTATGTCTGCCTTCATGCTCGAGTCCATTTCCGTGAAGATCTCCTGAAAGTGATCACTGACGGCCGCCAGGACGGCTCTGTGTGCCAAGAAGGAACGCCCGCTTGTCCGCAGGGTAATGTCACAGAACAGGCCCGCCTCACGCTGACTCCTCAGCTTGCTCAGCATGTCGGAGCTGTGTGACACTACTGTCTTTGTGACACATCCTCTGCCACCCGGCTCCTATGAGGCACAGACAAAACCGAAAAAGACAGATCGAAATACTTTATTATGGGACTATGTTGTATGCTGTGTGTGTGTGTGTGAGAAAGCACTTCCAGGAGACAAGCGTGAGAGTAAGTGGGAATGAGTTAGAAGGTGTGAATTAAAATGTGTGAGATGCCGAAAAAGAAGGCTGTCTCCATAAAAATGAAGAGGCGCTTAAAGTTTGATGAGCAGAAACAAGGCGTTTGCTGTCAGTTCATCAACTCCAGTGTACACTCACCTCCGATTTCTTGTTGTGCTGACACTCTGGACAGCTGAGGACAAAGTCTCTAATCTCGAAGTACATCCCTGTGAAGAAAGCAATCGTTTAAACATCAGAACATGAGGTAACAAAAGACAGGAAAGGGTTTGGGTACACGGGCTGGAGCGGGCTAATCATTTTAAAGGTGTCACAACTGTTTCTACACTTGGTAATGCCTCACCAAAAAGAACAGCAAGGGGTGTAATTAACACCTATTGTTCATGCCTGAATAAGTCTCTCAATCTTTGACTGATTCAACCACTTGTGCATATGTGAGTCTGTGTCTGTTTCAAATATCCCTACACTTACAGACAATCAGAATGCTTAAATCTCTGCTGGTGTATAGATAACATCATTAGTAGGCAGTTATAAGATTAATATGCATTTGTAGAAGTCTACACATGACTCGCATGCTTTACTAAAGACACTTAGACGACAAAAGTGATGTTCATACCTTCCCACCAGTAGTTTTCAGCCACGCATCTGTAGGTCTCTTCCAGTGAGAGGTGGCGTTGGCCCGGTCGCCTTATGTGGAAAGTGGAGATTGCCTCATGTCTTCGATCCTCATTCAAAACCTCCCGGTAGTTGATGAAGCCCCTTTCCAGTTTCTTTCGATACAGCAGCCCGTCTATCACCTCAAAGTTGGGGGACCACCGTGCGGTGGACCCACGCCCACTCGAGCACCCCGCTGACTCCTTCTGCCCGGATTGCTTTCTATCTCCATCCGACCAGGGCTTGGACGGGCAACGCGTCTCTGCGTTTTCGTATTGGGCGTTGGTGTGGGTACAGTCGCAAGCCATTTTTTCTCAAAAAAAGAGGATTTATATTCCAATAAAAAGATAGAACTTTGTAGTCTCAGAAGGACTACCCCCACCACCACCTTTCTGGATCGCCCCCTTACGAAACTTTACCCAACGACCTGAAACAAAGTCCACGTGGATGAGGCGATAAAGGACGACAGAGCTGAAAAACACTCAGCTGAAAAGTCAGACACAATGTAGTGCACCACACAGAGCAAATTCTCAATAACTAACGCCTCTCATTGTGGCTTGAAAAGCAGAAGAAAAGTCAGACGGGAATCAGCCGCATTTCCCTGCCCCTGCTTTGTATCCTTGCTGTCAATGAGAGCATCACTTCTCTCTATCCAAACATCCCTAAATATGCAATAGTTACACTTCCTCCTCGGGACACGGTTTGTCAAATTTCTTAGCAATGTCTCGGTTTCGACTGTCGGGCAACACGGTTCTTTTTTTAATATCCCTCCAAATGTGGATAATAACCCATGAGAGTATCGCGCCAACAACGCCAAGCCAAGTGATGTAAAGTCACCACAACGACCGCGTAAACAGGCTTCACCGTCAACCCCTCGCCGGCAGTCCGTCTTCCATCTGTCTCAGAGGTCGGGAGTGGCCTCTGGGGATGGATGACGGCGGGCAGCCTCACCTCTGGCGTTAACTTGTGATTTCTTTTCGCCAACTCGAGTCGGAAGCAACATGATGACGCAGCTATCAGCTCAGCATCGCGACTTGGACGACCTAAAAGCGAGGCTGGTCGCCCCGACCAGCTCGAAAATGTTGCAATAATCACCGCCGGACCCCTTCAAAAGCGAGCCAGCAAGCTCCGGTCAGACACCCGACATAGTTCACCCCCCTTCAGCCGCCACAAAGCCGCTCTAGTAGTCAAATAATCCAATTTTTCAAACTCGTAACCTTCTGTTTGTTGCTAATCAGCAGACTAACCGAGCGAAGTGCTCCCCGCCTTCACACAAAGGCTATTAGCAGAAGCTTTAAAGAGCTTCGCCCGAGCCAATTATGATTGGCTGCTGCGGCTGTCACTCAAACAGCCAGTTTTCTTCCATTTGCAGTAAGCTAGGTTGTTCGCTCACGATTCCAGTGTACTAGTATTTGCTTCACTTGCTGCAAACACAAGTGAAACACGATACAGCCAGTGTGTCGTATACATTAACGGAATACGCTGTTTCATGTGGCGACTCTTCAATATTTTCCTCCCCAGAATAAGTTATAGCTACAACCGACACTTGCAGATTTACTCACATTTCAAAACGTTAGCTACCTTTCATCATCTCAGTGTCTCTTACAAATATTGTATTCGGATATTCATTTTGTAAACGTTTGGGTTACATTTCCAGACTTTAATAAAATGTAAAAAATAAAAAACAATAAAATACATCAACCAGGCCCATGTCCAAAACATGTTTATTACTAAATTCTGATGACAAGATCAACAATGACAAGGGCAAAACAAAAAGGCGGCTATTTCCTTAAAATGTAAATCATAATCATGGAAATGCGATGAAATAATGTAGATTTTAGAAAAAGAAAATAAAAACAACAACTTTGTTATTAAGGCAAAAACTGATGATTACATTTTTTTAAATAAGGCTGGATTACACTTCTGAAAAGATCCACATGCCCGTACGAGATGAATTTACAGCTGGGTCCATAATTTGTTATGGCAAGTTTTAGTGAACTAGTTTTGTCCTTGTACAGTTTGTGCAGACTTTCAATTTTAATTCAGCTGGGCTTACAAACATTTTGCATGAAATGTTTAGGAATTTTTATACACATTTTTATACAAAGCCTTTTATTTTCAGAGGCTCAAATGGAAAAAGTAGTAAACTTTTAAATATAATAATTGTTTTTAATACTTGGATGAAAATAATTTGGACTCACCTTTATGAAGTCTAGAATCATCACCGAATGGTATAAGTTCCTTTTCGTCAGATGCTCTGCCTTCAGTTTTGTCTACAGTAACTAGAAATCATGCTCAGGTGGTTTGGTCATTGAAGAATATTTCCTTTCCTTTACTTGAGAAACTCCTGGGTTGCTTTTTTATTTTTACTTTGCTTTGGATCATTATCCATTTGCACTGTGAAGCATTTTCCAGTCAGTTTTGCAAAACATGACTGAATCTGAGCACAGAGCACAGCCCAGTACACTTCAGAATTCATCCTGGCACTTCTATCAGCAGTGATATAATGAGTAAGGACTGCTGACCTGGTTCCACTGCCCACTATACATACCCATGCCATAGCATTGCCTCACCACACTCCATACATTTCTCTTCTCGTCAATCTGGTACAGTCATCTGTCTAAAGATTTTTTTTTCCAGAACTCTTTTGTATGTTTTCTGACAAAGTCTAAACCTAAACTCTCTGTATTTCCATTCATGAAGGCGTCTCTTAATTGTCGACCTTGACAGTGGCATGCCTGAATCCTCGAGAGTGTTCTCGACTTGATTAGATGTTGTGAAAAAATTTTTCCATTCCAGCGAACACATTTTTTCATTCTGCACTTTAGTTCTCTTCTGTGGTATTCCAGGACATTTGGTGTTGCTTAGTTAGCCAGTGCATTCCTCCTGTTGATTTGGCCACCCCTAAAGGTTTTGCTGTCTCTCTGATAGGTTTATTTTGTTTGTTTAGCCTAATGATGGCCTCCCTCATATGCAATGACATCCTTTGGGCCTCATGATTAGAATTACAGTGAAAAAATCAACTTCAGATATTACATCTTCACTTGGCATGAAATTAATGAGGGAACAGCAAGTGTTCAACTACTTTTCAGCCTCTGAAAATGGGAGACTGTGTATAAAAACGACTTTATGAAAACCTCTTGAATTAAAGCTAAGCTAAGCTTTAAAGTCTGCACTTCAGTCATGTGTTGACTGTTTGAGTGCAAAGCCAGTGTGGTGGTGTAAAGAAGCAAATCTTCAAAAACAAATTATGGATGATTAATGGATTGGATTATGTAAAAATCTGAAATGATGATTAATAATGCTACAGCAATCTGGAAACAAAAGTACATCCAGTGGAAATTGTTGGGGGTTTTTTTTACTTGACTTGGTACAAGTTCATATTTTACCCTCTTTCATCCTCAACGATGCTTGAAGCCTGGGTTGCTTTTTTACTTTGGGTCATTATCCATTTGCACTGTGAAGTATTTTCCAATCAGTTTTGCAAAATTCGGTTGAATCTGAGCACAAAGTAAAGCCTTGTTCACAGAATTTCTTTAAAATAGTGTCTACACAACATATAATATGCTTTATCACAATTACAGGGATTTTTTTGTAATATGTATAAAAAGCAATTAAAATTTTGGCCTCTAATTCAGTAGAAATGAGGTCTTGTGTAGTTGCCCATCACTCTCTGACATAGCTTACTGGAAATTTTGACCACTCTTTAATTCACAGTTTCTTCAGCTGCAAAATGTTTGAGTGTTTTCCTGGATGGACGCGCTGCCTCGTTCAAATTCAACCACAACATTTCATTGGGTTTCAGTCCATATCCCTCAGTTTCCTCTATAAGTCATACCTTGGTGTATTTGTAAGTGTGCTTAGGTTCATCATTCTGTTAAAATCCCACTTGTGGTTCAACCTCAAGTTTCACACAAAGGATTTAACGTGATCTTTCAGATCATTTCACTGTGAGCTGCCCAGTATTCAAGGCAGACAAACAACTCCAAACCACATTTCCAACATCATCCTTCACAGTCGGCATGTGGCTCGCCTGAAAAACTGTCTTTGGTCTGCGCCTGTCATGTCTACTTTTACTGTGGCGAGACGTCTTTGTCCGCAGCACATGATTCCACAAAGACATGTCTTTGCCTATATTTTGACAATTTGTTGTTTTGCACTGAGGTTTTACAGACAGAAATGGTTTATTCCTATCGTTCAGGTAAAATTTGTACAATATCCGACTATAGAGCCATGCACTGTGAAAACCAGCAGTTGCAAAAATGACCTGCAGATTTCAGTGTTACATTTTGGCTCTTGACACGTTTTGCAGTCTGCTGCTGGGATGAATTTTCCACAGGTTTGGGTCCCACTTGGCAGTAGATAGAATTTAAGCCACTTGTTGATGATTTTCTTTACAATGTGCTGCTATTAGCATTACAGGTAAATCTTTAACACACAAATTCCACGTTGTCACATACTGTACTCTTTTGTCATTACTCTTTTTGATAAAGACAATCAGCCTATTACTATTACTTTCAATATGGTTGTCAACTTTGGTAAAAAGGCATATTTTTTAAAAACAAAAATAACTAGACTTATTTTTGAATTATCTTGATGTTAAATTCTGAATGTCTGATTGTCTCAATCTTGACCTTAAAAGTCAAAAATTACTATGAAGCTTTTTTGTAATGCATATACACTTAAAAAAAACTGTTAACAGGAGTGCAACACGTCTTTGGTGTTTTAGCCAAATCTCCTGGATGAACTCATGACACTCTTTTCTTACCCACTTCTCATGGATCAAAGAAGCTGGATGTTCATGCTGGCTCAGGATTTAAAATGATGCCTACTACTCAGAAGACCAGCTGTTGAGTCCTTGACTATTTTTCCAATCTGTGTGTCTACAAGTGTCTTTGGGCAAGATCCTTAATGCTTAATTGCTCCAGATGTGTTCATTAAATTAAAAGTCTATTCATGACTAAACTAGGTGAAGAGAGAATATGGCGAAGATGTTAAGTTGACTGGATGGAAAAGCTACACTGACAAAAGATGTCTTGAAGGAGGACATGGGACCGAGGAAGCTAAAGACAGGGTGAGATGGAGGAAGATGATCTGCTGTGGCAACCCCTAAGGGAGCAAGAATAAGGAGGAGGTCACATTACTGCTGGGAAACTCAGCTTGTGGTTCAGTGTTGGCTGACTAGCTTGTTATTTAGATTAGTTACGTATAAGCTTATACATTAATCAGATACTTGGCAGGATGGTGGTGCAGTGGTTAGCACAATTCTTCAAGAAAAGTTTGAACCTTCTTGTCCAAAGTTCAAAGGTTAATTGGTAATTCTGAACCATTTGTAGGTGTGCATATAAATCAGTGACTGTCTCTATGTGGTAGCCTTTCCAGACTATACCCTGCATCCCCTAGGCTAATGGTTAAAAAATGTATGGATGGGTGGATGGTTAGACAGCTGCATGAATTGACAGGGTGTTCCGGCATTGGATAACTGAGCAAAGGGTAAAGGGATTCATGCATGTAAGTAAAAAACATTGAGACTACAGGACCACAGGAGAAACATGTCTTCTCACTATGAGATATATGATTCACAAAATATGAATCATTTTCTGTTTCTGAGTCAAAATTAATGTAGATAACACTTCAGACTGACGTGTCGTTCAAAGAAGTAACGTCAAAGACCCTTCGTTATTCATATACTGTCATAATAAATATGTCAATGCACTTATCTGGTGTTTTACATTAGAAATGAAGACAAAAACAGTAAAGTTGTAAACTGACTTCCCTGCTACCAAAAACAAACTCCAGAGTAAAACCTCTGAGACTGAACCAGTGGTTCTGCAGTATAACTGCTTCCTAAAAGGGAAACAATGCCTACAATAGAAGATCTGGAATTTTCCAAGTGTGCAATGGGATTTTTCGAATGGCTGGAACCAGAGAGACAAACACAACTTTTGGTGCTTCCATCTACTTTTCAAAGATTGTTACACTGAAGTAAAGCACCATTAATCAACTTAATAGAGCTTTGAGATGATGATGGGTGTTTTTGTAAAGACTGTTGCTTTAGGGTAATGAATTAAATGAAGAATTTGTTTTAACTCAAAAGGTTTATTACGGACAGCACTGATAATGCACAATTTAGACCATGGAAATTTATATCAGTAAACTGACATGTTAACATCAGCGGCACAATAGAAATAACAATAATGATGAAAATTTTATTAGCAATGCACAGAAAGTGGGATTAACTTTACAATAGCAGGGATTTTTTAATGTAACTATAGGGATGAGATGCCCACCTTCAAATCACTTTGACCTCACTTCTGTCAGGTAATTATTATGTAAATAATTTTTTAAATTATTACCTCCTTATTTATGGTATTCAGATACCATGTGATAAACCACCAGAACTTGCACTTTATATCAAATATCTTTTATTAAACAATAAGAAAATGTAAATGCGTAACAACAGAAGTCACCCTATTCAACCAAAGTCTTCAGCATGCTATATACTCAAAGCTCACACAAATTCAAAACCCTTCGAGTGCTTGTTATTGTCTTCTACAGGTTTTCAGTACAGTTTTCTCTTCACAATCATGTTCTGGAGAAGTGAAACAATTTTACTCAAGCTTTTAAAGTTCACACAACTCAAATATAATACAATTAACTCATTACTTGTTTATTGTATGATACAAAACACCTTTAAAAAAAGAATAAAGGACATAAACTGCAATACAGTTTGCTTTATAACTGAGTACATAAAGTGAAATGTAAAGCTCCAGTCACTAAGATCAATATGACGCAAAGGTGATGTCTGATTTATGTACTCTAGTCTTATTTTACAGCACCACACTTTTCTCTACTACTCCTGGGTGACGCTGGTCTTTCCTTGGGTGGTCTTGGGTCGTTTAGATTCTGGAGGCTGGCACACTGGATCAGTGGGAGGAGAAGGACGATCTGGTGAAATAAAAAGAAGGTTACACGTCATAGCCTGTTTCTGTGTTTTCTTCTGCTGCGTGTACAGTCATGCGAAAAACAACATTTCCCCAGTCCTGTGAAAAAAGTAAGCTCACCTTTACTGCTTGCCTAGGAATTAAGAGGCTAAGTAGTAGCCAGGTAATCCCAATCAAATGTACTAAATCATTTTTCAGCAAGTGTGAGCACCTCTGGAAAAGCCCAAGTTCTAGCAGTTTGCTGGTCTGGAGGATTCAGATATGTGTTAACGCAATGCCACAATCTTCCTCGTACGGCAGCAAATTCAACTCAAGGTCAGACTGTGCAATGCTCAAGAGCTACGTCTCAGACTCAAAATTAAAAGACTGATTTGGAATGGTTACAATGAAAATGAGCCTCTTCTCTCTAAAAAGAACATGATACCTACAGTTTGATTTGACCATAATGGAGATGTTTGGTGAGAACACAGCATATCAGTGTAAATACCTTGTGCAAACTGAAGTACGGTGGTCAAGGGGTAATGATTTGGGCTTCTTTGGCACTCCCATGATCTGCTACTAGAAAGCAGGACTTTGTCAGATCATGTTAACTTTGGCATTATTTCTGGGTTTTCTGCACTACATGATGTTTTGGGGTTTTTTGTACATTAAACATCATCAGGGCTGAAGGTGCAAGAATAAAAAAAAACAACTTTCTGTGCAAATCTGAACATTAATTAATGAAACACTCAATAATAAACCCATCAGATTCTCCCATGTCTTAATGATAGAGTTGTGATATTTAAATAACTGTTTAGGGCTCTGTAGCACATCATGGTCACCATGGAAACGGAACCACATTTGCGACTGAAAACAGACCTGCGATACAAATGCATTTAGGATCAGTGTGTGAATAAAAAGTTTGACATTAAGCACACGCACACTGATACCACAATAGCAGCAGAGATGATGATGGTGGCCCAGTTTAATGTGGAGCTAGAGTCTGTTTACACACCGCAAAGAGCAAAGAGGTGGAGCTTCTTTTGAATTTTTATTATTGCTCATTACTAAGAGAAATGCTTCAGTGGGAGTCATAATTTATGCTGTGACCTTCCACGCCAATCAGATGGTGTTGACCCAACGTATAGGTGCATTTCTTGGGAGGTTACATGGAAGGTTACATTGCGGATTAGGAGCATTCTGTTTCATGCGTACAGCCTTTTCATATTTTTCTAAAATTATAGTTTATACTTCCTTGTAAAAGCAGCCGTTTAGCTGACAGTACAATAACCAGTGTGACCGATCAGATGCCAACGCTACTCACAACTAGATCGAGAAACTCCCTGATTTGGGAGTTGATAACCAGCTTTGTATACCTGAATGTTAGGGTAAATCCCGTTAACAGAAAGATATCTTGGGTATATTGAACTTGTTTCATAGTACACTGACCTGGGCACCTTGCAGTCATTGAGTCAACCATGAACTCCTCTGTATACCAAAGCATCCAGAGTCAAATGTGAGGCCTTGTGTCTGACATCTAAGGCTTGGCTAAAAAGCTTCATGCAAAAGGACAAAGATCCTAAGCACAGCTCAATGGTCCAGTCAGTCATAACTAACTGCATGACTACGAGAGATATGCATAAATAAATTCCTGAAAACTTCAGTGAACTGAAGCAACATTATAAAGAAGAATGGGCTAAAATTCCTCCACAACAATAGGCGAGACTGTTAAAGTCACACAGAAACAAGTTATTACTGCTAAAGCTACTCAATCATGGGGTGTTTTTCTCAGGCCTTCACAGAGACCTCAGAAGAAAAAAAAAATTTTCACAGAAAAAAAACAACATCAGTTAGTCTGTTAAATTCCACTCTATTATTCTGATAGTTAAATCATCACTATTAAAGCACAAACAAACAATAAATATGAGCAGTAAAACAAACACACATGTATTAAACAGACCGAAAGTTTAGCACTGATGAACTGATATAGCTCTTTCAGGTTTGCTTACTTTGATGTTCACTCCCAAACAAAGTGGCTCAGCTAATCAAACTATGCTGCTGGCTTGTTTGCAACCTGTCTGACTGCTTTTGTTTCCTGCTTCTTTGAATGCATCTGTAGCTATGTCATAGTCAGAGATGCCAGTAAACACAATTTAAGCTACAAAAAGACTGAAATAGATCTTCAAAAATATATATATTTTCTAAGCTCTAGTACAAATCCATAACTTGCTACAAGCTTGCTATAAGAGAGTGTACATAAAGAGGTAATCCAAGTTGGAATGACTAAAATATGGCACTGTAGTAAAGGCACAATAACATACACTGATTTAAACAAAGGACAAGACAAGTTGTTGCTACTATCAATCAGTCTAGGGAGGGCCACAACAATCCCTGGGCTCCTGCCACCTAAAGCAATAATAATAATTTTGTGTAGTTTGCTGTGAGGGATACAGAAGTTCTCATTTTTAATGATTTTAGTTGAGAAAATCTTACAGCAAGCACTTGAAAGGAAAGTGTAGGTTAAAGAAATAGGTGTGTATAATATCTTAAGGAAGGTTGTTCTCCATTTAGGGAGCGAGCTTTAATTTCTTTAATATTAGATGTCAACATGTACATGTATTCCTAACCATAACAGAACTCCTATTAACTGAGTAAGCATCTCACTCGACTCTCCATTATAAAAGTTGATTATCGTGAAAAGTGCAGCATTAAAAAAGACGGCCAAAGCCTCACTAACCGTGTTTGGCCTTTTCTGTGGAGGAGAGGGGGCTGAAAAGTGAGCCAACAGCTGGAGACCGGGGTGCAATGGGAGTCAAAGATACTCTCCTGCAAACAAAGAGGAAAAAAGCAGCAATGCTGAAAAGGCCTCAAAGCAACAAAACGTGTATTTATCGTCTTTTGTTTTGTTGTTGCCCAACAGTGAAAATTAGTCAAATGTTCCAAGTTACAGATGTGAAAAAGGGGGTACACAAAAGCATGCACAGGCCTGCTATTGTCTACCAGCAGTCTGACAGAGTGATTATTATTTTGTAGTCAGTGGGGGGTCCAACGAATCCCTCATACCAGACAGGGCTTTGTTCACACTGCAGGTGCTGGGCACATATTAACCGACAAAAACATCACACAGTAAATAGAGCTATTTATATTTCTCTTAAGTTATTCAAAAGAAGGCATATTATACACTATAAAGAGCACAGTGTTTTCTTACTTTTCACACTCTGAAAACTCAAACCGCATTCAAGGGGGCTAGGAGGGTAGATGTAGTCAATACGAGTCCAGTCAAAGATTTGAATAGTTCATATATTTCCATAAATTAGCATACGCTGTAGTTTAGGGCAAACTGCACTCTTCACACGCGCCACGCTGCATCTAAAAAGAAGCTTTAATACTCACAGTGAAGTTTTAATGCTGCTGCTGCACAAACAACACTTATTATCTCTACATTACATGCTTAATAAATAATTCCACTGTGTTTCTAGATCACTCGAGTGGATTTCAGCAAGTTTCCCTTTCCTGTAAAATATATTTGAATAATATTCAAAATTGGAGACGCTTATAACTGATTTTTAGACGCAACTCTTAATAAATTTTGGAACATGGATTTGAAAGATGCTTTTGTTTAAAACTTTACTGACAAAAAAACCCCACATCCACAAATTATACGTACAAGCATATAACTATTTTCTTTAAGGAGGTGTTTTTTGATTTCCTTTTTTCCCCACATACACTTGTGGGACACTTCATTAGGTACACATTGCTAGGACCAACTTGTGCTTTCAGAAAAGCCCTGATACATGATATCATCACACAGCTGCTGCAGATTTATCAATCGTCTGTTCCACCACATACCAAAGGTGCTCAGATTAAACTAAGATCTGTGGACTGTGAAGGCCATTTGAGTAAACTCATCATGTCATGTTCAAGAAATTAGTTTGAAAGCCAATTAGAAGTCACTGTGGTCATAACAGAATGGGCATGGTTAGCATCAGTACTAACCAGGAGGCTGCAGCATATAAACAATGCTCAGTTGCTCTTAAGGGCCCAAATATGCCAAGAATATAGGCCTCCACATGATTACACCACAAACACCACCTTGAACCAATGATAAAAGACAGGAATGATCGGCGCTTCCATGTTGTTTACAGCAAACAATCCATCCACATGACTCGAGGCAATGTTTTACCAAGCTTCGATTGTTGAATTTTAATCAGCCTGTGTGACCTGTAGCCTCAGTTTCCTGTTCTTAGCAGACAGGAGTGGCACCTGGTGTGGTTTTCTGCTATTGTAGCCCATCCACTTAAGGTTCAAGGTGTTGTGTATTCAGAGACGCTTGTCTTGATACCTTGTTTGCACAGAGCTTCTATTTGTGTTACTGTTGCCTTCCATTCAACTTGAAGCAGTCTAGTCATTCTCCACTGATCTCTGACATCAACAAGGCAATTTTCACCCAGTTGTTGTGCAGCCCAACCAGCCCATTTGGCACAATGATGCCATGTTAAAGACCACTTGAATCATCTTTCCTCCATATTCTTATGCTTGGTTTGAGCTTCAGCAGTCACTCTTGACTGTGTCTACATGTATAAAAGCAGCAGTTGTAAAGTGTCTGTTTATACTAATACCAATATGTACAAGGCTTCCTGAGAGCCTCGGGGTATACACTGTTGTAAACTCTCTGTTTCAGACTGTTTTTTCTACTTTTGAAACTGTATGATGTCGTAGAGAGTAGATAACCTTAATCTGGTAAATTCAGGCACACGGTTCTGTTTTCACAAAAACTTCTGTTTGCAAGAGGTAGCAGAGGAAAGTTGTCTAAGGACAAACAAGCTAAAACAGCTTGTTTCAGACAAATATGGCTTCTTGTGAACTGTGAATAATAGTGAAAACCTATTGTCAAAGAGACCAAGTGGAGCTAGAAATGAGTATAATACTTTCTCTTTAAGCAAATTTTTTATTTATTTTTTTAATAAAATAACTATTAAACTTTTATGTTTTTGAAAGTTGAGGGTGTGAAGCATTTTCTTTTTTAAAGACTGTGAATGAAACAGCCTTGAATTTATATTGGCAGCTACACAGGAAAAGAACTTGCATACAAAAGAAATAAAAACATACCCGTACTAAGTGCATCATTATTTACCTGTTTTACTTTCTGCCACCCTGACAGAATCACAAAGACAGCTGCTCTAATATTTACCTTGGAGTGGGCCCTTTTGATGTGGCAGCACTCTTAGGTGTTGCAGGCCCAGGAGTATTGGCACTGTTGAGGACTTTTGGTGTGGAAGGAGAGAGGGGGGTTACGCGTGGTTGGGGAGTGGAAGGGGCGCTTGTGCTCCCAGATTTTGAGGACTGAGGTGCTGCAGAGGCCGTGGCTTTAGGAGTACTGGGCTTTCCCCATCCCTCGAGGGTGTTGAGGGTGATCCTGCGGGGCTGAGGTTTGGAGTTGGCACGAGGGGTGCTCTTCTTCTCCTCTGGGGAGGTTAGAGAGGGGGCGTCTTTGCCCTGGTTAGCTTGGGATAAGGCAGGTGGGGCCGAGGGTGACGGCTGGGATACAGGAGATGAGCTTTTGGCCAATGATGCCTTCTTGCCTTTTTTCTCAACACCACTGCTTGGGACAAAGACCTCCAGGGTGGGCGGCTCTTTCAGTGGAGTGCCCAGCTCCCCGGGAGAGAATGACAGGAAGGAGCAGTAACCGTCTGTGGAGGACACAGCCAGGAAGGAGCCATCGCGGGACCTGAAAGGGATAAAGTCTGCTTAATGGTAAAACATTTACAGTTTACCATCCACCTCTCTATTTCATGGGCATAAATCCACAGATAAAATATAATTTTAAGACTAAGGAATGCTCACAAAGTTACAAGCTTTCAGGTTATTAAATGTAAGACTGACTGTAAGAAATGAGTTAAGTTCGATCATGTCTTTAGCAACAAATTAACTGATAACTTCATGTTATTTAAAGCTTATGCTGGACTCTAAGTGCAGGCTAAACTGGGTAGTTTGCAGTATTGTGCTGCAGTGTACAGTTTTGGAGTATTTTGCACTGGTGCTGGGTGAACTAAAGTTTGGTCACTGATAATTTAGCCCATAGACAGCAGCAGAGATGCAGCAGAGGTGGTGGGAGAAGTAGAACTTTAAGGAGAAAAATCTTTTAAAATCTTGTTTGTCCAACACATTTGACTAGATATTGATGCACTGTACGTTTCTTCTTCACTCAACTTTTTTTTTTACTCCCTGTGTTTTTATATACCACCACTGTATTTAATCATCAACTCTGGCTCCTGTTTCTTCCTGTTAAAAGAGAGTTTTTCCTTACTACTGTACCTTACAATATAAAGCACCTTCAGGCGAATAACTGAATAACAGGAGTCATCAATTTGAGCCAATCATGTTCTTTAGTAACACTCGCCAAATTCCACCTTTATGGTGGATATATTCTGGGTGAGGGATACATGGTTCACGTATCCTGCCTATATACTGTAGTTGGTTAAATCCATCAAGAGCAGTGACAGCATAGTTCAGCTGATTGAAGCCTGTCGACAAAGCAAGCACATCTACTGGAGCTCATAAGACAAATTTGGCGCATTTCATTTTAAGGCAAATGTTTCACATGGCATTGCTACCCTTTAACCCCCACCTATATTGGTTTTCAAGAGCTGAAAGCTTTCCCTTTATCATGGTGACAAAAAAGGTCTTTTATTCCAATTGCTGCAGCCATCATATAAAAGATGAATTTGGCCTATTACTAACTGTCCCCTGCTTCTGTCTTCCTGTCTTTTGCTGATTTCTGTGGTTTTGATAACAATGATGGCACTGGCATGAAGTTTGGTACTTTATAACCTCAAAGTGTGCGTTCTGTGAGTACAGATTATCTGCTTTTATGTATTGCTGTGTTGTTTTGTATTTTCCATTAAAGACTGCCATCTGCAAAACAAAATGTTCCTTTAAGAAAATCAGGCTTTACTCAAAACAAGTAAATAATGTACAGATTCAGCTGCTTTTAACAAATAAGTAAATACATATTACGTTTTTGTGTGCACATTATCATATCTTCCTGTAGTCTTTATTAGATGAATGACTATCTTTTGCTTTTGAAAAGTTAAATACAGATACCTGTGCTAAAACAGCTACAAAGAAAGTTTACCATGTGAGATCACTGAGTGTGTGGTAGTGGATGTTGGACACAAGGCCAAATGGAAGTGTCTGCTGCGTGTCATACAACACGATTGAATCCTCAGAGGCCACGGCAAACACCATACGGTACGGCAGCTGGAATACATTGGGAAGAGCCTGGACAGAACCATCTGTAGGGAAGAAATGGGAGTGACACGAAGAACACAACACAAGAAAAGAAAAGAAAAGAAAACTAATCTGAAATAATCAGTCTTGCTTGAATGTCCTTGCCTTCTCCTTTTTTTGTCCTCAGTTCAAAGTAGACAGGGCAGCAGCGCACAGCCAGTGTAGCCTTAGATGGGCACGGCAAGTGAGCAATAGGCCTAAAAAACGCACAGAAAGATATTTATATACACCAATTATTAAACTTTAACAGACTCTGAATAGGGTGTAAATACAATAACAGGACACAAAAGATACCTCTTTAGACCCTTCCTGGAAAAGATGTAGGTGGTATTCATGATGTTTTCTCCTATCTCCACGCATCCAGCTGAGGTTTCAAAGAAGCAGACAACAGAGAGGCGAAATTAGAAAAAAAATGTTGCACTGTTAGAACACAAGATTTCACCAATAAAAAGCATGCTTTGTGTTTACCGGGAGCAAGCAGGAATGACCCGTCTGGTGTGAATGAGAGACGGCGAAAGAAAGACCTCATGCTGTCATCGTGGAACATCCTGTACTGCTTCACCTGAAAAGGTTACGTAACAAGTCTCACTCACTCTGGACAGTTAGGTAGAGCATTTAATTTCTTATATTTGGTTTTATAAACTTGTTAAAGAGCAGGTTAAGGAATAAGAATAACGCAAGCAGGAGAAACCTGAAAACACCTTTTGGAAAGTTAAGAAGAGAGGTATTGTGGCTCATGCAACTATCAGCTTGGATAAAACACTGATTTCTCAGAATTTCAGATTTATGAGAGACCAGACTGATGCTAATAAAAATGATTGGAAAAAACATAACTGAGACATTAGAGCCACCTTTAAGACATTGAAGAGAGTTTGTAAAAAGAACCACGACTGACCTCTCCTTCTGCAAGCGGCCCAGAGCTCATTTTACTGATACTGAAGGCCTTCTTCTTGGTGTGAGTGCTGTACACACGAAGCACCCTGAATGGGAGGAGAAATAAAAACATCCCGAACATCAGCGTGCTGACACATCAATGCCAGTGCCTACACAATATCAAATACAATCATTTAATAAGGAACAGAACTACACTCATTGGCCACTTTGTTAGTTACACCTGTTCAGTTGTTTGGTAATACAAATATCTAATCAGCCAATCAAATGACAGCAACTCAGTGCATTTAGGCAAGAAGACACTGTCAAGACTACCTGCCGAAGTGAAAACTGAGCTTCATAATAGGGAATAAAGATGATTTAAGGGACTGATAGGAAGGCAACAGTAACTCAAATGACCACTTATTACACCTAAGGTAAGCAGAAGAGCATCTCTGAATGCACAACCCCTCAAACACTGAAGCAGATGGGCTACAGCAGCAGAAGAACACACAGGGTGTCACTTCACTCTGCTAAGAACTGGAAATTGAGGCTAAAATCCTCACCAGAAGTGGACAAAAGAAGACTGGGAAAAATGTTGTGTGGTCTGTTGAGTATCAATTTGTGCTGCAGATGACAGGGTCAGACTTTGGTGCAAACAACATGAAAGCATGGATCCAACCTGCCTTGCATCAATAGTTCAGGCTGATAGAGGTGTAAAGGTGTGGGGGATATTTTCTTGGCACACTCTGGGCTCGTCAGTACCAGCTGAACATTGTTTAAATGCTATAGCCTACCTGACTATTGTTGCCGACTATGTCCACGGCTTTATGGACACAGTGTACCCAACAGGATAACGTGTCATGTCACGAAGCTCAAGTAATCTAAAACTGGTTTCCTGATGATGTCACTGAGTTCACTGTACTCAAACAGCCTCCACAGTCACCATATCCCAATCTAATAGAGCGCCATTACCATGTAGAGGAAAAGAAGATTCACATCATGTGTGTGCAGCCGGCAAATCTGCAGCAACTGTGTGTTCATATCATGTCAATATGGACCCAAATAGCGGAGGAATGTTTTCGGCACCTTCTTGAGTGTATGTCATGAAGAATTAAGACAGTTACTCCAAAAGAGTAACGTGTCCCTAATAAAGTCGCCAGTGAGTATACAGGAATGTAAACTGTGTTTTTAAACCAGATTAATCCATGTTTGAATCACCTGTCACAGCTGAGAGTGGCAATATATTGTCCCTGGGGATCCCAGGTAACCCCCTGCACGTAGCTCTTGTGGTCGTTCAAGATAGAAAGCTTCTGTCCTAAACACAAACAACATGATACACAGAAAGTCAAAAACAACACCAGATAAAAGCATCACAGATAAAATGCATGGACCCACAAACCTTTATTGATGTCCCACATGATAGCTGTGTTATCAACAGATCCAGACACCATGAAGTTTCCATCACGTGTCCAGCAGATGTCATACACATCCTCTATGTGCCCTCTGGAAATAAATCAGATCATAGCAAACTCCTTTCTATAACCACATCTCATCAGTTATAAGAGCTTCAACAAGCAGAGCGCCACACAAAGTAATTAAACACCATTTATGACTCTCACTTTGTTGACCTTAGCAAACATTAGCACTTGCTGTTCTAGCGTACCTAAGCGTTTTGACCACAGTCCAGCTCTCCTTGTTTAGCTGAGCATCCTCATCCTCCTGAAACACAGAGGCCTGCTCGGGCTCCTTGGAGTCGTTGAGCTTCCACAGCAGAATTAATGCATCTATATCGAAATTTTAAAAGGCCGTATTATTATATCTTAAAAAACATGTTTGGTTTTGAGAACAAAAACAACAGTTGCTTTTAAATAGAAACACGCATGTTTACAATGGAGAAAAGGCTGAGAAGCATCTGTCTATGTGGAACATACCATCTCCTCCTGAAGCAAGCAGCTCTCCGTTGGGGCTAAAGCGCACTACATTGACAGCTTTTGTATGTCTAGCCAGATTAGACAGAAACTCTACCACCGCCTTCCCGTCTGGACCAGCATCCACCCGCCACAGCTGCAAAAACATCATTAGGAAAAGAGATCATTAAAAATTCTCTGTAAATTGGCTGTGCAACATACAACACTTCACAAACAATAATCCATCCACAGATTAATTTTAGTAGGATAAAGGTTATAAAAAAGGGTAAATGTATTAAAAATCTTAATACTTAAATAACTGCTATTAGGTGGATCCTGTGGGTGAATCATCCCTTTAAGGATGTCACGTGCCTCGATAATTTAAAACCTTGCTGTACGCAAACATGAAAACACTGCATTGCTTGGTGGTGCATCATGATTTAGAGACTGTCACCAGTGTCTGAGAAGGAAAAACCAAAAACCAAAAACAGGACTACTTTTGACTGCTCCGTTAGTCACAAGGGGCCACCACAGTGAGCAGTTCTCCTTATCTGATTTGGCAAAGAGTGTTATACAGGATGCCTTTCCTGATGCAACCCTCCCAGGGATTCGTGCCTCCTCCGGATCTCAAACTAAGGATCTTTGACTTGTTGTGTTAACCAGTATCCCATGGGTCTTAAAAGAGGCATTCTCTAAAGGCTAAAGCGGGCCTGAAAAAGTCTCTGTAAGAGACAAAAGGTCAATAATCACCCTGACAAATGCACAGTGAAACACTTGTTTAAATGTACAGTTGTGGCCAGAAGTGTACATACACTCTGGTCATTCAAAATCCAAGAAACTCTGTGAAGATCTAAGAAGGAGAATTGTAGATGTAGATTGTAGGATTCTGACTAAGAAAGATGCTCCAAAACTGACACCTTTAAGTTTGACTGAAATGCCCACGTGAACGAGGGCCTTCTGGAGAAGAATTTTATGGTCAGACGAGACAAAGATTGAGCTTTTTGGTCACAATGAAAAGAGGTTTGTTTGGAGGAGTAGTGGTGAGGCTTTTAAACCCAAGAACACTGTACTAACTTTAAGCACGGTGGTGGCAGCATCATGCTCTGGGGCTGTTTTGTAAGTGGCACTGGTAGATTGCACAAAGTGTACTAAAAGATTCTTATTCTGTTTACTCTTTTCCTCACTCTCCCTCACATGACCACAATTACCTCGGTTCCACTCTTGACTTTCTCAACACTGATTGGTTCTTGATTTTCTTTGTGCCTTAACTAAACTCACCTGGCATACATTATATAAGGACTGCACTCCCTTTCACTCACTCTTTTCACTCCCACATAGGGCGGCAGCTGAGATGAGTTTGATTTGTTCTTCTGAGTTTAAACATTTATGTTCAAGTTAATGATGTAAGGTCCAACCTTGTTTTCTCTTTTAGAGTTTAGCAGTCCATGTGTTTCTTACTTTAAGTTAAGTTAACATTAATTAAAGTGAAATAAACCAAGACATAAGGGACATCAATGATTTGGCTGTTTTCTTTGCATTCTGATCAGATGAAACTCATGGTGATAAACTTTACCTTACCTTTGAACCTCCTACCTAACAGATGGAATCTTATAGGACAATTACCACCAAATTATTCAACTTCACCTCAAATCAGCAGTAAAACAGTTTGGTATCATTCTTCTGTTGGAACACCTAACACACATCTATAACTGGTTTTAGAAAGCTAGCATTAAACTTTTGGAATGGCCATCCCAAAGCCCAGACCTCAATGCTTATCGAAGTGTATGGACTATGTTTAAAAGCAAGGTCTATACCAGGAAGCCTACCAATTTAAATGAACTCTGCCAAGAAGAATGATGAAATATCCAGCCAGAGTGATACTGGAAGCTTGTTAATGGCTACAAAAAACATCTTGTTCAGGTGCAACTTGCTGTTTATTAATAAGGGTGTATATAGTGTATGTATATATTTGAACCTCCACGTTTAATTTTGACCACGTTTGGATTAGAGAAAATCCAGAATAAATTCATACTTGTGTACTAAATTCTTATTTTTTTTTAAGTCATTAAAGATATACGCTGTACAATCATTTCACCCTGGAAAAAGAAAAGTCAGAAGGAATCACAAAACAAATTTCCCACGCGCGGGACTAATAAAGATCATCTTATCTTATCTTATCTTAAAAGCCCAAACTGTACTCTGTCTACCTGCACTGGGACTGTTCAGAAAGTTAACAAAATATTTTTTTTCTCCATATTATCTCTGGTTCAGTGTCCTTATTCTTAAGGTAAATGTTTTTATGACCAATTAATGAAGAAAGAACAACTGATGGGTACAAATACCTGCGTCTTCTATATCCGTGAGACTCATTTCTTCCTGCTGCATTTATAGACTAAATCACTGTTTTTTTTTCTTTATTTCACATTTTATTTAATTAAAAACAAAACAAAATAAAAATCGTCGACCTCTTACGGAGTTAGACCAGATGTTCTGACCGCTGTCTCCACTCACCCTGACTGTGGTGTCCACTCCAGCTGTGGCCAGTCGATGAATGCGTCCATCTGAGCTGTGCTGAAAGTCCAGACTGTACACTGGCTCCTTGTTGTGCCATGCTATCTCACGCGTTACCACCTTCATTTCTTTTCAATTTTTATATTCGGCACCGACCTCAAGGGATAAAAACACGGTAAATTCACCACCTAGATCGTTTTCAATCAACTCATATGGACGCATTAGTTAGCAAAACGTACAACAATGGACCCTGAAATACGGATTACAGATAACAGTTTGATAAAGCCGCTCTTTTGGCTACACTAACATATAGAGCACAGCTGGCTAACAGGTTAGCAGTTAAACTGGCAGGTTAGTTGGACTGGTTTACGGCTAAACACTGTGGACATCATTCCCATTCACGAACATTTGTAGTTAAGCTACTGTTAGCTAAGAAGCATGCCCGTTATAAACGCAGACGAATTACAAATGTTTATTACTCTGAACGAAGATAACTAGAAGTACATGACAGTATTTACCTTCTCTGTTGTCCAGCTCAGTCAGAATTGGTAAGTTCCCGCGTACCAGACTCTCAAAACTTCCGGTCTGCCGTGATTGGACAAAAACACGGATAGGGCGGGGACAATTGATAGTCTTGACTTTTTGGTTTTTTTCCTAACGTAATCCGGAAAGATCTTTGGCCATCCCCATTGAAATACAAAATATAATTCACAAAGGGGGGGTATAATCAATTACTGACAGGATGGCATTGTGTGTCTTTTCTACCCAGGTATGCTTTTACTGATTTGACAGTGAATGTGGAACCATTGCCATTATGAAAAACGAAGCCGTTGCAAAGCAAATGGTTTCTACATATTGCATGTTGTATGAAAATCTAATGGTAGTCGTCTCTGTTCATAATTCCATCAGTATTGATCTTGTCAATCTCCAGTACCACTTACCGAAATGCAGCCCCAAACCATTACAGTCTCCACAGTGTTTTACAGGTAATTGTAAACACTCGGTGTTTTTAGGCCTCACTTTTTGTTTTTATCTTCACTTGGCCAGTTTCTTAAAGTGGTTTAGGGACACAATGCACAGCATGCTGAAATATGACAAGTTTGTTCATAAAAATACTATTTTATGGCTGCCAAACTGTTATCATTGGGATGTTTCAAAGATTTAACTGAACAAATGTTTTTGTGACAGGGTGCTGGTAATAAACTGACTGAAGATAAAATCTACAATTGTTTCCTTGCTAAGTTTTCCATTATGTGTAGACACAACACTGGTTGAATTTGGTTTAAAAAAAAAAAAGGTCAATTTTTTATTAGCCTTGAATGATTCAAAGGTCTGTAAGTGGCTTAATAAAAATTCCTTTGAAAATAGTCAGGTACAAGTACTAGAAAAACAGACAATGTTCAAAGAAAAAGGGCAGTCATGATATCAGATTTTCACATCATAATTATCATAGTAAAAATCATGATGACAATGGAAAAAACGGTAGCAATTAGACCATTATTTAGAATTATTTATTAAAAAATAGGTAGAACATAATTTTATAACTGTGGTTGTTATTGACAGAATATTTAATTTTTAAATATCAGTTATCAGCAGTCCACTGCAACTGTGAAACATTTAAGTCAAGTTAACTTAAAGAAAATAAAACAGCTAACAGTTTTGCAATGAGGATTTTAGTTAAATCACGAGTCTTAAAGTTGAAAATCGAGTACATTTTAGAAAAAAGCATTCTTTTCAAGCCTGTGATGTGCAGGTTAAAGTACAACATGTAAAACCGTGTGGTTGATGCTTTTCATTTTTTTCTGTAAAATGTCATGGAAAATGGAAATGCGACTCCCACACTGGTTATTTTATCACCTGAGAGTCGCTTCAAAAAATATTTTGAAATACAAAGCAGATGTTTTTAAAACAAAATGATCCCGTTTAATTCATCAGTATATTCAGACCTGGAAGTTCATGCTGCTGCCACTGGTCAGACTGAGCTCTTTACCAAAGTGAAACTTGAATTATTGCCCAAAAGTGAAATGTAAAACCAGGGTACCTACGGTTAATGCCTTGATTGCCACCTACGCTGCCAAAACATTTGAGTTTGAAACAATCAACCAAGTCTGAAGACCTTGCTCCTTGTGTCCCACATCACACACCTCATTACTATAATGAAACGCTTGCTGCGATGACAAATGTCCGCTCTATTTAATATCAACGTGCCCAAGTTTGTGATGACGGACTTCTGTGGCAGACTTGTGTTGTGATTTTGAGAAGACTACCAAAGTCTCATAGAGCTTGTGACATAAGGACTTGATGCCTTTGCAGGTTGTTTTGGCAAACTCATTTTTATTTTGCTCCTACACACACAAATATACACCTGTGTGGCTGTGCGCTTTCCTCTCCTCTCCAAACCTTCCACCGCTCTTCCAGGACCGGACAGCTACTGAAGTCATGGTTACCGTAATGGACCTCAGCTGTGCCGGCCACCCCTCTCCTGCAGCTAAGCCACAAACCACACCTCACCGCAGAGCAGTAATCAACAAATATAAATAGGCAATATAAAAATATATTTGGTAAGACATGATAATACAAAATGTGCAACATATTATTTAAAACAAAAACAAGAGAAAAATCAAACACAAAAGTATTAATAGCTGGCAACACTACTGACAAACTGGTACTTCCTTGATTTTACTGAGAAACTTGGTAGCAATTAATATCTACAGCTGCTTTTGCTTTCTGTTTCTTAAAAAAAACAAAAAGCTAGTTTGAGTAACCTAAAAATAAAAATTTGTAAGCATCTGTAACACACCTTAAATTAAGTTAATATCCCACTCACGGGTCTCCTTACAAAACATTTACAGGTGGAGCGATGTGATGACTTTTGTTTAGTCATTTGTTGCCCCAAACATTAACACAGGGGTGTCAGAATTATTATTAGAGAGAAACTGGTCTAGGATCTCATCAATTACACTGCACTCGAAATTCACTTGTGCCAGGTCCAGCGCAGGCACGTGGAGGAGAAGAAGGCGCCCGACGTTCTGCCGAAGCTCTACCAAACTAAGGGGAAACAGAAAGGAGAGAAACAGTGAGGCTGCTTTCACAAATTGCTTTATCAAAGAGGGGTACATCAAAACCACGAGGAGTGATCTCCCAGCAGTCCAACCTTCTGGATGCATCCGAGTTTGAATGTGTGCCAGAAACAGCTGCCCCTCCTTCCTCCTCTGGATGTGTCTGAATTGAAGATTCACTGGTTGTTGGAAGACTTTGTGCTTTTTCCCTTTGGTGCTCTAAGCTTAACTGGAGCTCTTCGCACTGGGCTGCCAGGTTTGCCTTGTCCTCCTCCACAAGGTCCAGCTGGTGGTGCAGAATTAGAGGGAGAGGAAGAGGGAAGGTACGAAGGTCAATATCAATAAAACGAAAGGAGAAATATATTAAAAAAGTGCATAACAGTGGGCTATTTGGGATATTTTTCCTTATACAGTTGGATTGAGAAGTAGATATAAGGTATACCTCATAGCATGTGCTTTTATCAGAACACCAATTAAGGCACATGACAACATCGGCCAGCTGCTGCCAGATGTAACATAGATAAATAAATAAATAAATAAAAAAGCATTAACAAGAAGCACTCAGAAAGTGCAAACCTCCCCCAGGGCAGCTCACTGTCTGAGGAGTATTTACTTTTAAGGGAAAAGTATGTTACCTAAACAGTATGTTGTCAATACAAACAATGGCAGTAAGAAACATGGTTGTAACAGCTCTGTATACCATCATTTATCATGTTGACCTTCAGATCAATCTATTTGACCTCTACAGAGGTCAAATTTGACATGACCATTTCCAACTTTTTGTGTTTACAGACGGAGTGACATGCACGTTCCTACGTCAGCGCTACCAGAAACATAAGCTAGGCAGAGGTCAAAAGCTTGTTTAGTTCAGGGCGTTTAAGGCTCAAATTAGTTCAACTGAATGTGAGAAAAGCTGTTTGTCATCACTTTTACTATTATTTTTTTTAAACAAAGACAGCTCTACACAGTGTCACTGACCCGTGAGCGCAGCTCTTCTGTCTCCTTCGTTCTTTGATCCAGTTTCCGGACTAGAGCGTCAACTTGCAGCGCAATCTCATCATCATTTTCCACACTTTTATCGCCACTCAGATTGGCCTTGGTATCAGATTCTGCTATTAAAGCCTCCTTGTCTTTAATCAATTCACTGACTTTCTGTTTGGCCTTTTCGAACAGACTTTTGTAGTCCTTCTGCCCTCCTGTTTCTTCTGTCTGGCTGGCTTGGTGACAACACTCCTTCTTTACGCTGACCGGCGCCATCTCCTTCAGTTTTTTCTCCAGGTCTTTCACTTGTGAGGTAAGTTTCTGGACCTGTTCTTTTAAAGAGTCTCTCTCCTGAGCGGTCTCCTGCATGAGCTCAAGAAGCTGGTCTTGTTGTTGCTGTACCTCAGAGATATTGGGGTAGGTAAGTGGACTATATCTGTTGTCACCGATAGTTGAACAGGAAGGTCTAGGACTTCCTTCCCTTTCTAGATCATGGTTCACTCCATTCTGCAAGGTCTGCTGTCCCTGATTCTCACTCTGACCGTCTCCACTGCTCTCCTGCTTTAATTTTCTTTGCTGAACGTTGCAGTTATCCATATTCGAAGTCTGTTCTTCACCACCCTTATTAATATTATTAGCATCTTGCTTTTGGTCCTCGCCTTCTTGCTTCACCATAGGTGCTTCTGTCTGGGTAGTGGCGCTTGACAGCTGTGGAAGGGGCGCTGGGGAGGAACTGGTTTCCACAGCTGCAGACCCTGCTCCTGCAGCATTTGTGTCTGAGGGGACATCCACAGCAGCATCATCGCTACACTCCAACAGCACGCTGACATTATTGTCAATTTGCTCTTCCTCTTTCTTCACTTTTTTTAAATCATAGAGGTTCTGTTTTGGCTTGGGGGTACTAGCAGTCTCCAAGATGACAATTTCATCGTCGGTATCATCATTATGACTATCAACATTCATAGAAGGGGAGCTCAGTGGGGTCACATCTACTGATGGGGCTGTTTCCGAGGTGCTCCTATGGAAGCCATTTATCCGAGATCTTTTTGGTGTGTTCTGTGGAGTAACAGGCAGTTTCCTTTTTACTCTGCAGAGCACAAAAAACAGAGTTAACGGCCAGTGTTACTGTCCCACAACACATATTTAAGCTGCCAAACAACACAAAACCATACCTCGGGGTTGACAATGCGCCTTTTGACAGTAAGCCTGCTGACAATGAGCATACGCTAGTAATAACTGGAAGACCATCATTACGAGAAGGGCTGCAGGCTAAAGAGAAAGAATACAAATACGTTTTAATTTCTCAAAGTGTTTTTTCTCCACTCACACTCAAAGAGAAAAATTTCTCACCAGCTTGAGAAATGGTGGAAGATGTCAGCGGTGAGGATTCAGGCCTTGTAGCACCCTCTTGTAATGAACAGCTCCTCAAAGTAGTGGGAGTGGAAGGGGATTGGTGGACAATCTGTCAATAAAAAAAAGACTGAACATTAATCATCATATTAGACTAAACTGAATCTAAACTTAGCACAAAAAGTAAAGAATCTTTGGTTTGGTTGATTATTTCTTTGTTGTAACAATTTTTCTTGTCAATAAGTCTTACACCTTTCCCTTAAATGGTGCCATTTAAGCCCAAGCTGATCCCACAACTGTTCAGTGGGTTTGAGGTCAGGAATGGTTCGGTGCGAGACTGTGGAGATATGGGACTGCCACTTGTTTTATCTCGTCATCTTTCTACACTGAGATCAGCCATGTTTTCCAGTGAGGGAGATGCCGCCTCATACTACCACACTGCCTCCACCTCCAAAAGTTGTTACCCAATCAGTGCTGCAATCAACATAGCGTTCTCTGCATCTTCTCCACACTTTCACCCTATGATCCAACTGCTGTAGGAAGAATATGGACTCATCGCTGAACGTAACTTTCCTCTACATGTTCAAGTTCCAGTGCACATGGGCACAGAAAGGCCTGATGGTGAATGACAGTCTTCTTGGCAGGCTTGTTGGCAGCCCAGTGAGACTGGAGATTGGCTGTGTGCACTCTGCCTGTGTAGAAAGCTGTCGGCCATATCATCCTGCAAACCGTGACTTTAAATCTGTAGAAGCCTGTTTAGAGTTCCTGAGGAATCCCCCGTTATATGGAAAACGGCCTTCAATTTGGAAGAGGTGCTAGGTTTAGTTTTTTGCAGAACACCAGCTTAAAGCTGCCCTATAACACTGGCCTAAATAATAACAATAATATGATACTACTACTACTACTAATAATAATAAAAGACCAAACAAATATATCCTTAGATTTTGTGCTAAGTTTAGATTTGTTTAGTCTAATATGATGATTCTATCACTAGCCCATCACTGCTGGCCTCCAAAGTGACAAATGGGAAACACTGATTGATGCAGTTGCCGTTCCAGGTCTCCCTGCCGCTCTCTGAGAGCCTCATTTTGTTTGGCAAGTTTAGATAGAGGCAACTGTTCTTCGTGGGTTCAATCCTCCACAAATGCGCACAGGATCACAAATAATTAAAATCACAAAATCCCTACAAATCATAATGATTTACAGAAAATGATGCATTCTTACCTGTTTTTCCCTTTCCTGTTTCTTTTCCTCTCTCTCCCTGTAACAAATAAATCACACAGGTCATCTCTTTTATGATCAGTTAACATTTTCGTTCAGATTTCTTATAAATATTAATTTAAACTTCTGTCACTGTGACTCACTGCAGTTTGTAGGTCTTGCGATACGAAGGCTGGTCATCATCAGAGTCTTCTGGTTCCTCGGGTACCTGGCAGCTCCTGTAAGTGCAATTGAGCATTGAAGTGAAAAGACTGGTAACCAGTACCGGTCCCATGGACAATCATCAAACGCTTACTAATCAGTCTTACTAAATCAAGAGTCTTGTGATCTATCATCACCATAAACTGAGAGGAAACAGGCTGTTTGTGTTTGTTGGTTTCTTCTTAAATTGTGTGTTACTTACAAAACCTATGTTTGAATATGCATTTGTTACTACACCTGTGTTAATACAGCCTCTAATGCATTATTAGGACAATACTCTCAAACTGTATTTAACTCACAATTAGAAAAATGATAGATTAGTTCCAAATGCGTCCAGGATAGTTTAAAATGTGAACATAAATAAAACAAACAAACAAAATTTCCATGTTGACAGATTTGTTTAACAAGTAACACACAAACTCAAAAAAGGGCAACTGTGGCCTCCATTAAAAAAAGGGAAATATTTCCAATATCTCAACATTTTAAGGGGATAAAGACAAATTGGTTGAAAAGAAATTAACCTGTTAATACCCACCAAGACTCCCTGACAACCCATTTGGTGGTAAGATGAGTTCCCTTAACATCAGGCCCATTTTTTATGTCATTTTTTTGCCCCTTGTGGCACATCCAAGAGGGAGGCAGAAGAACCACAAGACCCAAAAATGCAGATTTGTTCATTCTGACTGTAACATCCTCCAGTTTCTGCTTGTTTAGCATTTGGCTAAAAATTCTGCTGCTGTAATCTGATAACTGGTAAAGGTTTAAATGCAATCACTAGCAGTGTTTCATAGCGTGTCTGCAGATACGTCTGTCGAAGAGTATCACTTAGTACGATAGCCCAATTCTGCAAGACTGCAAAGTCAAGTGCATGGGAGTGCGGCCTTGAAACATGTACGTATGCATTTCACAGCTGCATTTAATCAGTTCCTTGAATTATTTTGTTGTTTTTCAAAGTGATCCCTGGAAAGAAACAAATCCAAGCAAATCCAAACAAATATTCACACAAATCCACCATCCCCTCTCAGGTAGGGTTTGTATATTCTGGTTATCTATGTCTGACTGACCACATATCTATCCTGATTGGACTTCAGATTTCTTATGCCACTCTGTTATCATCCACTGGGTCCAGTTGGGTCAGAGTAATAAAACTTTGTTTCCTCACAGGGTTTGACCGAGGCTCCATGTGGACTTCTGTTTGCCCTCAAATTTGTTGTGGCTTTGTAGAGCTGTCCACTAACATGTTATACTTCCTCACTTAAAAAAAACAAAAACAAAAAACAAATGCACATGGGTTTTTCAAGCGGACTATGAAAAGAGAGCAGTAAGAAAAACAAATGGACTCATCCACAATATTGGGAGACATCCATTTGCAAAAGAGTTTGTTTTAGTGTGCTGCATAAGGGTAGTTTTGTTGCTGTCATGTGACTTAGCTACCTCCCATAAGTAAATATAGATTTTCTTTCCTGATTCATGTGTGTGTTTGTCCATTCAGAAAGACCAGTGACACCAAATAAGGAGGTAGTGACGCAACCTGTCACAGCCATCTCAACCCGTAAACTGGCTGCTATGTCATGAGCAGCAGTATTTTTAATCCTTTAAGTCCTAACCATGTAATAATGACCAGAAAATTTATTGTGTTTATTCTGACGAAATTTAAAAAAAATAAAGAAATTAAACAAACAGAAGATGGTGCTTCCTGATTCTCATGTCTACAAAAAGTCTTTCATATCTCAGTTTCTGGATAACCAGAAAAGTACAATTAGTTAAATAATTCACAAGAGTTTTTCAGTTCTTTCTTTTGATACCAAGCCCTTGATTGTCCTGTTATAAATATTAAAATGTCTGAAAGTGGAGTCGCTCACTTTTCAAACCAACCAGTAATCAGTATCATTTCTGTTGCATTCTTGAAGGTGGAAAAGATACTGTCATCCATGCCTGCCTCACATCCAAACAAGACTACCTGGAAGTCTTGTATGTGATGGGGTGTCCCAATGCAACTACTGCCTTCACATGTTTTACAAGCCTCTATTAAATGTAGGGAGAACTGATCATGTCATTTTGCATTTTTAAACATACCTCCTCAAAACTTTAAAACCTGTCCTGCAAATGTACAGGATTAAGTGCATTATTAAGTATATATATTAGGTATGTAGATATGTTAATCCAGTTACACAGCCACTTCTTTTGATTGCATGTCCATGGCCAAGAAGACACGGGCAGATTTTTCTACTACAAAGTTACTATTTGCAAATAAACATCAATGTAAACTTAAATGAGGGACATTATGGATTTTCCGTTCAGATCTTCAGATTGCATTGTAAGGTAAATACCCTACAAAAATGAAGAGGAAACACAGTGCATCATGTGAAGCCCCCAGGAGCCTAGGCTACTCCCTTCCGGTGACCATGGAAGGGAAGGTCCAGGGTCACCTGGATCAAGCCTTCAGTTTAAGCTTTAATAAACATGGAGTTTCTTTCCTTTTTCTTCTGACTACATTTCATGTTGAAATTTGTTGCCGTTTCATCAAACACTGTTGAGCAACATTTTTAAATAAGCTAAGAAAGTATTAACTGTGTCTAAACAGTATTATAGGTCCACGAGTAACCTGCATCTTATCTGTTTGACCTGCATTTTGTCCCTGTCAGGTTACAGCTGGATAATTGGATTTAAAAATCAGACATTAAATTCATTTTTATCTATTAAGGAACTTTTGGATGACTGAGTGGACGAAGATTAAAATTACTCTTTTCTTTCCTCATGTTATTTATTAAAACTCATGATCCACATGGACACACATTTATGTTCCTCAAACACTGGATTAAAATGGGGGTCGACTTTTTATTTGCCCGTTGCCATGGTGCATCCTGGTGTTGAAGCACCATTGATGAAGACTTTATTTTCTCTACTCACTTATATGCTTAACTCTGAGTAAACATACTCAGAGTTGATGGAAATAACTCTGATCAGGCTTTGTTGGAACCAAGACCGATGATTAGTTTTGGTAATGGACTCAAGAGAGAGTCGTGGTAAACTGATAAAAATCCAATTACCTGAACTGAGGATCAGGGTTCATTTGGCAGAACCATTTATCTGGCAGCTTGTTGATGTCAATGCCATCAGGAAGTTTACGCCATTGTAGACAGCTATCACACTGTGCCCAGTTTTGATCTGGTCGCTTCCTAAAGACAAACCAGCAAGGTTAAACACATATGCAAACACAAATTTGAATGAATGAAAACCTGATGCCAGTCGCTGCGAAGTGTACTAACTTGATATCTTCTGGTAGTATGGTGCTATTTGGATTTTCTTTCGTCTTTCTGTAGCGTATCTCTTTCCAGTACTCCTCCAATTTAATCCCCAAATTAGTCATGGTTTTCCTGTGCCAAGAAAGTTTGCATCAGACAGACATCAGACTTTTTGTGCCTCACCCACCCAAACCTCATTATGACCCCAATCAAGCCTTCGAGGTGATAAATGTAATCAGGAATGCTGTTACCTGTATCTGTCATTCTCCATAAAACTCTGTTTGTTGTGAGTAGGATCCAAAAAGTTACATTCTATGACTCCAATGACTCCAACACCGTTGTTGTTGGCCTGTAGGAAGCAAAATTTTAGCAAATGATAACATTTACATCATTCTACATGTGAAAACACCTGATTAAAGAAAAACAACAGAAACTGACCTTAAGCTGACAGCCGACACGTTCGTAAGCTTTAATGAGCCGGTTCTTGTGATACATCATTATGCCACACTGGTCTTTACTTTTGGTGTTATACCCAAAAGTAATAGGAATTCTTCGGGGCTAGCATACAATTTAAGGAAAACTCAAAAGCAGCAGTATAAACATATATCACCAAAATTATACAGTTGTAGAAAAGCTGTGCAAAAAGGATACCGGTATCAGGAAAGCAGGCTTATAGTGATCCTTTCTGATCCAGGCCAGGCTCTTGGCGATGAGCTGAGATTTCACCTTTTGACCCCGAACTATGATCAGCATTCGAGGCTTCAGGTACAGAATGCTGGAAAATGCCTACACCCACCCACAGATGTCATTTTATTTATACAATCAGTAGAATCGTGATAAAGAAAACAGGGTGGAGCTTATAAATTGGGGGAAATATCTCTAAAAACCATGATTAAGTGTGACTATCTTACATACCTCCTTGATGCAATATCTGCCTGTCATTTTTCAGCTTATAAAGTGTTTCCCCTGTTCTTCTCTCTCAATAAGAGATTATAAAAAATCTATGAATGCATGGATCTATATCTATATATATATATATATATATATATATATATGTGTGTGTGTAGAGAGAGAGAGAGAGAGAGAGAGAGAGATATTTGTAGATATATTTGGATATCTACAAATCTATGACTTTTCATTTCAAAAGTTTAACCTCTTCACTGAAAATGACTCCTGTATACAGCTGGGTCCATTAGTTTTTGCACAATAACACAGTTTTTTATGCTCCCTCTGTACACCACAACAGTGAACTAAAAAAAAAATAAATCAAACAATCAATATGTGACGCAAACGATGCATGTGACCTTTCAGCTTTGCCAAGGGTTTTAACAGAAGTACTGCCCTTGCTGTTTGGGAATTATAGCCATTTTTACCCACACAATTCCATATTAGGGGTTTAAAAGTACCGTAATTTGACAAGCAGATTTACGGCCAAATCAGAGCTTGCTCATTTCTGGAAATGTTTCTTAGAAAAATGGAACCTAGATTAACATGTACCAGAATTATGGTAAAAGAAAAGTATGGAAAAGGAGAAAGACAGCTCATGACCTGAACAAAAAAGCACAAAAAATGGCTAGTCTCTGTCCCCATATGGATCAGTCCCTCTTATTACCATGATTTCCTTAAGCCTTAAGTTGGCTAGTTAGGTATCAGACTAACGTTTAAAGCTTTCACTTGAGTGAAGTAACTCACATTACTGCTACTGCTAAGTAATGTTATCTAAGTTTATAGCATATTCCATAAATCACCATGCCATAACTAACTACTATAATAGCTCTGCTATACTCCATCACACTCAGTGCATTTCAATCACTTCTCCAGCAAGTTTGATAGCTAGCAAAATAATAATAATGATAGTTTTAATAATTAGCATGTGTTATGTACACATACTCAAAAATTATTTATTAGAACTCACCTGTCATGTGACCCTAGAGTGCAAATTCCGCCAGTGTCATTTTCCATCAAACACTCATTAAAACAACAACCTCCAGTTAGTGCACTCATCCCCGACTGTTTGGGGGAGGGGCGGGGTCACACATGGAAACAGACTGACATGCAGAGGTGCAAGGCAGCCCAGACGGAGAAATTTTGCTTTTACATTTTGCGACTGGTGAATGAAATACAATTTCAAGCACGTTTAAGCATCACATCTGAAATTCAAGCACTTTTCAAACCTTGAAAAGACAATATTAAAATTCGAACCCGGCCTGAAGCATACCCCATCATCTCTGAAACATGGTGGAGGCAATGTTATGGCATGGGCATGTATGGCTGCCAGTGGAACTGGGCCACTACTGTTTACTGATGATGTGACTGCTGATAGAAGTACCAAGATGAACTGTGGAAGTAAACAAGGTTATACTCTCTGCTTCAAAAATATATTAATCTGGCCCTGGGGGCTCAGGTGGGGGACTGTATAAAAATGGCTGCAATTCTTTAACAGTTAATGCAAAGCTTTTGTTTAATCCCTCGAATTAAAGTTGAAAGTCTGAGCTTCAATTATTAAATTAATAAAATATTGATTATTTGATTTTCTGCTGTTTAATTTTACTGTGTAGGTGCACAGAGGTAAACTTACAAAAATTGTGTCACTGTCAACAAAACCTGAACCTGTGGATCTAACCAGAAGCTGCCCACTGGACTGGAGCGACATCAGCATCCAAAACTGTTGCACTCTCATTTTTGGATGCATAATTATGTTAAGGACAAAGAGGCTTTCTCTTTTAGCGCCAAGTACCAATGGTTTATTTCAGGGCATGCACATTTATGCTGCTTACCCGAAGCGAGTACGTGCTCTCAGGGATGTGTGACGTGATCTTGTCTGGACGCTGATTAGTGTCATTCTCTGCAATGTAAACCTCTGATGGAATTCGGATGTCGTACCGATCCGTCTCAAAATCAAACTCTGTTGTTCCAGTAGATGTCCTGACAAAACCCCCCCAAAACAAAACACAGTTTATGTTATTGGTTATTAGTCCAGAATACAGTTAGAATATAAGCGCAAAGAGGGAGGACTTTGTCATGCAATATTTTATAGAACTATGTTTACAAAAAGTTAGAACCCTCTGGAAAATGTTAAAACAAATTGAAAGGAAGGATTGCAAAAGACCAAATACTGAGTTGGGAAGGCATTCACCTCGCTCTAAAAAACAGCATGAATAAGTGGCTAACAGTTTAGGTATAGGGAAAACCAATTAACTGCGTGATTAGGGCGTGCATGTTTTGAACTACTGTTGACATGAAAATCAGAAGAATTTTCTTTTTGGAAATCATGGATGCATCATCCTCGAGGTAAATGTAATGGTATGGAGTGCATTTCAAGAAATGGTGTGCAGTTGATATCCAATTAATTTGCCCTCTTTATCGTGCAAAGAAAGCTTCCAGATCTGTAAACTATCACCTTTTTATCAGGCAAACAAGAAAGCTGGTGATTTGATTCTTGCAGGACTGATGATAAACAGTTCATTTGTTTTATCTTATTGATCCAGTAATGAGAGGTTTTAACTAGCACAGCATAGGGAATATGTTCTTAACTGCAACAGCATAGCCTCTGAAATCACATATGACCACTTATTCCTGTGTGGACCACAGACAGACCTGCGGAGATTCCAGATGATGATCCGTGTGCCAGTTTTCGACGTGGATCCCGGCAAACTAATTGTACGAATCTCTGAGAGTAGCTCTTCTTTTGTGCTAAAAGGGGAATACTGCAGAATGGCCTGCAGACTGGATTTCTGGTCCTCTCTTACACAGAGTAAAGGAGAAGTTAAGGACGGAAAACAGGAAAAAGGGAAGTATGACTTATGTAAGATGGCAAAAAAATACCCTTCTCAATGACATTTACAGCTACAAACCTAGCACATCTGACATGCTAGGTTTGTAGCTCAGTTTTGATTTTCTCCTACTCAATTCTTCAAATTGCCTTCAAATTGACTCATTCTTCAAATCCTACTTCATAACATTTGACCCAACTCCACTCATACAATCATGTGAAGAAGAAAGTTTGTTCATGATTACGTGCTGCTAATCAAATGAATTTGATTAAATGATGATCGACATGTTTGAACACTTCTAAAAAAGCTGAAGATTTGGCCCGTCTGAAGCATTCAGGTAACTTAACACAATATCAGAACTATACAGAAAACAATTAATTTGTGTTATTGCTGCTAAAGATGTTTCTGCAACACATTTCTCCCACTGAAAACGCTACGTCCAGAACAGAATCAACCTTTTGGGATCTACTTACCTGGATGATTGAGCATCAAGACACGTGTTTCTACAAGCGACTGAATTATGTATAAAGTGCAGGTGCACGGTACCATGCATCACAGTTCTTATTATTTCTCCTGAATTCTTTTCTATCAGACACTACCAGAGCTCTGCTTTAACAGTCTGACTCTTGGGAACAATTCACAGTTCACAACCCTTTAAACATGGAGATAAAAACTCCAACAACAATAAGCATAGTCCTGGTCAAGCCTTTGCTTTTCTACAGACCTCACTTGTAAACCAGTAGAACAGGACAACCACAGATCTAAATAAAATAAATACACAAGCAAGGCTGGAAGCACTTCAGAGGTGTAAGAAGAGATGACATTGGAGTTATAACATTTTTGTATTAGCAAAGTTGAAGACTTGGTTATCACACCTGTTATCTAGCCTCTAATTTTGATTTATTTTTTCCTTTCTGGATTGCTCCTGTTCTTATTCAGCTGACTTAATTTGATCCTGGAGTAATGAATACATAGTTGATGTATAATATTTCATTAGATAAAGGATATAGTTCTTTGAGTCGCTCTCTTCAAAGGAAACAATAGGTACAATTATTTGATCTGCACCAATCTTTTCCAGGTAGGTCTGGGAGAGCATCCCCACGCATAAGCTCCTCTTCGACTTGGAGAAGACAATAGCATCTTTGCCAAGACGCATGGAGCCAGACTTGAAGCCATTGCCATAGATTCCAATTGGATCTTTACCGTTCACGGGTACCTTGTCACTGTATCCGAAGCTGAAGGAGAGAAAATGCAAAAATTCTTTAGCACCTTTGCAAACCATAATTCTCCCGCTGAAGGGAAGTAGTAGACAATTGGTTTCATTTGTCTGTCTGTTTGTCTGTTAGCAGTCTAGCATCCACAGTTTTCAAGATATCATGTTTAACTTTTGTCTGATGGCAGATACCAAAAGCATCTCTAGGTGATTTAATTTAATACGGTCATGGTCAAGGTCCGACCAAATGTGGAAATCAGTTCAAATGTTATCTTACGCACAATTTATCATGGCTTCAAACTTCACAACAATATACTAGGCCTCAGGAGACTTGAGCACCTAGGTTGGCTAAGCATTTGACCTTGACCTTCATTGTTATCAGCAAATTTGATGTTGAAAAAAATGGTCAAGAGACCATATCGAGTAACACACGAAATGAAAAGGCATGGTGAGAGCTCTACAACACACTTTTAATTTTTGTCACAATGACACCATAAAATTCTGCAAATCACACACTGCATGAATTTATGTTAAAATCTTAAGGTTTCATAAAGATTTCAATCTCCTGAAATCTGACTTTCCACAAGTTTCAAAAAATTACACCATAGTTGCATCTATACCTGAGCATCTTATGCATTGTTTTATTGTCCAGCCCATTTCCATTATCCATGAAGCTGAGGCATTCTTCTCCTTTGACCACAGTTTTATCAATCCAGAACTGTTTGGCACTGACGTCTGGGTCGTAGGCATTGTCTGTCAAAAACAGTTTTAGGGAGTATTTAAAATCCAAACATGAATGTCAAATTACAGTGTAGATGAGCAGCAGGGAGACTTTTTTTTTTTTTTTTTTTTTTTTTTACAGAGGACCTATTTTTCTGCTAGACACAGTGTACATATTAAACAGACTCGTAAAGTTAGATTCATGCAGAAATATAGTGAAGATATATTATGTGCTATTATTATTATTTTATTGTATTTTTTACATGAAACAAAACATACAGTTCAATCAAGTAAATATTTGACTTTGTTATATAATCATCTGTCTGTGTCGTTACAGCCGTTGTTCTCAGAATTGGAAGTGAAATAGAAACCAACTTGGAAATACAATGAGAGCACAGTGACTCACCAATCAGTTCAGCTATAGCGCTGAAGGGCCAGGTGTGGCTGGTGGAGTTGCTGTGAAGAAACTTGGGCGAAAGCTACAAGTGAAACAAATTCAATTTCCCAAATTAGTTGCATTTTATATCACATCCACCACAACAAAAGGGGCTTTGCTGACTTTATTTATTTATTTTTACAGCATGGAAAATATGCTCCATGTTTAAAACAAAGGTTTGATGGAATTTTGAAACCAAAACCTGGTCAGTTCAGCGCCGCACTGGTCAATTTAAGGAAAATACATGCAAATCTTTGCAGAAAAGATCAGACTCTGAATAGGGAAGAACAGTAGGGGGAAGCGTTTCCCACATGTAACAACAGCACAGGAAATCCAGATAAAAATGTTTGAGTAAATTGTTATTAACACAAATAATGAATCAGCTAATTACATGGCAGTAATTCAATATGGTCAAAACAACCTGCTGAAGTTCAAACCAAACATCAGAATTAGAAAAAGAGGTGATTGAAGGATTTGCTCTGCAAGCAAACTGGCGCGGGTGAAGGAAGGGCAGTAGACAGTCTCTGATGTGCTGAGACACTGCTCCAAAAACTTCATGACTACAGACGTGAGGGCTACAGGTCTGTAGTTATTGAGGCGGTCTATACTAGGTTTTTTAGAGATCGGAATGATGGTGGAGACCTTCTGATTGGTGGGAACAGTGCCATGAGTCAGGGAGAGGTTGAGCACCCTTCCGAGAATCCCTGCCAGGTGGACCGTGCAAGCTTTAACCACAGCCCCTGGGATGCAGTTGGGCCAGCAGCTCTCAGTTCACCGCTCTCAGTCTCCTCCTGACCTCGTGTATTTTGGTGGGGGCTTGTCTCAAACCAGGCAAAGAAGGTGTTGAGGTCCTCTCTTTCAAACCATCTGTCTTCTCTGTCCAAAATGTGAACAATGGTGTCCTCGAAGGAGTGACCTTTGTCCTCTAGATGCAGATGGACAGCCGAGTCTTGTCCCGTCGAGGTGGCTCTTCTATGTTGTGCCATGTGTTTATGAAGTGGCTGTTCGGTCTCTCCAAAGTTGAGGTCTGAGCATTCCTCCCTACACTGTACAGTGTATACTACGTTGTTAAGTTTGTGTTTAGGAGTTCGGTCTTTGGGATGAACCAGTTTCTGTCTGAATGTGTGGACACTAGAGCTGGGCGATAAAACGATAACGATATGTATTGCGAAATAACTTTTTCTCGATAGAAAAATTAAACTATTGCGATAGGCCTCATCTCTCCGAACCAATCACAGCCGCAGTGTCACGACTTGTTACGTACAGCACAAGTGCCAAGGTGCACATGTGTATTTGTTTTTGCAGCCGGGCTGCCGAGGTAATGAAGGAAATTAGTTTGCCGACTAGAGAAAAATCAACCGAGAGCGTGACCGAAGGGTTACTGAAGAAAAAACTGATGATGGTTCCAATGCCGGAGAGCTTGTCGAACGGAAGGGCCACAGAAGTTCCGTAGTGTGAAGGTATTTTGGCTATTTCAAGTCTGACAAAAAACAGTAGCGCGCACTGTAAATTGTGCCGAAAGCAAGTCTGGAAATACAATAAAGCGGTGCATGCTCAATCTGACTGAAAGCGCTAATTCGTCATTCCGCTTTTGTCAGACTAAAGTAACTGTTAATAAAACTGTTTGAAAAGCTAAGCTATACAACAAGGAGAGACTGAGAATTTCCTTTTAGTTCTCAGTTTATTTGATATTGACAAAAGTTAGTCAATTTTGTCTGTTCTTCTGTAAAACAAACTAAGATTTATTTTTAGAATTCAAATTTTGTTTCTAAGTGGAATTGACAATTTAGTGGTCTGTTTTGTTTGTTCTATTTTGAAACTTAAACGCTTTAGCGGCTGCCTTTTGTGTAGTTTGCAATATTTGCCTTTATTTATCTGAAACTGAAGTCTTATGTTCCTTAAGTACATCTACCCTGTTGAACTTCTTATGGGAAATAAATATTTAAATCAAAACAAGCTGCAGATTATTTCACATTTTACTCTTGAGCAACGGCACATTTAAATCTTACAAATATAGTTATTTGGCTTATATCGTGATATATATCGTTATTGCCAGAAATGAAAAAAAAAAAACATATCGTGATATGAAAAAATCTTATATCGCCCAGCTCTAGTGGACACACACTCTGACTGAAACTACGATGACCTGGATGCCTGAAACCCTTCACAGACATATGCAAAGAAGCTCCGCAGTCAAACAAACGTGACCTAAACAACTTTAATCCCTTGTTTTGCTTTCACATGTGTGATAACAGGAGAGACACACTATCTACAGAGTAATAAACAAACAGGGGAAGACTTTAAGAGGGTGAATAGAGGGAAAACATAATACAAATGCATTAAATCTTATGCAAAAGCCATTTAACATCCTACCAAATAGAGATATATAGAATACACTGGTCCTGGCTCTGTGTCGACCTGGAACAAGACCAACCAGGCCGTTATCACCAGTATGTTAGTGGGCTGTAAAACCAGCCGTGAGCCAGGAAAACGAAACTTATCCAGTAGCCTTAATTCACAGCACAACCGGAACTAATTTCTGAGTAAACAATACTGCTGTTAACGATGACAGAACTCTTGTAATTCATCAGCAGTTGTAAATATAAACTGACTGGCAACTAAATGCCAGTACAACAGAGCTCGGTACCAACAGCCAATACAGCTTTGAGCACAGCGAGTGTGCTGTATGGACTGAATTAACCTCACTGAACCCAGACGCAGAGTCTTACTGTTGTTTCAATTCTTCACACATTTTGTCCACCAATAAATAGGACAAAACTTCCCAAACAAATAAGTAAACTCCTCTCACCGTGCTTAACGGAACACCACGGTCCATCTGCGTCGCCATCTTTCTCTGTAGACCGATAGCAGTGGGCGGGGTGAGGTCTGAGCATCCGGTCGGCCAAACACTCGAGTTACACACAACTATTGAACAGATAACTTTTAAGTTAATTAAAATCGCCCTTGCTTATGTTTCATGTTAATATCAATATCAATATCCCTAACTCATATGTAAGGCTTTATTTGTGCATTGGACGCTGTCGGGAACACTTCCGGTTTGACGAGTTCCAAAATAAAAGCCTGCCGGCGGTGACATACCTTGAAATTAAGTTTAGTGTTATAGAATATGATACACGTGCCGGTGTTGTTGTGCCAGTCCGTATTTAAACTGGGGGGTGTGGCTAACAGGGTGGCAGAGATTTTAACAAATATAACATAGTTCTATAAAGATATTTCAATGGCCAAAAAGATCTGGATTGGTCATAACGTAGGGGCAATAAGGCAGAGACATAAATGAAAGACAGGTCATTTCTTTATTTTATAAAGAAAATAAAGGTCTTTATTTTATTTTAAATACATGGATTAATCTTTAATAAAGGCTTCAGAGAGCAGATAGACTGTATTCTATTAGAAGAATAGAATGGTACTTTCTTGGATTTACAAAGTTTTTGAAAAAAACAACAACATCTATTTCCGCACAACACCATGTCCTGTTTTATCTAAGACATGAAAACATCAGAAACAATGATTTAAAACATATTCCGATCTACTGAAAGTGGAAATGAAAACAATTGTCTATTATCATTCTGATTTTTATGTAATCATGCGTAAAAACGCAATGCTATATCCTAAAACATCAACAATTTAAAATTATAAATATGAATTCAACACTAATTAACACTAAAACACATTTCTTTTAAAATTGTAAGCTAGACTGTACATTCAAATCTGTGTTATGAAACTTCGCGTGTGCTGGATTTGCATGCGTTTCCCACACTCACTGAAATAGGAGCTCAGGTACCTTTGTAATTTTATGACTTCCCCATCCCTTTCTTTGATCTTGTTCTCAGTTCAGAATAAATGGATTTCAGCTTGTCGTTTTGTTTTTTAATGTACTTTGTGCATTACAGGTAGGATCGTAATTTCATCTACTTTTCTAGTCCCACCGATCACTCAAAGTGCTTTCATCAACAAGTCAACAACTTTATACATTCACACAGCACTCCATTTCAGATTCACTGCTAATATAGAATCAGTGACACCTGCCAGGATTTCGACCAGAAACCTCCTTGCTGTGCGATGTTAAACCCTTTAATACCATGCCAACCTACTGAAGAGCATCTGTCTGTGTCAAGGAATGTACAAAAATGCCTGAACAAATGTATAAAATTTTAAAATATTTCCTTTTTTCTGTAATGTGGTCACTTCACTTGATTAGCCTGTATCACTGTTTTAAAGAGCAAAATGTTGGCAAAAGGCTGCATGAGATTTGTTCATGGTTAACCCAATCAGAAGTTCTAATCTCAAACAGATACTCTTCACAATTCTTTCTTCATCAGCATGTCTTTGGACTTGATAGTCTTTGGACTGACATGCTGATGATGGGCCTGCTGGACAAACAGGATGTCCTGCAGGCCCATTATATAGCCAAAACAAACACAAGACAGGTCATGGTGCTTCATAGGGCTCCATCAGGTCCATCTGCTTTTATCCATCTCAAGTCTTACTGAAAATACTGAAACCTCTCCAAATTATTGAGGTTAAAAACTCCATTCCAGTCAGCCACCACCTCTGCACTGAAACATTTAGTGCATAATACTGTGGTAATCACTGTTTATATGAAACAGTAAGATGTTCTCTTATATTGTGATTTGTCATTCGTAGTCACACCATTATGTAAGGTGCGCGTTATAGTTTCATAATTAGCATCAAATTGAAAATGATGTGAATATATCCAAGTATTGCATGATTGTAACATTGTAAGCATGTTTATATAACACATAACTTTGTCAAAACAGTTTTCTCCCCTCATTTTTAGTCTTTATTGAGCTAGGACAGTGTCTCGACTGTTATAATTGCTGGTTTGATAACAGCCAGAGACATAAATCCTGTTAGCATTGTGTCAGAAAGAACATCTGGTGCAAAACCCTGGCGGCTCAAACATGTGGAGTTACCTGCTGTGGCAACCCCTTGTGACAAGGGAACAGCTGAAAGTCACTCTTATTGAGTTGGACATGGAGGGAAGACAGGAAAGCTGGGATGACACACAGTAAATGGGTAACCTACTCCATCTGGTGAGCTACACCAGCACACTGAGATAGTTTTACAAATGCAAAATAGACAACTAGAGGTTTGCAGTCAGTGTAAAGCCTTACCAGCTGGAATTTCCCCATAACCAATAATATTGGGCAAGCCTGTAACTTTACAATCACGGCTCCACAAACTGTATTTTTAAATCCATTTGATCCATATTTCATATGCCTCGGGGCCACATCAGGTTATTGAGAAATAATGCATTACTGTCTCCCCTGCAGAGTTAAGGCTCCACAACAATTTCCTTTGATACAAATGCGCCAAAACGTGCAACTTAAAGCTGTACAGCAGATGGAACATCCGCAGTCCCTCATTATTATTTCTGGGGACTTCAATCATGCCTCACTATCTGTCACTCTCCCTAACTTCTCCCAGTACGTTGACTGCCATACAAGGGACAGCAAAACCCTGGATCTATTGTTTGCCAACACAAAGCAGGCTTACAGTGCATCCCCCCACTTGGCCACTCAGACCACAACCTGGTCCTTCTCCAGCCCACTTACACTCCTATGGTGAAAAGGAACCCCCCCCCCCCGCGAAGAAGGTGATAAGGGTGTGGTCTGAGGAATGCACTGAGGCCCTAACAGACTGTTTTGAATGCACAGACTGGCAGGAACTCTGCAAGCCTCACGGTGAGGACATCAACGCCCTCACCCACTGCATCACGGACTACATTAATTTCTGTGTTGAGAACACTGTGCCTACCAAGAAGATACAGTGTTTCTCAAACAATAAACCGTGGGTCACCCCAGAACTGAAGGCCCTGCTGAACAAGAAGAAGAGTGCTTTCTGGTCGGGAGACAAGGAGGAACTTAAGAAAGTCCAAAAGGATCTTAAATACAAGATCTGAGAAGGCAAGGAGTGCTTCAGGAGGAAGATGGAAAACCAACTCCAACAGAAAAACGTCAGAGAAGTCTGGAGGAACATGAAAAAAATCCAGGACAATGGAGGAGCCACAGTGTCTGCTGGCCGGGGGTGGGCTAACGACTTGAATCTGTTTTTTAACAGATTTGACAATGGCCCACTTATCACCTCTCCCACCCCTCAGGTTCCATTAACCCCCCTCCAGTTGCTGCCCCCCCTCCGGGTGCAATGCCATTGTCACCTGAGCTCTCTGCTTCACCCCTATCCACACAGCTACCCACAACAAAACCAGCCCCACCCCCCACTCCAGCCCAGCCTCACATCTACTTCACAGCTGATCAGGTGAGAAATCAGCTCAAGAGGACGAAGGCAAGGAAGGCAGCAGGTCCGGATGGAATCTGCTCCAGACTGCTCAGGGACTGTGCAGACCAGCTCTGTCAGGTGGCCCTGTACATCTTCAACCTGAGCCTGAGCCTGGAGAGGGTTCCTGAACCTTGGAAGACTTCCTGTGTGGTTCCGGTGCCAAAAATCGCACACCCCAGGGAGCCCAACCACTTCAGGCCTGTTGCCTTGACTTCTCATCTGATGAAGACCATGGAAAGGCTCATCCTGCACCACCTTCAGCCACTGATGGGCTCAGTGATGGACCCCTTGCAGTTCACCTACCGTTCTGGAATTGGGGTGGATGACGCTGTCATCTACCTGGTACACCGATCCCTCTCTCACCTAGAGCAGGCGGGGAGCACTGTGAGGATCATGTTTTTTGACTTCTCCAGTGCTTTCAACACCATCCAACCTGCACTACTGAGAGGGAAGCTGGAGGGAGCCGGAGTAGGCAAACAGCTGACTGCATGGACCATCGACTACCTTACCAACAGACCACAGTATGTGAGGCTCCATGACTGTGTGTCCGAGGTGGTAATATGCAGCACGGGAGCACCACAGGGCACGGTTCTCTCACCTTTCCTGTTCAGCCTTTACACTTCAGACTTCTGTTATAATTCGGACGATTGCCATCTACAGAAGTTCTCAGATGATACAGCCATCATTGGATGCGTATCAGACGGGAATGATCAGGAGTACAGGGGGGTCATCAGTGACTTTGTTGGCTGGTGTGAGACCAACGTACTCCAAATCAACGCCGGCAAGACAAAGGAGATGATCATAGACTTCAGGAGGAAGTCACCCCCTACAACACCGGTGAGCATCCAAGGGAAAGACATTGAGATAGTGGACTCTTATAAGTACCTGGGTGTTCACCTCAACAATAAACTGGACTGGACTACAAATACAGACATCCTGTATAAGAAGGGCCAGAGTCGACTCCACCTGCTGAGGAGACTGAGGTCCTTCGGAGTCTGCAAGACTCTGTTAAGGACATTCTATGACACTGTGGTAGCATCTGCCCTTTTCCATGCAGTGGCCTGCTCGGGGAGTGGATGCACGGACAGGGACAGGAGCAGGATTGACAAACTGGTGCGGAGGTCTAGCTCCGTGCTGGGATGTCCCCTGGAGTCTGTGGGGGTGGTTGGCGAGAGGAGGATGTTAGTAAAGCTGACATCCATCATGAACAACCCACATCACCCACTGCATGAGTATGTGAGTGGGCTGAGCAGCTCCTTTAGTCAGAGACTGAAACACCCTTGGTGCAGGAAGGAGCACTTTCGCAGATCATTCATCCCAACAGCAGTTAGACTCTATAACTCCTCAATCACAATGTCATAAGTCACTGGACACTGTGAACATCCACGGTCACCACTTCATGCATAATGGACCTTCCATGTGTATGGACATGTGCAGGTATATATGTATGTATATGTATACATATGTATATTTAGTGTGTACATGTGTGTGTGTACATGTCTATAAATAGGAATAGTAGTGGTACAATAGCTATATCAAGCGATATAGTTTATGTCTTCCATATTTCCAACCATATCCATATATATATATATATAGTGTACTATACTGTGTGTGCTACCATTGTATATAGTGTATTATACTGTGTGTGCTACCATTGTATATATGTCTGTGAAGGTTCTCAGTCATCCAGGTCATCGTAGTCAAAGGAGTTTGCAAAGAAAAGCGTCTGGACTTCTTTAAGTTGCTTGAAGACGTTTCACCTCTCATCCGAGAAGCTTCTTCAGTTCTAAGGTCAAATGGCCGAGAGTCCCAGATTTAAACCCAGTGGGAGTATCCCCCCAAAGAGGGACAAAGGACCCCCTGGTGATCCTCTAATCACATGAGCCAATGTTACGGTCCTGAGTCTGTGGACTCAGTGTTTTTCTGTTTGTATTAGTTTTCCTTGATTTCATGATGTGTTTTGATTTCTGTCGCTAGTATCCCTAGTTCCTTGGCATTTCTTGTGTTCTAGTTCTTAGGTTGTGGTTCTGTTACTTTTGTTCAGTTTCCTGTTTTACTTTGACAGTCTGTGTACTATGTCAGTGTGTTGAGTTTTGCCTCCCCTTGTCTTGTCATGTCCGATGAGTCCCAGCTGTGCTCTCCTCCTGTTTCAGATTCCCTAATTACCTCAGTATGTATTTAAGCCCTGTGTTTTTCCCTGCCAGTTGTTGCGTCCTCCACGTTTGTTGTGTGTGTATTCATTGTCGTTTACTTTCAGGTTAGAGTGATTAGCATCACCAGTCTAGTGAGTTTAGTTATTGTTTATGTATCGCCAAGTGTGCCTCACCAGCAAATAAAGCTGCCGTTGAAGTTAATGTTTTGTCTCCGAGTCCTGCACGTGGGTCCAGCCACTGACAGCCACACAACTCATCGTGACAGAAGGACGCAACCATAACATGGACCCAGCGGACTCAGCTCACCTCGAGAGGGAGGTGGACCTCGCTCGCATCCTCGGACTGGTGACTCGCATAAGCCACCCCTCAGATTTGCAGACATTCTCAGTCGGGTTGAATGCCATACAAGCCATATTCGACAGAAGTCCTCAACTGCGCCAGCTGTCTATTGCCTCGGAGTTCAGCCGTTCGCTGACCCAGGCTAAGGAGGCAGTCAAAGCCCGGGAGCTGGCCCGATTCACCCTCATCTCCTCATCCACACTGCCTCAGTCACAGCGAGCAAGCCCTCTCACGCCGCCGCAGCGGACGGAGCTTTTGTCAGCCCCGCTGCAGCAGCCACAGTCGCAGCATCGGACTCTTTCCTCCCTCACGTCTGGTTCCGACCACCCTTCACCTGCCTCATGCCTGGCAGGAATGTGGTCGGAGGATGAGGGTCTGGTCACCGTTGCTCCGACACCTTCCGTTTCCTCTGCCGCTCCCGTTTCCAAGAGAAAGCGGCGTTCTTGTCGTCGCCATCCCTCACCGCAACCCGAGTCCAGTTCCTGCTCTGAACTGCTGGACGTGGTGAGTGAACAGAACAATTCCCACCCAGCTCCTTCCACGCTGGGAATTTTAGGCCCAGAGCCAGTAAAACATGAGTTTGTTAACTCCGAGGCTGTTTACTCTGAGTCTGTTGAATTAGAAACTGATGGTCCTAAGATGGCGGACTCTGAGGATGCCTTTCAGGACTCTGAACATTCTAATGATTTTCCTTTTGTTTCTTCCAAGTCTGAGAAAGTTCCGGTGTCAGATGACCTTATTTCATTAGAGTCGAACGAAGCTTTGTGTTCAGTAACTGAGAAAGGTGTGTCTGAGTTTCATTCTGAAAAGACTGGAGTTTCTGTTTTTACTTCTCTGCCAAGTTATGTCGATCCTGAGCCACCTGTTTTTGGATCAGTTAATAGTACAAGGATGGCTTCGGGAGCACTAGTTAATACTGAGCTTTCAGATGTCATGTGTGGATCTGTTATGGAGATTTGTGACCTTGACAATAATAATCTCACTCAGGATATTAAAAGTCCTGTCCAGAAGACTGTTTGCTGCTCCACACAAAAGACAATCTTTCCAACCACTGAACTAAACATGGACCGCTTAATCTTCCAGCTAAATCCTTTCAACACTGTTCAGGCTACGCCTCTTGAAACTATTGTTGATGTTGCTTCACCCAAGTGCTGTGCGGCTTTCCAGCCAGTTCATTCTGTGACTACCTGTGACAAATTTCATGTTCCTAGAACCTCCCCTGAGTTAAAAATCACTAGCCCAGAGAATGCGAATTCAAAGTCTGTTTGTGTAACTCACTGTGAACTCTTTAACACTGTGCATTCTGTGACTGTCCAGGCTAAGGGCAACAAGGTGTAATCTGCTGTTAACAAGCTGGCAAAAATACTTGGTTTGAACACTGCAGAGTTGGTTGCTCAAGTTAAAGTTTCGGTTCCATGATCATGTCTGTACAACTCTGTGCGCCATGCTTTTCAGCCAGTAGCCCTGGACACTGTGTGTGCAACTTCCCAGGCTGCGTTTTGTAAGACTGTTTAATTTTGCTTCACACCCAGTTTCTTCAGATACTGCTTGTATGATTTCTCCAGCACCTGTGACTGCCCCTAATTACCTCAGTATGTATTTAAGCCCTGTGTTTTTCCCTGCCAGTTGTTGCGTCCTCCACGTTTGTTGTGTGCGTATTCATTGTCGTTTACTTTCAGGTTAGAGTGATTAGCATCACCAGTCTAGTGAGTTTAGTTATTGTTTATGTATCGCCAAGTGTGCCTCACCAGCAAATAAAGCTGCCGTTGAAGTTAATGTTTTGTCTCCGAGTCCTGCACGTGGGTCCAGCCACTGACAGCCACACAACTCATCGTGACAGCCAAGGTGTGAAAACGGGTGTGGGACCTAATCAGCCAGGGTTTCGGGTGAGCTCATTGTGAAACCTGGCCCCACCTTGTCATGTGATTTCCTGAGGTCAGATGGCCCAGGATGTGAGTGGGCATTAAGGCGTCTGGGGAGGGAACTCAAAACTGGATTATAGATGGCAGACAGTTGGTGTCATAAACCACCGCCTCTGTTCAAAGATGGTCGCTCACAGTGGACATAGATGGCCTCTTTCACTCCTCTTTCAAACCATCTGTCCTCTCTGTCCAAAATGTGAACATTGGCATCCTCGAAAGAGTGACCTTTATCCTTAAGATGCAGATGAACTGCTGAGTCTTGTCCTGTGGAGGTGGCTCTTCTATGTTGTGCCATACGCTTGTGAAGTGGCTGTTTGGTCTCTCCAATGTAGAGGTCTGGGCATTCCTCGCTGCACTGTACAGCATACACCACGTTGTTAAGTCTGTGTTTCGGAGTTTTGTCTTTCGGGTGAACCAGTTTCTGTCGGAGTGTGTTGCTGGGTCTGAAGTACACTGGGATGTCGTGCTTGGAGAAAACTCTCCTGAGTTTCTCTGATACACCGGCTACATAGGGGATGACAACGTTGTTGCGTCTGTCTTATCCTCCCTCGCTGGTGTCTGATCTTCTTTTCTGTGACTCTTTGCTGACTTTATGAACGCCCAGTTAGGATAACCGCATGTTTTAAGTGCTTCCTTTACATGTGTGTGTGTGTGTGTGTGTGTGTGTGTTCCTTCTTTTTCCCTTCAGGCTTAGAGGGAACATGTTCTGCCCGGTGGTGTAGGGTCCTAATTACTCCAAGTTTGTGTTCCAGAGGGTGATGGGAGTCAAAGAGGAGGTACTGGTCAGTGTGTGTGGGCTTCCGGTAAACTTCAATGTTGAGGTTGCCATTCTCTTCAATGTGCACGGCGCAGTCCAGGAAAGGCAAACAGTTATCCTTCGCGTCTTCCCTGGTGAACTTGATGTTTTTATCCACAGCGTTGATGTGCGTAGTGAAGGATTCCACTTCTTGTGTCTTGATTTTGACCCAGGTGTCATCTACATATCTGTACCAGTGGCTGGGTACTCCTCCTTTGAAAGAGCCAAGAGCCTTTCTTTCCACTTCCTCCATGTAAAGGTTGGCTACAATAGGTGACACGGGGGAGCCCATGGCACAGCCATGTTTTTGTCTGTAGAAGCCTTCGTTGTATTTGAAGTATGTTGTGGTAAGGCAGAGGTCTAAAAGTGTGCAGATCTGATCGGGTGTGAAGTTGGTCCTGTCTTCCAAGGAGCTGTCTTCTTGTAGTCGTTTTCTGACAGTCTCCACTGCTTCCGTGGTGGGTATGCAAGTGAAGAGAGACTACATCAAAGGATACCATGATTTCATCTGGATCCAGGGTAAGTTTCTGGACCTTGTTGGTAGAGTTCTTGATGTGGTGTGGGGTGTTCCCCACGAGAGGTGCAAGGATGGTAGCAAGGTGTTTCGCAATGTTATAAGCAGTGTTGGTCAAGTTACTTGAAAAAAGTAATCAGTTACTAATTACTGATTACTTCCCCTAAAAAGTAATCCCGTTACTTTACTGATTACTTATTTTCAAAAGTAATTAATTACTTACGTTAGTTAGTTACTTTTTAAAAACACGATTTACAACCTGAATAGGTGATAAAGCGATAGATCTTTCAGCCCAATTCTACTTTTTCTGCATAATCCATCATACAAAATGTAATCAAATGGAAAAGTCTCTTTTTAAAACTTGTTTTTATTAGTTTTAATCTTAACTTTATGCATCAAGCAAAAATTAAATTATATGCAACATTCTCTGACTGGAAGAAATTTGCTTAACATTTAAACCCATTTTCTGCACATTCCAGCATATAAAATAAAATATTTTTTTTGTGTTTACACTCACTCTTTCAAATAGATCCAAGTAAAACACAGCAGAAAATAAATAAAATCAAAGACTCAGCGGTCCTGTTGCTCTATTTTCACCTGTAAAGCAGGACTGGGTTAGGCGGAGGTTTACCCTGGTGCAGGTGTGCCGCAGCGGTCAGTGGAAGAATCCGCGAGTTTCTCTGTGAATTTCACATTACGTCGTAGTACACTCGGTGCTTGCTTGGAAGTTTAGGGGTTTTTTCGCTGTAAAAAGAAGTTTTCTTCCCACGCACAACGGACACTAATGTTTTTGTCACTTTTTATGGAATCAAACTCAAAATAAGGTCAGTACTTCCACGCTTTAAACGCTGCATGCTACACTCTGTCCCGCACTCAATATATTATGATCTGCACATAGCTGTTGTCACGAACGTCGCACTCGCTTACGTCACTGTCATGAGACGTTCTCGCAAAAAAAATCACGGTTTTAGTAACGCAGTAACGCAGCGTTCCTACGTGAAAGTAACGGTAATCTAATTACCGTTTTTGCAATAGTAATCCCTTACATTACTCGTTACTTAAAAAAGTAATCAGATTACAGTAACGCGTTACTGCCCATCTCTGGTTATAAGTGGCTGAGTTTATGCTACTGACTATGGGTCTGAGTGGGACCCCTTCCTTATGGATTTCAGGAAGTCCATAAATGCAGGGTATGGCATCCCCTGGATAAAGGCGGTGATATGTAATGCGGTCAATGATTTTGTCCTTTTCAAGGTCTTGAAGGCAAGCTATAACTTTCTTTTTGTAGCTGCTTGTGGGGTCTCGCTTTAAGGCTTCGTAGGTGGTGTTGTCACTGAGGAGAGTAGTGATCTTTGTGTGATTTAAACCCAGTGGGATACTCCCACTGGGTTTAAATCTGGGACTCTCGGCCATTTGACCTTAGAACTGAAGAAGCTTCTCGGATGAGAGGTGAAACGTCTTCAAGCAACTTAAAGAAGTCCAGACGCTTTTCTTTGCAAACTCCTTTGACTACCATAGTGTATTATACTGTGTGTGCTACCATTGTATATAGTGTATTATCTTACTTTTTTCATTGATTGTACTTATTTGTATTTTTTTTTTTTTTTTGTATTTCCCTCTGATATCTGTACCTGAGCTGAGGTGACGCAAAAATTTCCCCGTCGTGGGATCAATAAAGTCTTATCTTATCAAATAAATAAAGCACTCAATTTTAATGTTTAATTTATTCAATTTTATTTTCACTAAATTAAAACCTGACCTGGTGTTTTAAACATTCAAAATAACTTAAACATTTAGCATTGTGGAAAAAGAGAAGACAATGGTCAGTTGTAAAAACTTTCAGTGAACAACTGCAAAGAAAGGCTAATTTCCCTTGAACACCAAAAATAGCAAAACCAGAGTTTATTTCCCTGTTATACACAAAGCACATTCAGTAACTTAACAATAAAACTCTTAGCATAACTTATTATGAATTTTTACCAAGAGACATTTGGTCTTTACATTCTCTTGAGTCAGAGAGACCTGTGTACAGCTGTACTACAGATTTAAGTTAACCAGTTATGCAAATGAACAGTATTACTCATTAAGATTATTCATAAGGGAACCTGCCTATGGGTGCAAAACGTAAATAATCTTTACGGGCACAATCATTATTATTTTATGCATGCTTTATAAAAACCGTGGGTGGTAACTTTACGTTGGTTTCCATTATTATAATTAATGGCAATTGTTTTTAGTCATAAAGCAAGCAGAAGATGCTAATGGGACAGTCTCATGTGAATCGCTGAGAAAGAAGAATTTTCCAATTATTTGTAATTATTTTCCATAAACAGTTAAGTACCATCATATTAGATACCAAAAAAACGACAGTTGTAAATAACATCCCTTTGTTTTCCAGTGAAATTAAAAAGCAAAATCTCAAAACATTTCCTTTTTTTTTCCTAGTTCACAATACATCGTCATCACTGATTCTGCCTGTTTTACATATTCAGCTTGCATGGCTGGGTTATGAAAGGCTTTCTAGCTCATGAAGTCGAGGAACTCTTCTTCTGTGATGTGCTCCAGCCTCATCAGGACTGCATGTGAACTGGCGGGTGGGTAGTCTGCAACAGGGAAGTAGGTTGCGGGATCACTGGAGGCGGGAGGGCTCTGGAAGGAATGAAAAAGGGTGCGAAGGAAAGGCAACAGCTGGGTGATGGAGGAGAGGGAGCGCTGAGGGAGGAGGGGGAACTCCAAATGCTCAGTAGAAGTTTCCTCACTCAGCTCATCCAGTGTCTGAAATCATGCAACAGGGAAGCATAATCAGAGTGAGATGACTGAACATCACAAATAGCTTCTATTAAACTATTTTTTAAATTAAAATAAGATAACATAAGTTTAAGGTAAACCTCCTCCCTGAAATGTTCACTTTGATTGTGCGATTTTGATTTTCAACTCTGAGAAACTAATGCACTAATTGTGAGGCACTTTTAACCCCTGTTCTGTATTCCTCTTACAACTGTGCCTTTCATGTTTTGTGTTATTTAACACAGCTCTCTTCTGGACGACATAGTAAGCCTGTATGGTTTTGTTGTGGTCACCAGATTTAGAAAATTATTTGAACTTTGTTCCTGATAAAAACTCCAATTCAAGAGTTACTTTGGCATCTGCACTCATGAGCCCCGCTGCCCACAAGACAGAACATCAAACGCCATCTAGGTGACAAAGCCCTTTTGTCATTCATGCATATGCGTCACCAAAAAAGCGTTACTGGCCTGTTAAAAAAAAAAGCTACAAAGCAGGCCTGATATTTGTCACTAAAGCTACAGAATGTGGTGGTGCTGCTGCTGGAGTATAAAGACGCTCCGTCAAGAAGCTGATGCCCACCATCTGTTCATTAATGATGTTTAACAATGTGCTGCTGCTTGTGCTTTTACACTGTTCCACTCGAAATCATGTTGTACATACAGCATTTACATCCAAGTTTGAGATTTGTGAGACTGTGTGCTTACTCAAGAAACATAAGAGACATTTCTGAATGGTTATTATGAAAATCATGGAAAAAGTGGAGGTGTGAAAGACCACAAATATTTGAACTGTGAGGCAGTGATTGTGACCTGGCTTATGACTCGTTAAGCAGGGATTACACGTTCTACATCGGCGAATCCGTTACGGTCTGCTCAGGTCCCACTATGACATAAATTTCGTCATCAGATGTGTGACGGTCTGTGTGCCTGCCTATTTTTTGTGTATTTACATTACAATGCACCAACTATGCATGCACCACAGACGCTGGACTTCAACGAAGTATAACAGGAATGACTACTCACCTGTCCATGTCTGCAACAGAGTATACATGGTGCATTCCTGAATAAGTCGAATGTCGGAAACTTTTTGTGGAACACACCCTCAACTTGGATTTCCCTCTTGGAAAGTCAGAACAGACCAAAATACCCCGAGAACGTAAACAGCAGTAAAACTGTAAACTTTTATTCTGTAGTGCCAATGTTGTGCATTTTTGACTCACTCAATAAGCTATATGCAGAGCACTAATCAGGCTCTATTTATGAATGTGATTTTTAAGCATACACACACACACAAAATAAAAATGCTGTGCTGGTAGTGATGCCTGCATGGCTCTACCCTCCCAAGAACCAAAACAAATCCTGTTTTTCCCTTGTTATTTTCTGGAACATGCTAACTCAGAATGCAACATAATGCGGGCTTAAGCAGGCCTGCCTTCCTTGCATGCTGGAGGAAGATGATAATCTTGTTCCATTTTTTCTCCATTCTAGTGACCCTAATTATGAGTGTTTGACTCCAAAAAGTTCAAAACACTTGAATTTGGGGAAACATTGACTGTTCTTACCCCATAGCGTTGCTGTATTCCTTCTAGTACTCTCACAATGTGTGGTATGCATTCCTTTTCACCTTCTATCAGTGTATTTTCTGGCCCACTGTAGCGGTTTACATCCACCTCAGGGACAAATGCCCAGCGATACCTGTGTGATGAACAGATAGTCATGCAAATTAGTCAAAAACAGACTACATTAATAATTATTAGTTAATCTCACAAAATATCTAAGCATGCTTTAAAATTTCCTCTCTTACATCTGAAAGAGTGGTATCCGCTCTGGGGGAAAAGCCAGCGAGGTGTCCAGAAACTTGCAGGCTGACAGGTACATGTCCAACTCTGCCTGGGAGAAATTAACCTGTCCATTTCTGTCAAGGGTTCCACGCACCACTTTAGCCAGTCTTGGTGATTTACAAGAAGAAAAGCAAAGTTTTTAGACACTCAAAAAGGTGGAATGAAACAGGAATTTGTCAATACAACAATTAACCCACTTTGAGTTGTCTTTGTCCACCTGCAGAGCCTTCTCCAGACGTGTAAAAGTGCGAATCTGAAAAAACAGAGACAGACAGGAAATAGATGCTAAACACAGTTTGCTCCATGTATTAATCCACGTTCTTAGAGAAATTAATTCTTACCAGTTCTGTAACCATTATGGGCCAAAGAGATGTCAGGTGCTGGGTGGAAATCCGCAACAAGAGAACACGAAACATCAGGAACATCTGGGCTGAAACAGCAGGGCTGGGGTTCATACGTAAAGTCTCTGTGAGACGCTCTAGAAGGAAGAGAAAGAACACAACAGTTTAATGCTTGTTTTTTGAGTCAGATTGAGATTGATCACCTTTAAATTTGCAAAATATCCAGTAACAGCAGCTAACCTTGAATGAGGGGCAAATAGAGGTGGTACTGGTCCAGTTCTCCGCTGAACATTGCAAACGCCTGGCGTTTCAGCAGCATGGGTTTCTGGTCAGCGTTAGCAAACAGTTTCAGGGAGCTACTCTGCATGCCTGCAGTGCAAAGAAATGCAGATTTATAACAGCGCTCGTTTAAATTTGTAAACTACATTATTAAAAGTGAAACTGTTCATATTTTTTTGTGTCTGCACATTATTTTGAATCCTTGAGTGTCCTGAACTCTTTTATCACACAATAGCTTCACTATTATACTTTCAGTGTCTTTCCAGAATTAAACAACATCTGGAGGCTGTACTCACTCATGAGGTCTTTAAACATGGTCTTCTCATGAGTCAGCAGGTGGTCAATAATGGATTTCCAACTACAGAAAACACGGAACAGGCAAGCAGCAGACATTAGAGGCTGGTGATGTCAAAGTTTTATGTGTAATATCATTTCAAACTTTTAACAGATTGAATGCTTTAACAATCACATGAAATTTAAACAAGGGAAAAGTTTGTTTTTTCAAATTAATCCAACCTTTTTTATGTTCTTTGAATTAGATGCAAAGTTAAGCATCTGTTTCAAGTCTTAGGAAAGTCTACATGTAGTTAGAATTAAGGTTTGCCCTTGTAAATCTGCTGAAATCTTCTTGCCTAGGTCCACACCTTTGAATCTGTACATCTTGAGGCTTTGTATACAAAATCAAAAAAACTGTACTGCAATAAAAAGTACATAGCTGTTATATGACACTACTGGGGCATCTCAAGGTGAAAGTAAATACTTTTGTGTATTAAAAATTGACATCCAACACACAAATATTACTAACCTGTGTGCACAAGAGGCATCCATTGTGAAGAAGAGGGGGTCCATGAAAAGCTCAAAGACCTCTTTCTTCCAGGCCCTTTTGGTATAGGCATACCCACTCAGACTGCTAAGAAGCTGTGCACCCGCCTCAAAGCTGGGCATGTTGTAGGCACTGCAGGAGAAAAAGTTAAAGTTAAAGGATTCCATTAAGCCCTATGAGACCAAAGGTGTTAACATTGTGCAAGTTACCTGTGGTTCTTCAGGTAGGGGAAAACATAGTACATGAGACGTGAGATGAGAGGAACAGCTTTCTCCTTCTCGTCACTGCGATACACCATGTCCAGAAGCGGTGCCAAGACCTACATGGTTAGAAAGTGTGTTAAATAGTGCCTGAAGCACATGCAAACCATGAATCTGTTTATTTAATAACAAATAAAATCCCACCTCAGCCAGAAGTACAAGAGCCTGCACGCTGTAAACTGAGGGAGCAGAAGAGGAGACCATGGTGCTAGCTTGAGCTGCTGACTCTGGCAAGGACAGAAAGAACAGCAAGATAGTTTGTCAGCTGTACTAAGAGGTGTGTGGGTGCTGTGGCCACTACGCCTGACAATGTGGGTGCTTTGGACCTAGAATGGCAAATCAATGTTACAACAGTATTAAAGTATTAAAGTTCAAAATGAAGTAGACAAGAACCCTCAAGCAATGATTCGCTATCGTGGACCGCAGCCCGTAATGTGAAAGAAAAACGAACACCTGAGTCATTAAAACATGGCCAGATGATGCTCTCCTCCAACTACAGGACTGTTCTGATCTGACAGACTGGTTCATCTTTAACAGCAGGACCTGGAGACCCTAACTGAAAACCTTGGATGACAAGTGAAGTACAGGGTCTGATCAGAACTCTGTACAGCACTGCCAGAGCCAACCCGAGGAGGGGCATCAAACAGGCCAAGGAGGCCTACAGGAGGAGGAGAGAGGGCCTGGAGAGGTACCAGAACTCTCACTAACTACAAAGGCCAGAGCCCTCAAACCTCCGACAGCAGAGGACCTCAACACATTCTTTGCTTGGTTTGAACAGCCTGTAGACAAATGATTATACACCAACCCACCCAATTTCGTTGTACATGTGCAAGGAAAATAAAGGGCTATTCTTCTTCTAAATGAAAACAAACAGAGATGTGGGGTAAGTTTGATACAAAAGGAAGGGGAGTGTTTGGAGTGTGGTCCTGCTACTGAACTTTAGATAACTTATCTACAAGTGAAAAAAAGTGCTCCTTGAAAGACTGCTGACAGGGTGTAGCCCTCCTGTGGCCCTGAACTGGATATAGACTGATAATAAAATACCCATATAACATTTACTGTATGTCTGCACTGCTCCCATAGATTTTGAACGATGATGCCATTTGAGTTTAAACGATTACTCAGTTTAATAAAAGCAGAAAATTATAATAGGCCCCCCTTTACCTCAAAGAAATGTGCCCATTCAGGCAGGAAGCTGGGCTTGGGACATTCAGACATTCAAGGACATTCAGATGTGAAATGCAACAAATAAAAGAAATTAACAAATTGTGAACACAACAGCCTCAAGCTTATTTTATGGTGGTTAGCAATCTCTGCTAGGTCCAGCCTGACTGAGGCCTGCATTTATACCCATGTCTTAACTTTCCTCAAGCAACGGGCAAATGGCCGTATTACAGCCAAGGTGACACATGCATGCATTTGTCAAAGAAAGTTACCACAATGGTCGCCATCCCCGTCACCGTCATCTGGTTCATCAGCTTCCGGGCACACTTGAGGTTGAACTTTGACCTCAAGGCTACGGCTGAGCCAGCTAGTCTGCTCCAGAGATGACCCTGCAATCCCACCTACTGCCTCAAGGATCCTCTGAGTCACCTCCTGTGCAACAATTTAATGATTAAACACTTGCACCTGCTTACTGAGTCAATCCACAGCTCACTTTAGCACACTGCATCTCACCTGCAGATCTCTAGTATCCTTCTTATTGTCCAGGTTAGGGAGCCTGTTGACAAAGTCATTCAGGATTCTGCAAGAGAGAATCTGTTACTAAACATCAAATTATCCCAACTGACTCAAACAAGTTAAATATGAACAAGATTTAATACATCGAAGCATCTACATCAGTTTCTGTGGGAGAATTAATAATCCTACTTTTAAAAAGATGTTATAAATACTACTGGTAGTCAAGTTAAGATGAGAACTGACCCCAGCAGTAAGAAATGTCCAGGGGGGGCCAGGTTAAGCTGAACAGACTCCCGCAACAGACTGAGGAGAGGTGCAATGTTTTCCTGCAGAGCCTGAGCTGAAATACTATGTAGAGAAGAAGAGATGGTTTCAAAATGGGATTATTTTTAGAGCATTTTTCTGATCTATATATATATAAAGCCTTGGTTTGTACTTGAACTATTTTCTTGCTCATACCTCTGGATATAGGTAAAGCTGAACTGCAACATGGGGATATCGACAAGTGTCGACTTCTGATGGAGAGAAAAATGGGAAAGAAAAAAAACGATTCAAGAAATGTACAAATTACAAATCTTAAACGTCTTTCCATGAACCTGTGTTTTTGTACCTGTTCTCCTTTGATCTGATGTGGTTTTTTCACCACCTCTTTGACCAAATGTAGGACAGTGTCTGTGTGCAAAGTGCTCAGTGATTTCACCATCTCCACGATGGTCTGACGAGACTCGCTGGCTACGGGCAAAACCTGAAGGAGAACAGAGTGTGAAGCTGCCACCGAGCGACTCGGATATGAACGCCCTTTCATCGTTTCCACGCACACTGCAGGTCTTACTTTGTTTTTGTGCCTCCTTTTACTCTTCCTGTTACTCCACACGACTCCAAGTGACGCCATTACCTGAACGCCATACTGACCAGTTAGAGGGAGCAGGAACTCCAGTATCCGCTGCCGCAAGACCTAAAAATGGCAACATTGTGACTGGATGAGTTCATGACTTCTTCAACAACACATGCAGCATTAATGACAGAGCTCTGACTGCGATGATGCAGTCTACAGTTGACATAGTTCCAACACTGAGAATGAAACTCAGTGCTGCACAGAAAAGCTTACGACTATTGCCAATTTCCCCAGCCTGACCTTTATAAAATAAAACTAGTATAAAATCTTCAAAATATGCACATGCTCCATGTGTCACACAGCAAATACACACCTTGGTCGTTCTGAAATAAACAGAGGTAGAAGTGTGTCTGCTGCTCTGGCCAGAGTCCGATGCGCGCCGCTGGAACTCTTCCCTCATGACCACGCCCCATAACAATGCCATGCTACTGAGCATCTGCGGCAGCGCCTCAATCACAGCGTTGCGTGCGTTACGGACATCCACAGGGTCGCAGGCTACGAGGGACTGACGGAAAGCCAGAGAGGAAACAGAATGAGCATTAAGTGGTCGTAGATGTAAGAAGTACATACTGTATCTGTGTTTATGTAAGTGCTCTATTTTTTACCCTTTTGTTGTCCAGTAGACAATAATGTGTAATGGTGGTTAGACCCTCCAACAGAGTCAGTGGGTAATCAGGGGCAATGTTCTCCTTCCTACCACTCAGACTGATAAAAAGTCAGAAGAAAGAAAGAAAATGTTGCATTAAATGTACAACTAATATTCAGAAACCCATTCTAGGAATTCCTATGATCATATCCTGTTAAAGTGTATTTAGGTTACCTCTGGTTTGTCTTTCCTCCATCATGCTCATACAGCTTGACAAGCTCGTCCAGGTTTCTGCAGATCTGACTGATGAGCGGAGTGACAATGATGCCTAATGAACGTCCCAAGTATGGCAGAGAGGAGCACAGCAGCGACACCCAGTGGGGGTGCATGGCATAGCCGTATTGTGGCTGCAGAGCCCTGGCTGCAGCAGAAACAAACATCCCTTGGGCTGTGATCGGGTGGCTTTGGACGTACTGGGCTGCTTTGATAGACTGTTGGAAAAGGACTGCAGTCTGCCACTCGCGAGCAAGGGGGGTGCTGGCAGGTGAGGATTCACGATTCTCCCCTGGTTGGCCAGGTGTCCCGCCCGGCCCAGCTGTTGAGGCAGCTCTACCTGACCACACATGGTATTCCAGGACTATTAGAGCCTGGAGAAGGTTGAGCAATTCCATCTGTAATGGGTATTGTTCCTGTCCACTTCCTGTCCCGAGATTCACCAGACTTTCCTCCGACAGGCCTCCCTGCTCCTCTAGCAGCTCCACACCTTTAGATTGTCCCTTGTCTGTCCCCCTCTGGCTAATGTACATAGATGCAGAAAGTGTAAGCAGAGCATACTGCTGCACTTTACAATCAGAGAGGAGTCTGCGGATGGACTCCATATTGGACGCATCCTGTCCTCGCGCTGTGCAGCAGAGCTGGTTCACAATGCGGGTCAACACCGCCACGCTTTTCACCTGAACCTCTCTGTTGCCCTGTAGGTCAAGGGGACTCAGGCTCAGATAGGAAGGGTAATGAGAGCGAAGGAATCGCAGGCACAATGAAACCAGCAGTTCAATGAGCAGGGACGGGGGTGCGGAAGGAGTGGAGGAAGGGGAAAGGAGGCAGCCGTAGAAGTTCTTGCCATCTTGGGCCTGTTGGTGACGCTGCAGAAGGTTAGACACCAGGTTTAAATGTGCAGCGGAGCTCGTGTCGAGCGAGGTGAAGGAGAGAGCATCCACCAGAGGGCACTCAGCACTGCTCCTCATCAAGCTGTCCAGCAGCCCCAAGCCTTGGAGCAGATGGCGCCAACCGCCTGCCACAGGGTACAGCAGCACGTGGCGGAACAGGGAGTCGATGGCCTCTCTCTTTTCGCGTTCCTGTTTTAACAGGCGAGACTTGGCCATGGCCTCCAGCTCCAAGTCCTCCTCATCTTCACTTGACAGTGAATCAGATGCCTGCGTGTGCCCGGACTCAACCCTCCGCAGCCCGTTGACCATGCCTCCTTCCTCAATGCTGGGATATGGAGTCGAGCTTGAGCTGGTGTTCTCTGTGGATACCTGAGCACCGCTGGTGTCAGCTGACTCAGTGTGTTCACTTTCAGCCTCCTCCTGCTCCTCTCCGTCCTCTTCCTCTCCTTCTTCCGTCTCTTCACTCTCGCTCCTGGATGCCACTAAGCTGTCCGGTGGTTTTGCAGGATCTGGGCTGCTGTCCAACTCTGCCCACAAGGACTCTCGGTCCACAATGTTCAGGACATTTAAGGTGGTGACTTCTGTTGCCATTGTGTCCGCTGATCCTGAGGTTTTGCTTGAGCTTCGACTTCTGCTGTTTAAAATCTTCAGATTACCTTAAAAACGATGGACTTGTTAGCTCAGCATAAATGAACAGGACCAAAAGCATAAGACCAACTTCAAAGGTTTCATTTCATCGCCAAAACAACACATGCTGAAGAACGCACTTACCAGCAGTAACATTCTGTTTGATGCTCTGAATGGAGCAGCGCTGAGTGGAGGGATGCAGCAGCAACAACAGAATAGGTTCCAGGATCCGGATGACATCACTGAGGGACAGAGCCCGGACCAGCCAGCACTGAGCTGCTGCACTTATTGAGCCATCGGTACAGCACAGACTGTCCACCACCACACAGAGAGAGCTAAGAGACAGGAAGAAACATGCATTTCAGAATCTTAGTAAGAAACTATGTTTGAAACTTTGTTTCAAAGGGGCAGCAAATCAGAGGAAAGGAATGGGAAGGGAAGTAAACCAAGTGGGTGCAACCAAGTATAAGTTAAATAAGGAAAATTTTGAACTATCGATCATCTAAAGCTGCTCTAGTAGACTTCCAGAATAAAAGCATGGAGCGTCAACGTGAACATAATTGGTCCTCTTTAGGAAGCCACCAGCAACCATTACTCAAACAGTTAATCATTGTCATCAACTGCAAGCCTCTCTCTTTTAATTGAGTAAATCTTATGATCATTCAAGTTCATTTGGCACACGACCATACTAAAAACCGCAGGAGCACTTGAACAACAATATATTTTACACATAAGAATGCAAGAATGTAAAAAAAAATTCAACATCAACACCCACATGACTCACAGAAAACTTACGAAATCCAAACAAACAGGATCCCAGACTGTACAGCTTTCCCACCTAATACCACACTCTCATATTTTACATCGTGCTGCATTACATATTCACATTAGGGAGCTGTCAGTGGCTGTGTAAACACTGTGTGGGAAAAACTAAACTGCCAATGTTCAAGCTGATCTTCCACAGCGGTATTTACATGCTGTTTAACTGTTACTTTTCTCAACCTTGTTGATGCCAAAGAGTGTCAGGTTAATCCACTTTTGAACTAGCACCTATTTCCAGACCATTTATAATCAAACCATCCACTATTTCTGTCCGATGTACTAACCGGTCAAAGGAACGACTGAGGGACATGGTCCTGTTGGTCTGGATCTCCCGGGTGAGGTGCCACAGCACTGTGAAGCGGTGTAGTGCTTCCAGCCTTACTGCCTGAGGAAAGCAAACATACAAAACTTCCACTTATTTGCTCAACTTGTCACATCGTCCATCGGGCGCATTTGCATGATGAGCTAGTTCAACTGAAACATGATAAAAATGTAAATATGTGAAGGGAAAAAAAAATGCAGCGAAGCAGGTCTGCAGGCACAGATACCTTGTCCTTGTGCAACAGTGCCTGACAGATGATGTCCTCACAGATGGATGCTGATGGAGCCAAACAGTGCAGCCTGTAGAACAGTTCCACACAGGAAATGTGCTGCTCTCTCCTCTCCGTGTCCAGCTGACTCCACAGCACCCGAGACACCCTCTGAGTAAAAACGAGCAAAAAGAATCCAAAAATACGTGCTGATGATATGGTGATTAGACTGAATTTCATTCAACGTTTCGATGAGGGTAGCTTCTTGAATTATCTGTTGATTACAGATACTTTGCACAGTTTTGTATTTTGTAATGAGTTCAAGTTGTATCGGTTTCAGTGTTATTTTTAGTCTTAATTATTATTGTATGGAAGACATATGTCAGAGGCAACTCAGTACGAGTATATAAATTTAAAAACCACGTAATTGTTTTGAAAGCAGTTGACTGTCAGTCTTGTACACATCCAAAGCCTCAATAAACACATCCATCAGTGCATCATCGGGCAGGCAGTAATTATGCAGTGTGATAGAAATTAATACATTTCTGTGATACGTCTGAGATCCATGATGGTGAATTGCCTCACAGTTTAAAAAAAAAATATCAAAGGTTGATAAGCACATGGCTTAAAAATCAAAAACAAAAAACAGAGCACAGAAGAGCTCGAGTACCTGGGACTCCTAACATAAGAAAGAAATACAGCCTGCAGTGTTGACAAGTAATGAAAACAGAAATGGACTGGCATTCATAATGAACCTTTCTAGTCACTCAGCTTTAGACTACAAGCTACCCATACATTCACACAGTGCTTTATTATATGCACTTCTACCTCACATCCACAGCTAGTTTGACTCAATGACCCAATAGCCTAACAAGCATGTCTTTGGACTGCGAGAGGATGCCAGCATACACAGGAAACCCACACGGGCACAGGAAAAGCTCTTGCACTTGCAAGTACTTGCACCTCGAAGCTTCTTGCTACAAAACTGACTCTGCAACACCACTCTGTACTGGGGAGTCTGGCTACTGGGTTGCATTTAGGCAGCTTAGAAACAAATGAACACGTGTAATTTATTATTAGTTTATCCAATTATCTCACTCAAATCCAGCAGATTTCTTGAAGGCAGTTTATTCTCTTAACTCTAAGTTTTCCTTCACATTTCCTCCTCTCACCACAGCTGCCCTTACAGAGATTTTGGTAGCTAATAATAAACACTTTGCATCAACTTGAATGATGTTGGTGTAACATAAAAACACATGCAAATGAAGTCTAATTCAGTCTTGTCTTACTATGCCTTACATTGTTTCATTTGACTCATGGCATGGAATTGGAATACATTTCATTATTTTTGCAATTTTATTTATTTATAAATTTGCCTTTTTAATTGTTTAATAATACTTTTACTGCTGAGGATCTTTCATCTGTTTTTCCTACTTTCTTATAATGTAAATCGGCCTATTTACGCTAAGTTAGGTTTTCATACATTCGAATCTTGTTCTAACCTGATAGAAGTCGGTGCCCTCCTCTATGGTGCGTAGCAGGGCAGGGTAGATGGGTGGCACAGTGACCATCTGCAGCCGCCCACTCAGTGGGTTAGACTCAGAGCTCTGGTAGCGTCTCTGCTTGTCCTGAATAACCAGTGCTAAGGATTGGGAGTGGTTGATCAGTTCCAGTAGGGAAGCCACTGCAGTGTGCTGGATGTTGTAGTCTCTGGACAGGCAGCACAGAGTCATTAAGGACCTCAGCCACACTGGGAGGCTGTCCACTTGATAACCTGTTGAAAAAGAAGAGTTGTTAGTCACTTATCCCTCTTTGTAGGATAACTGACAGCGGTATTAACACACACGTCTATGCGCTGACCTGTGTTACCAAACATGTCTGTGTGGAGAGCTAGAGTCTCCTCTTCACTTAGGTAAATGGGGAAGGTAGTGCACTCCAGCAGAAGGTGGCAGGTGGCGATGAAGGCCTGTCGACAGGCCTCAGAGATCTCTGCCTTGCTGCGGGGCATATAACCGGCTGACCAGTCCAGCTGCCCTGAATGCCCATGATCCCTTTTCTTCTCAGCAGAGGCTGCTGTGACCCGGGTGTCAGAAGAGGAACGGGATTTACGTTTATTTGGCGTGAACAGCTCCGTCAGTTTGTCTTTGATTTCACGCCCACCCACGTTCACCAACAAAGACTTCTGATCCACAGAGGAAGCACGTAGGTCAGGATGAGGCTCTTCAATTGGTCCCCTGACATCCTCCACTTGCACCAACAAGTATCTGCGAATATTTAGAAATCACAGTTAATAAAAGCGGCCCGTGATGATCATTTAGACTACAACCGGCTCAGATGTTCACCTTGTGGTTATGAAGGCCAGGATGTCCTGCAGACACTGGGCCATGGTGTCTATACTGCCCCCCCTTCTCCACACTCCTTCGCCTTCTTTGAAAACTCCATTCTCCTCAATCCCCATCGTGACCCCTGGTGGCAGGTGCTGCTCTGAGGGTGAGGCGCTGATGCCTAATCCGCTGTCCTCAGACCTGAGTGTTGGGTAAACACCGTTTGCGGTCTCTGCCTCAACGGCTCCATCTCTGTTTATCTCTTCATCCTCGTGATTCCCGTCAGCCTGACCGGGGGAGCCGCTTTTCTCTCCTTCATTCTCTTTATCCTAGACAGAGTATAACTGACATGATGAGGCACAGTCAAACTTCACGGGTGTAATTTTTAAAGAGACACAATATCTTGGATCCCAAACCTGAGTCTCTGCGGATTCCTCTTTCAGTGACTGTAACTCTGTCTCCTCTGCCTGCGCCGCTGCCTCAACATCCATGTAAGCCACAGGCATCTGGATCTTACTGAGGACCTTGAAGCATGCGCGCAGTCCCTGTGTGACGTCTTCCAGGCAAACAGCGTCGATGTGACTGCACAGGGTTCGCAGCATGGTGCCCAGCATCTCAGGGAGATAATGTGACTGGATGTCTGCATGGAGCTCCTGTTGCAAAGCACAAACATGATGATTGTGCTGTTTATGAATGGGTGTATGCGTGAGACTGACTTGCGATTGCTTTTTCAGTGAATTTCTGGCAAATAATCCAATCAGTTCTAAAATACCTACTGGCTGATGCTGACTCTGATCTAAAATTCAGATCACATCTCCCTGAGCTGTTGATGACAGCCTTACAGAGCTAGATCAGCAATGATGTGCAGATGTTTGTGCCATTTACCAGAGGAAGAACATCAAGCAGGAAAATGATGAGGTTGGACATCTCTGAGACGGAGGGAGCGGGATGACTGCGGTCCTGTTCAGGAGGCGTTGGTGGGTCATCCTTGTTGCTGGAATAGAGCGAGAAACAACGATCCTTGTAAGGTGATGTTGGACAGCAAAGAAGAAATCTTCACATACACTCTGCATATAATCTTGGCACTTGTTATTTGTTTGACTCAGCCTTTGGCTTTTTAGAATTTCCCATTTAAGAATTCGGCGTCATCCTCGTACCCGAGAGAGGCGCAGAAGCGTCGAGTCATGTACTCCCACAGATATTCGCTGTTCATGGAACTCACGAGCATGTTCACCGTCTTTATGATTTCTGATGCATTCTTATTCTCTTTTATCTTACTGTGGAGGGAAAACACAAGAAAGCATGTTTTTGGATTCATCTGGGCATTTGAAGTTTTGTCACATGCTCTTTAATCAGCAGTGAACATGCAGTTCATGCGCTTTACCAGTTACTGCTCTTACCTAGCTAGCTGGCTGCCTGAGAGTCCTGAGCTGGTGATGGTTTCCTCTCCCAGCATTTCTCGACAGTAGCTGTAGAAAGCTCGGACCACCTCCAACAACACACGGCTCAAGACAGGCGGACCTGAGGAGAAATATGACTATTATCAAATAAGTGGCCGATAAAGTAATTCAGAATTTCGACGTTTTTGTGTACTGGACACATGATCCTTACCTATCTCCGGTTTATCGAGCAGGCTGATAATGATGCGAAAGGGCCTGAGGTAACTAGTCACATTTTCCGGGTCACTATTCACATCTTTCTGTTTGAGGATGTTAATCAGAGCCTGAAGTCAGAGACATAAACAAATGAGACTTAGAGAAACATATGACAAACATCTATTGATGCACAGTTTAAACAGGTTACCTCACCTGTTTAAGTCATGTGGGAAAAAGCAGATGCTTAACCGACGCACACCTTTCTTTGATGGAGAACACATATGTTATTGCTACTTAGTGAGAGGTTTGAACAACATGTGACCTGCAAATCAAGTCATGTCAGAGATAAACCGCAGTATCTCTTACTCTTATTCTGTCACCCCTTGTTTCACTATATCAAACTCTGGAACAGGATGGTCCAGGGTGCAATTTGAGGGGAAAAGAGTAAAAACGCATGGAAAAAGTGGTTTTTGTCCTTGAAATAATTCAGGAAGCGCATGGCGCTGTAACAGCCTGTGAAGCCTGTTAGCACATTTATCATTTACTGCTTTTGAATCATCATTTTCAATGAGATATGAACTGAATAACTTTTTCATTTAAAATTAAGTAAGTTACACTGCTTAATATCCTCAGTCTCTCTTGTATAATCCTTTTGTTCCTTTCCTCCTGGGAACACATGGGATGAAGTAAAGATGATACAAATGTATAAATGCTATTTTTACTTCTAAGTATTCACCCTCTCACAAACCACGGCATGAGCAGGTGTGCCACTTAGCTTCAATATTTAATGTAAAATAATCTTAAAATGCATAACCAGAAAAAACCCAAAAAGGCCACTACAATACAATCCTACTTGTCAGACTAAGAAAACAGTCTGTTTAGATGATGGACTCCTGCTTTCCTTTCAGTGCTGAAAACTCCAACACAGTTTCAGTCTCAGTTGTAACATTGACCTCAGCTGACTCGGTGGCTCATGACTTTATTAGTACTATACATCAGGCTAAGGGGAAATCACACCCGAGTGAGACCTTCAACACATGTAAATAACAACTTTGCTCCAAGTTTCACTACAGGAATCTCTGCGGTGTACCAGCAGAAGCAGTTTGAAACTACTAAACCTCCATAAAACAGTCAAACAACCACTCTGTACTCATTCTTGCTTCCTTCTCATGAGTAACTTCCTCTCATTTATGGTTATTTTACAGTTTGTAAAATACACTACACATCTGCTTTATTGCAGTTAGTTAAACAGAAGTTATGTGGAGGACTGTTTGCAATCATTTTTAGAAGACTCCATAAAAAACTGTTTAACACAAGACCTAACATGCCGGTCAGTGATGGTTAGATGTAATTTGTGATATGGTTGTGGTACAGTAAGAAACATCCACACCACCTGTTTATTTTTGTTTACCCCCAAACTTTAGTCTAAGTAAACCAGCTACTGGATTCAGAAACATATATTTGATGTTTAAACTAAAACGCAAACATGCATACAATATTTTTTGTGTATTCTTGATGTTTTTTTCTGTGCCTATTTGCTATTAAATGCATTAGCTACCTTCACAAGGAAATCCCTGGAGTAGGTGCTGAAGTAAAATGCTGTATGCTCCTCCATGGTGGTGGAGAGCTCGGGATGTGGAGCTACCATCCCTCCTTTTATATCCGTCCCTGGAAACGACACACATATAAAGACGAAAAGTATAAGTGAACCAGGAAATTTTGCCAAACGGTTGTATGTATGAATTTTCACTCCGGTATATTCTGATGACAAGGACCTAGAAGCCAGGCGTAGAGGCGTCTGTTGAGGGACATGTCTCTTCTGAGCAGCGTGAGTGAGGCTGCAGAGACGACTGTGATCATGTCTTCAAAGCTCAAAGCAATGGTGGGCTCTGCTGGGTTCTAGCCAACAACAGGAAGATGCACAGTTAGCCAAGTAACAACAAAAAAGTCCTAATACTATAACAGTATTACCACGAACATGATACACATGTTTTGGTATGCTCTGTCTTTTATTTTAGAGTCTGAAAAGTCGAAAAAGACATCACAGGGTGCAGTTCACGCTGGCTTTCCCCCCCCCGCCCAACCCCAAATCTAATATATTTGTTTTTGCCTTACATCTGTGTTGATCATGAAAACATTCATTGATTGTAATGCTTGAAATTTTCAGCCAATGCTGGATCATGAGGATAAAGGAGCATCATGTTTTACAGTTTAACTCAATTATTTCAACTTAATTATTTGGAAGGAAAAACAAATCACTAAAATGCCAACATCCGATGGGCTTTTTCCACAAGTGAACGGAGAATGAATACGACACAGACGCGTGCTTGCTGTGTTTAGATAACTGGATTAACTGACTGTCTCGCCGGACTGTTAAGCACTGGTGCACAAAATGCTGTGATAATGAATAGAAACAAGCCTGGTTATAAACAAATTGTTTTCTTTGGACATAAAACTGGAAACGGGTCTTAGATTAGGATAATAAATGCACTTAGTTTGCTTAGTGTTAAAGATATAAAGTAAAAAAAAACAACAACAAACAAAACACAAGGAGTGCCTACCAGGCATGTTGCAAATGGGAAAAAGTAGAGCAGGATTTCAAGTGTGTTCCTCTGCACCAAGGCATTTGAATCTTGCAGAGATAGACAAAGTGACTTCACCTGGAGACAGAAAGAAGTTCAGACATTCGGTAACATGAATTGTAAAAAATAAAAGGGGAGAAAAGTGACATGAATTGTAGCCATAAGTAAGGATTTCGTGTGCAGAGGCACTCACCACTACGCGCTGATCGTAGCCTAGCATGTACGCTTGTTGGCTCAGTGAGGCCATGCGGTCAAAATGTGTGACTATAAAGACGGACGCAGGCAGCCGCACCATAGGGGTGACCAGCATGCTCCCCCACAGGGCACCATAGAAGACCTGCTGACCCACGAGCAGTGACAACTTGACCAGCAGAGCATCGGTCCTTGACAAGCAGAAGGGCACAAAGTGGAGATGACTCAGTGACACGCACAAAGCAACACGTACAATTATAAATCTATACTTCTACACTGCAGTCAGTGATCTCACGTCAGTGGGTTGTCAGTGCTGACCAATGATATCCACTGACTGAGTATAGAAAGAATGATTAGTCAGGACACGGTCCTGTGGATCCCAGTGACTCAGAACATAATTTTCACTTGTGAAACTTTTGCTGCAAGTCCTGAATAATTTTTGACAGTTTTTCCTGTCTACATGCAGTGCTGTGTACATTAGTGCAAAACAAACAATAAAAAAGGCATTTATGGTTAGGCTAAAGCTGAAATGTTGACAATGCATGTCTGAGTGAGCAAACAGAAAAAAGGTAAAGTGAGGACTCGCTCTACTGCATTAGGTCAGCATCTCAGCTGAGAAGCAAAAGTGTTATGACAGCATGCATAAAGAGCAAACTTTAATTACTTAATTTTTATATTGTTTTGTTTTTTTGAAGAGCCATCCTTGCGCTCACCACTTTCAGCATTCCTGCCATTTTTGGATCAGTACTTAAAGATTTATTTATTTGTTTTTCATGACCCATGCTGGATTTGATCCGCTGTATCGGGACGGCGACCACGTTCAGCTTGAATCTCACGTTGTAGAAAAGGAGACGGTCACAGGTATCCATATAAAATTGTGAGGGACTGTGGTTAGTGATGATTGTGTTGGTGTCTCCAGAAAACTATGAACAGGATGCAGGATGGATGAATTGCAAATTTGTTCCTAAAGAGGGATCAGATTGGAACTTCCAGGCAGTGATCCAAATGTAGCAGGAGCGCTGGGAGCGGTGAACAGCTGCACATGGAGGGAAATTTCTAAGGAACAACAACCAAACTTAAATCACATATGGGGTTCTTTTTCATTTTTTAAAAACTTTATGATTGTAAAATATTTGATAGCATCTCATAACATAATTCCAGAATTATACTAAAGCTACCACCTTATTCACGGGGCTCGCCACGATGGCCAGATCTGGATGGTTGGTTTGGCAGATAAATGCTGTTCCATTTTAAAAGCAAAATGTGTGGTACAACAAACACCATGAAAAACCCTGAAAATGTCTTTGTTCCTTCACTAATCAATCTGTATTCAGTGTTTGGAACAGTACTTTTTTCTAGACTTGTACCCACACAGGTGCAAAGGGATGTCTTGAATTTCTAGTTTCATCTTTGGATTTGGTGAGCTTGCAGGTATTAACAGCATACGTGGAATTCAGTCATAATAAACTGTCTTTTTATGTTACGTACCTGTCATAGACCTCCAGTCCTTCTTCCAGGCCTGGTAGGAGACCTGTTACGAAAGCCTGAAGACTGGGCAGCAAAGCCTTCTGCAGCGGGAGATAGTAACGCTCATACAGCGTCAGCAGGACGGGCTTTACTGCCATGGCTGCGTGGGCCAAAAGTGGGAACAATCCTGAACTGAAAAGCACAAAAACACACAGGCTCAAGTAAACTTATGAACTCTTTATGTTTTTCTTTAAGCATCAAAGGTTTGGTTTTTCTACCTGTAAATGAACAGATCCTTGGCCAGCCATTTTGTGCCAATGATTTTGAAAATGACCTCATAGGTCTCCAGAGCCTTGAGGTGTACACCGCTGGGCAGGGCCGGGTGTAAACACTGAGCCAGACGCTTCCCTATGATCAGCCTCTTGGGCAGGAGGGAGTATCGCAGATTAGTCTGTAGGGCCTGTTTCAAATGCAGAGAAAATAATAAGAAAACTCTTTAGATGACGGAGAACACCGTTAAGAGGAAATGTGAGAACCTGTCAAAACACGACGACTAAACTAAACCCCCACACAGATTACACTTCAGAAAAAGGATTTTGTGCTTAAAGTCATTTACAGTTTTAAATCGATCAGGTAAATTTCTCCCTCGCATTCCAACTGTTCGACATCAGCACACACAGACACTCCAAAGTCAACATCTTGCTGTACTGAAAAAAAGGACAGTAGCTCATTTATTACTAGTTATAAAGCTGTTAAACACACAGGGAGAGTTTTTATGTGGGAAATGAGAACTAATGCATAACTATAGGGAACTGAAAGACAGGTAGCAGAGGTGAACCAAAAATGTCAAGACCAGGAAGACATGAAAAAAAAGAAGCTAAAAGCATGTCATCTCTGCACATTCAGACTGTACCTTATTGAGCTTTCCCAGGGACGAGATGAGATCTGCCCACTCACTCGAAGACTCAAAGTTTCGCAGCGCTTTCTCGATGACTGCCGCATAGCTACGATAACGGTAGTCATTCTGAAGTTCCAACTCCTCAGGGTCCATGATACTTTAGTCTGATCCCAGCATCATCAGCATAATATCTCTGGTAAAAATGGCAAATGAGAGTTTTTGAGGTAAAAAGGTAAAAAACAAAAAAAAAACAGTAGCAGCATAAATGTGTGTGAAACCTGCTGGATGTCCTCAGCCTCTGAGGCTTGTTTATTCCAAATAAAATTATCCAATTAGCTCTGTTCACTGACATACACGAGCTCTGAGGCAACGAAGACAAATGCCCTCATTCATGACTGCTCAGTGTTTGGCTGTCTGACCTGTCTCTCAGTCTGAGGAGGAGGACTCTTTCTAACACGAACTGTGCAGCCCTGCGAGCACAGCCGCAGAAAAACAAGCAAAGAGCTGAGCTTAAAAACACACAAAGAGATGCACTTTGCGTCTCTCTTGTCTACAGGAAAATTTAGAACAGCATTAATTGATTTTGGGGCCTCTGGGGAAGCAAAATAAAAACGGGGCAACATTGCAGCTCGCTTAGCTTTTAGGCTCAGCACAGAAAACTTGCTAGCAAACAGTGGCCTGCAGACACAAAGGAAGATTAAGATTTTCTTTTTTTTTAAGAGTTTGATTTTGGACCACCTGTTGAATAAATACACTCATCTTTTAGCCGTGTTTCAGTTTCCACCAACTTTTGAGGGAAATGTCTGGCCCTTAGGTTGATTAATGCTCCACCGGTAAAGCCCAGTTATTACCTGCTTTGTTTTTGAGGTAAAGACAGTGGCTAGTGAATACGTGTGCATATTATGTATTCAGATATAGCTAAACAAAGGGATGGGTGGGGGAGCAGGAAGACAGGATTAGAGAAGCACGGGCATCTGGACTCCCTGTGCCTGATCTAAGAGGGCTTTACCACTGTAAACACCCTCCTGAGCACATGCTCAGGACGGCAGTTCATCCACGGGGAAAATCACATGTCATTTGGCAGATTTATAACCTAGAAAAATGTAGGAATTGATTGAAAGAATTCAAATCTAATAAAAGACAAAATGTTAAAGCCTACCAATACTACTCTGCCTACAACAGAATATTAAAAGGACACCAGTGAAAAAGAGACAAACCCAGCTCTAGACTGAGTGAGTGAGGATGTGAAAGAGTTGAGGTTATTTCATGTCCAGAGGAGGCCGTGATCACCTGAGACCCTGCTTTCTCATATCGTCCTGACAACGAGCCTACTCATTTATGTCCTCTGTAATTGACGTTTGTTTTTCTGTCTATATCTTTTGACTTATTTGAGCCACCCTACTAAGTCCTGATGTACTAAATAGAGGACACTCTGGGCTTTCCATTGATATCTCATGTGTTTGGGTGGCTTTTTTTAGCTCCAAAGAGGAAGGAAATGACAAAAACAGTTCAATGGGAAGATTCCCCTTTCCTCGGTTCTCAGGAGGATATGGGCATATTACATTTTGGCTTCTCTTCACTTCATACTTCGTTCTGATCAGTAAAGTGTTTTACACGTTGTTGGACAACAGAGTCTTCACTGTGTAAGGCTATTAAATAAACCCACTGCCCCATATTTAAATTAATTTCTGGAAACAAAGAATAAAAACTTTTTAAAGTCTCTTCTTTGAACATTTAGCCAATTAAAAAAAAAAATACACACAACAGACAAAGAGAAAACACTGGCCCCTCCACAAACGTGTGTAGGCTAACTGGCCAATAGATTTGAAAAATGAGTAAACCTTATCCTACATATACAAATATTGGTGTCATCCTTGAAGTTTTGGCCTTACAAAGAAAAAACCCCCTGGTTGGTGATTTTTACAATTAGTTTAATAAAGCTAAAAATGCATTTCTTCTTTAAACTGCAAAAAACAAACAAAACCCAAATCTTTCAATTGTGCCTTTTTTGGTCTCTTTAAAAATGCTCTTGGATGAAACTGGTGAATTCATCTATCCACCCATGCTCCTCATCTTATCCAATTTAGGTTTGAACGGTGGGGGTGTTTGACCCAGAACCAGCGGTGGGCAATTAATTTTCCAAGATGCCGCATGAGAAACTGGGTAGATCTGAGCTCACCTTATCAGTGTGGCCCTCCACAATAGTCCCAGTTTCTCATGAAGCCCTTTCGCAAAATTGGTCCCGATAGATCACCACTCAGCCACAGGGCTAACACAGAGACAGACAACCATTCTGTTGTCCATATTCACATCTGCAGCTAATTTAGAGTCATCAGTTAGCCTAACATAAGAGTGTTTGGACTGTGGAGGATATATGCAGGCACAGAGAGAACATGCAAACACAAACCAGCGTCTACATATTATAGTTGTGTACTGTAATTTGGGAACAGTCACAAAAATATGTGGAACGGAGTATTAAAAGACTGAAGTCACTGCAGCCATTGTCTGTGCTTCTCATCTGAGCTTTTTGTGGTCTTCAATGTTTGTTTGTATTTTGAACTCTTCCTCTTCTGTGTGAACTTTGAACAGGAAACGGAGTGACAGCAAACTTCTCAAATAACTGTAATTCTACCTGTGCATTAGATCATCTTGGTGGAATGGAATGCAGGAATGCACTGTCCTTGTGCATTCCCACAATTGCCTCCCTCTGCATAGCCAAAACGCTATGCAAAGTGCCCCCAGCATAGGATCTTCCATCAGTCTAATGTCATGCAAAAAGTAGTGACACGTTTTAAATACATAGTGTCCTGCAGTGGTGCCAGGTTTGCTAAATGACCTCAGACATTGCAATTTCTGTAGTGCGGATTCTTACTGCTGGTCATAAAAACATTGTGTACATCTGTGACAAGAAAATACAGGCTGTCATGTATTAATCTAAAAAAAAAGGGGTCACATCTTCTTTTTGTGTTTTTTTTAACTGTAATGTGCTATGAATATTGAAGAAGAGCCGGTTCAAAAATACCCAGAGCATTCATGCATGAGTGTGTATGTGTGATCAATGACACGTGCACGTGACACATGTCAACTCTGTTCACAAAGACTTTTCTTGACCTATGCACCAGCACCACGGCAACTATGAGGTTAGACAGTCTTTCATCAAGGCTTACTCGCGAAACCAGCACTGTTTGTAAAATCCAGGCTATCATCCCTGTCACGGGTGGATTGGACTGATGATATGTTTCAAAGTGGGGGTTTTTCTCCCCACTAACAGAACTTATATAGAAGGGTTTCAATTAAAAGACAAATAACTCTAAACACTTTGACCAGTTTAACATGTTTTTAGTCATACTTCTGCCTGCAAATACCCTGAGTGTGTGTCTGTGTGCGTGTGTGTGTGTGTGTGTGTGTGTGTGTGTGTGTGTGTGTAGCGACTGGGGAAAAAAAAGCATTCTAGAGAATCACAAGTGACAGCTTGATAACCAAATTGTGCAGGCCGGGCACAACAAAGTTTAAATTATCACTTCCTTATTCTAAGTATCGGCAAAAACAGCAAGTGTGATAAACCCGTGCATTTCTACAGGAGCAAGAGTGTGTGTGCTTTGAGTGTGTGTGCTTTGAGTGTGTGTGCTTTGAGGGTGGACGCACGCTCCAAGGCACACAACAAGCCCCGTCAGCTGACTAACACCACCACCAACACTGCCACAGCAGGCTTTAACGTGATGGTGCTGGCGCATATGATGATGATGATGATGATGAAAGAGGCCGTGGATGCAGCACGAAATGTGGCCAAATAACAGTTGGCTGCAGCAGCCTTTAGCCTGTAAGTACACTGTAGCATTAAAGCCTACAGATTATGTAACAGCACGACTTCAGACCACAACCTGCATGATACTATCACTACCTCACAGGCTAGGAAATATATTAAAGAGTAGTCAGACACGTTTTTTCCCCACAGGTAAGCAGATAAAAATCCTAAAAATAGGATTTTCCTATTTTTCCTAACGTCACAGGAAAATCACATTTGTTTTCTTTGGTTAGGGTTTCTTTGGTTACAATAACAGAGCGCATAGTGTTAAAGCAAAAAACCCCGCCGCAAACAAAACCAGCTAGCTACGTGGTGCATGAATGACTCACCGACAGAGAAAGCAGCACGAGATGCGCGGGGTCACGCTCGCTTCTCAGCACTCAGACACGAGCGGCAGACAGTCCGGTCCTGATGGTGCATCCTCCAGGCAAAAGCCGCTCACAGAAAAAAAAGGATGTGAGCGTGAAAACAACCACAACCGGAGCAGCAGGGCTGAGTCTCGCAACGGGGCGGGGATCTCCTATGGCAGATCAGCTGATCCAGAACCAGGCGCTCACTTCCTCAGAGAGAAGAAGAAGGGGTGGGAGCCGGGAAAGTGTAGTCGGTAAATGTAAATGTTTGCCTTCTTGCTGCCTTAAAGAAAAGTCAATACACGACAAAATGTGTGCTAAAAGAAGCATAAACTAAACACTTTGTGCAGTTGTGAAATTGAGATGTAGACGGTAATGAAATTTCCTCACCCCCCCTCTGCTTTGGTATGTTCCAGGATGTGCAGTGTTTACAAACCTCTCACCTCGCTGTCAGATATCTGACCACGGGGTGCTTTCGGTTAGGCCGCATTGCTAGTGAAGGTTCCTTAAATGAGTGAAGTAACCCGGAAGTATCTGCGTGGCGGCCATAATAAATCTCCGAGTGTGAGAGTCAGTGCGTCCTTTATCATTCCTCATTTCATGCTTCTCATCCCGTTGTTCTCCTGTATAAAGAACATATATTTATATAAACTCTCTAAATTAACTGATCAAAGTGTGCTGAAAATTCTGCCTTGTTTATTGTAATGTCCAGTTTTGCCAGTTTTATCATTATTATTATTGGGATCAGCTGGGATGGATAGAGAGAATTTGACTTTGGTCATGGAAAGCCTAAACAAGAAGGAAGACAGGAGTTTACAGTGCATCATCTAAGTTTTAATTGTATTTTATTTTGGGGATATGTTTAGTCGCGCAAAGCTCGGGAGAAGACAGTTCAGTTTATTTCTGCTCTGTTTCAGCAGAATGAGGAGCAGGAATAAATAGTGTGAAAAATGAGTTAAGAGTCAGAGTTTTGGCACTGCGCTCCCAGTTTTGAGCCATCCACCCAGTGTGCCATTTACGCAGTCGTTCTGATAACATCTCTCCCTCTCACTTCAAACACAAACAAATACGCCTAGTAGCAACTATCACAACCACCATATTCACAAGACATGCTATTTTTAAGCCTCACATTTCACGCAATTTACAGTAAATTGCATGTTGCATATTTTAATAAATTACATTTGCACAGTTCATTTGAATATTCTCCTCTTGCAAGAAAAAACTTGTACAACTAAATAATCCAGAAGTCCAGCCACAAAAATATCCCTGTCCACAACTTTCACTCACAAAACTGACACAGTGCCTCTTTATTAAATCCAGTGTTTTTAACAATAAACAAAAACCCCATGCTCCTTTAACATTCCAAACTTTGTAATAAAGGTTTCGTTTGTTGTTTTTTTTACAGGCTGCTCTACTTACTTTACATAAATAACATAAAACAGGAAGGTAAGAACATGTTGTGGTGAACTAAGATGCGCATTTTGTAGTCCAATTTCTGCACATTGTAGTTTCAACAAGAAGAACATCATTCGCACTCCTTATCTTTTCTCACACCACCAAACACACCAAACATAATTAGGAAAGGAAACAGCAGATTGTTTTGGAATGCACCCCATTCATGTTGGAGCGTGTTCCCAGATAGTACAAACACTACATTATAAGTAAGATTACTGCAAATTAAGCATTCTAAAACACGTAAGTACTGGAAACAAAAACATATTTTATTTCTTATACACAGGCTACTCTGTAGCAGACATAATGTTGGTGCTTACTTTCCACACAGTACATGCATTATCCTACTTTTATAGAAGAGCTTTTGTTTACTAACTTTCCATAAATATATTGACCAAATTAGCTGGTAATTCATCAAGAAAACATGACGTGCACCGCCATCTGTGCAGATATGGTGCTACTGTACTGGAAGCAATGGGGTCAGTGCAAGATCTGTTGGACACACTGTGGAAAAACTGTTTTTTTGTGTTATATCCTGGAAAAAACAAAACAAATGAAGATGCTGATATCAGTGTATCTGAGACAGCCCAGTAATACAGTATACAGATCAGATCCAGGTTCTAATGATAACTGTCGTGAGTTCGTATGCAGTGCGTTTCTTTTCTGTTTTTGCAGCTTTACTGTAAGCACTGCTATATTATGTTCAGACTGTTTCAAATTCAGTGTAGTGCGAAGGACATTTTCATGTTGAAATGTAGTGAAAGCTGATAACAGCTGAGCAGGCTATTTTACAAATCGAAAAAAAATATTAAAATAAAAGTGCCCTGCTAGGGACTTTCATTTTACTATTATGAACTGCCATAAACACCAATATATATCCAGCTACATTATTACCTTGCTTTTAACTTATAACAGTAAATATAACTAATGTTATATTCCATTTAGGTGCCATGGCCCTGACATAGGCTCTTTTCACAGAAAACACTTTGACCTCTTACAGCAGAAGCAGGACAGATGTCTGTATAATGAATGGTGGCTGATGCTGTGATTTAAGGGTTTTGTTATTGCATCCAGGCTCACTGTCACTCTGACGTGCCCTTTTATAAGACATGACATGACATTGTAGTTGCTGGTAATATGCTGATATATCATTTTTTACAAGTTATAGTTTTTCAACTGCATGTTCCAACCACAACACCAAACTATATAGTTTCATAAACAAGCAAGTTTATGAGTTTCATCATAAACGTGACTTTCACTTGCCAAGGTACCTGTCAAGCATTATTATTATTATTATTATTATTATTATTATTATTATTATTATTGTCCAGATAAGAGGAGTAGGCTATAATTTACAATCCAATATTATTTCAACACAGACTGAGTTATATCTCCACACTACACATGAATCTGCGCTAGCCTCTCAGACCAAATTTAAGACCTTTCTACGTCCAGCTGTTAGATCAAGACAACCCCCCATCTTACTGGACAAATGGACCAATTCATAAAATTGATGTATTATATATTGCATAATAAGTCTTAACTGTGACTTGTGCAGTTATATAATGGCACTGCTTTTGCAGATGCTTCCACGCATTGAAACCTGTCAAATCGAGTTTACGTCTGTAGATGGAGCTCTTGTAACTGTAAATATCTTTTTTTTCACCTGCCGCTAATGCAACTGTCACCTTACTCAAAGACCATGACAATGCTTCACGCAGAACTACAAGTGAAGCATTTTAAATACTACAGTTTCCTCATATTGCAACATTGAAACATGACACATACAACATGCGTGTGACATAGACAAGCACCACACCCTGCACTATCTCTGACGTCCCAAGTTTTAAACAAAAACGGCAAAAATCTTGTACTGTGACAGAAAGATGAATGTTCGGATCATTCTGATAAGTTTTTGAATATGTGTGAGTTGCTGTAATCGGGCACAGTTGTAATGAGAATGCTCTCTTGTGCACTTAAGAGTGGTTCAAGTTTGAAAAAATTCAATGTATTTATAAAACTAAATATGTTAGCAGCCCTATTAGTTTTACCTCCATGTGCCAAAATTTAGTATGCAGATGTTTCACAAAAAGTCAGTTGCTTTGTCATTTTTATGCAACTTTTTCTTCCGTTTTGGCCATTTGCTATTTGTTTGACTCCTTTTCGGCTGTCTTATCTGTACAGGAAATCTGAAATGTTTTAAATTCAGTTGGGGTTACACAAACACGTCTCCAGGCTACTTAAAAAGAATGTGACTTTCATTGAATGGAATAAGTTAGGCTTCATACAGTGCTTCATGTACACTCTGCTCTAAACTTCACACATGTGATTACAGTCCAGAGCCTGAAAGTGGCTTTCTTATTTGACAAACATCTACACATCTCATACAGGACAGCGGATGTTCTCCGATGTCACATGGCAGAAGATGACTTGTAAGTCCATTGGGCAACATCTGATAAGAATCCAGGCCTGGACGCGTCTACACGCATGCAGTAAAACTTCAACTTTAACTATGTGGCCTGATGTGTGTGAAAGTTCAAGGACGTAATCATCACCGTCTAGACTTTATTCTTTCTCATGTAAATGTCAAATAAAATACATTTAAAGCAGATACACTTCTATCATTTCTTACAGGTTTTTGGGATATATTTTTTCAGTAATATCCCTCGCGATGTAGAAAAGAAGAAGTTTTACACTATTTGAAATAATAATGATAATTTAAATTGTATTGTTTAGGCAAGGACTGGAGGATGAACACCGAACACAGAAGGAATAGAGGTGGTGAAGTTTAAACGCTTGGGGTGACTTGTGACAGAAAGATTGCAGCAAGAGTTTAAAGATGCTATAAGACCATCCTATGTTCATTGGGACTGACCGAGATGGGCAGGATTAGAGATGAGTACATCAGAGGTACAGCTCAGGTTGGGTTTGGAGATATGCAGAGGACGGATAGTGGATACTCTATATGAAGGATGTTGACGATGGAGCTGCCAGACAAGAAGAAAAGAAGAAGAGGACAGAGAGGATTCATGGATATGGTGAAGGACGAGGTGCTTGATGTGACAGAGGAGGATGCTAGGGAAAGAGTGAGATGGAGGTAAATGATCCGCTGTGGCGACCCCTAAAAAGCGCAGCTGAAAAAAGAAGATACAAATTCCTCTTTCTAACACAGCGAGCTATAAATAGATGAATACTGACCATTCTTTGCTTAAGACAGTTCACAGTTTAGAAATAAGGTGGATCTTATCACCACAGTTACTTGTACAGTGAGTCTGAATGAGCTGAAGGTCTTGTTTTCATGTTATGTGGAAACCAGTGTTATCAATAATCACTAGATTTGGAGAGTATGTCTAATAATAGAAAAGATTTATATGGGTCGAGTGAGAAAACCCAGTATTGGAAGTGCTTGCTCACCGTGCCCCAAAAGTGGATCAGTGAGTGATAAACATCTTATTTGCTTTGTACACACAGTTCATGCCAAGTCCTGAGAATTGGCCAGGCTATTTTTAACACAAAGATTTCTGAGGACGTTCAATTCACGATTCAATTCGATTCAATTCACAATTCCCCACAAGGGTCGTTTGGAAAGCTTCAGCAGTGTTTGTTGAAGCTCCTCCTCGTGGATTTTGAGTTCTGCATTTTGGGTCATTGTCCTGCTTTAGCATTCACCCTGCATAGTATTCACATACATAGTATTTCCACCCCCATGCTTACTAGTTTTCATGATGCTACTATCAACAAGTGCTCTTCCTTCTTTCTCTAAACATATCTTTCATGACTCTCAAAGAGCTCAATTTGAACTTTATCTGTCAACAGCACTTGTTTCCAAAATGACTCTGGTTTATTATTGCTTTGAACGCTTCAGACACTGACTTTTGCGAGGAGACCGCAGAGAAAGTTTCCTTTCCTCCTCGACATACATCCCCATTGTGCAGCCTTTGCCAGCCCTCCTGAACATTCCTGCATTGGCTTTGCAGTCACTTGGGTAACTTTGTGTTGCCTTTCTGCTCAGTAGGCTTGCAGTTGTTCTTAGTCCTCTGAATCTCGTGTGGATCCCCTTAACTGGTAACTATTAATGACAGTTAACTTCATTTTAGATATCTAGTCAAGCCTAGAAACACCCAATGTAGATGACTGTTGCCATGAGGTTTAAAGAGAATTTAGCAGGCTCTGAAAGCCTCACCAGCTGACTCCTATAGACATTTTTAACAGGCCTACCGAGTTAATGAGGTTTTGTGTGTCTTACAAGTTGAAGGTCCAAACTTTTGCATTTGTCACAAATAACTGAATTTAAAATTATGTTTAAATTAGAATTTGATTAAAGGTCTGGTGTAAGTTTGCTTGAATTTACAAATATGCACTCGGAAATGAGCAAATTGAGTATTTTGTGCACAAACCTTTAAATGCTCTTTAACTAATGAATTCATTAGTACTAATGCAGTGTGTGGAAACTTGAAGATCTCTGTTACTATGGACATAAATGCAGATGCATATTAAACTTCATAATGAATACTTTCTAAACTGCACTGTTTAGCCTTTGTAGTTCTGATGCTCTCCGAATTCTTTCAGGTTTCAAATTTGTGAGCCAAGTTAACTAATTTAAAAATAGTTTGGCCTCTGTACTCAACATGCTTTATGACAAAAACAGGGATACTATAGCTATGTTTCTACTCTAAACACAAAAGTTGTGCTACAGTATTTATGATCAGCCACACCAAAGTTGGACAAAGAGGAGGGGAAAGATTTGATTTATTCTTCTTGTTAGTCTTCTGCCTCTCTTTTCTTTTTCCTCTCTGTTTCCTGCCCTCACAGTCTGTTTCACTGATGACTGGTTTCTCATTAATACACTGTTAAAACCTCACATATATTGTGTAATTTCAGCTTAACTGATATTACATCTGCTATGGATGAACTTTCCTAAATGGCACATTTGGGATAGTTCTGTGCTTCCTGGCCTCAAGGTGGCTCCACAACTACACAATAGATTTAAATAGAATAGAATAGAACACAATAGACAACACAGAGTAGTATAAAATAGAACTTTATTGGGGTTTTTTTGTTTTTTTTTTAAAGAAAAGGACAGTTTAGCAGCTCTTGGATTGCCAGCAAAAGAAAAAAAAATCCAACAAAGTTAAATAAACTAAAACATAGCGAGGTCTGTAACATGATAGTAATAAATAGTACACCATGTTGTCCTTCCAGGTACACCTGGCTGTCTTTGGGAGTCGACCAGTCTGAATATTTCTGAGGAAATGTTAGTCATTCTGATAGCAGACACGTCTCTGTGATCTTGATTAACTGAACTAACATTTTACACATACAATCCTTCCACATACCACACCCAAGATACAGGTGCCTTCTGCAAAAGAGGTCTGTGGTCTGTCTTTCTTAGAATCTCTGAATCCGAAGAAAGATGTTATCATAAAAAAAACAAAAAACCATGAAAACAAACTTAGAAAGTACCAGCCTCAGTCAAATCAAATCAAATGACTTTTTATTGTCACATCACAGTGCTGAGTTCCTTACGATTACACTTTAACTCCTGAGTTAACATTTGTTATGACTTTGACCATGAATTTAAACAATACAGCAGCTGCTGAGACGAACAGCGTCAACCTTAGATGTAGACACCTGCCAGGCGAAGGACTTTTCTTTGGATATTGTGTCCTACATTTCTCTTAATGTGCAGTGTTGGTACTAACAACAAATTCGAGTGACCTAGATTACACGAGACACCAGAGGTTTTCCCATAAATACATTTTTGGGTTAATAAAGAAAGTATTCACAGCCGTAACGATCCAGCACAATCTCCCAAAGTGCTTGTTACTGGTGTGAACGTGAGTAATTCTGCACCCCATTTCTCCTTCTAACATTTCCTCTCTTTTGCTTGAACATTGAATGAGGTAGGGCAGCAATGTGTGGATAGAATGAACGACAATGTTAATGCACTGCAGTGTGAGTCATATCAAACCAGTTAGGCGGGATAGTTTTTGTTTTTTTTAACAAGTTTTTAAAATGGCTGTTGCAAAATAGTGTACACATATACTTCTAACCTTCAGCACTAATCCAACAATACTAGGAAGTCAAACCTACAGTGCAGGAACAACCACTAAATAACTGGGACTATAAAGTGTCTTGCTACTCTCCATTTGTAATGCCTGTCTTGTATAACAATATCTAGATGATTGCAATCTCATTTGGCTTTTAAATGTGGAAGGCTTGCAAAGTGAAGAGTGTATCTTCGTCTTTTGTTTCTGTGTGCGCAGATGTGCTGTTAAGTGCAATGAGCCTTTTCTGTGTTTGATCGATCTGCATGCTGACTTCAAACTCTGCATCAAGTCTTATTCAGAAAAAAACAAAAGTGTCTTACTATTGCTAATAGGCTGAAGTTCCATCTAATAGATGGCAAAAATAACAAAATAGGACTTATTTGTAGTCTATTTATAGTCACTTCTATCTTAATTTCACATTAATTGATCTCTATACTAGTTGCAGGTTTAAGAAAAATTGTAATCTATAATCGCTTTGTCACTCTTTGGGATTTAAAATGCCACGACGACAAGCACAAACGTTGTAAAACTGCCACTGATATAGAAGCTAAAAAAAAAGCATCACAATAAAAATGTAACTACTGTTCATATAACAGATGACCCATTACATTGCACACCTACTGTTCTTTGACCTGAAAATGTTTTGAAATATAGTGATTAAAACATGCACTTTAATGGGCAACTGACCAGGCTGTTATTTTAAGGTTCAGTACTCATCCTAAGCAATTAAACCACTTCAGGGCATAAAAGCCTGTTTATAAATAACCTCACAAGCAACAGGCCACAACCAAAATTGTCTGTTTGTTTCTAATTCCTACTTTAATCCCCCCCCCCTACATTCGCAGCTGTTCAATCTAATTCCGATCAACACCACAGGTTTTATGACTGCGACGATGAAGCAATACAGAACGGCCGGCATACACTGGAAACTCAAAGAGCGTCTCTTCAGATCTCTTGGGAGAGGCTTGTAAAGGATTACTCATTCAACACATGACACTGAGTGGCATTATTTTGGCATAAATATAAAAAAAATCATATTGGTATTTCAAACAAAAATGTTTTGGGACACTTCTGAGGTGCTTTTCGTGGGAAAATTTAGATAAAACAATTCAAAACAATAGAAAAGAAAGGACACTAAAAGTGAAGAGAGGAAAAGAAAATCCAATATGTAGGTCAAAGGTTAGAGAATTTTAAGATCAAAGTGCAGACTCTTTCACTGCTCTCTGAATAGATTTTAATGTTTTGAGTGGGATGGATTAATGAAAAGGCTTATTTGAGTATATATACTTCCAAAAGTGTGTATTTATTGAAGTTCAAGCAAAGCATCAGCATCAGCTGCTCCTGGTGGTGTAATAGTGTGGGGGATATTTTCTTGGCACACTTTGGGTGCCAAAGTAACAACTAAGCCTCATTTAAACACCACAGCCTATCTGAGTATTGTGAGAATGTCCATCCCTTTATGACCACATTGTATTAATCTTTTCATGTCCCAGCAGGAACTCACACCATATCACAAAGGTCAAATCATCTCATACCAGTTTTCTTGAACATCAAAATGAATTGTCTGTACTCAAATAGCCTCCACAGTCACCAAATGCCAAACCAATGTGTTTCTAGCACCTTATAGAATCCATGCCATACAGAAAAAAGCAGTTCTGAAGCCAAAAAGGGGCTGAACCCAGTACTGGCAAGGCAAAATCATTCATTCATCCATACACATTAGTTTACTGCAGTAAAGTTTCCTACCTCTTCCTCATCTCTTCAATCAGTGATGCTTACTGGGTACAAAAACCATGAGGCAAATAAATTAATTTACTATTCGTCTCCCATATGACTTAAGACTGTAACTAAAGAAAAAAGGGGAAAAGGAGACCCTCTCTAAAATCAATTAAGCGCTCAGGTGATAGTCTGGTAGGGAATATAACTAGGTTTTACCAGCAAAATAAAAAAGCATAAAGTCCAAAATAGATTAAATTAAAAAAACAAACAAAAACACACACACGCTCACAAAAGTCAATCAATTCCTACTTCCTGGTGAAATCGAAACACACCGCTTCCATAGAGCAACATAGTGTCGCGCAACAAAAACGCAACCGAAACAAGCACAATGCCTGCTGGGAAATGTAGTCTTTCGCGAAATGGAATTTTCCAACATATCTGCGCGAGATGAGTGAGTGGAAATTTACTCCGTTTCCCTCCCTCCACAGTGTGCAGAGCTGTGTCTGCCGCGCAGGATGTTTTCTTGAAACTCAACCAGTAGAATCATATTCTTATCTGTCTGCTGAGGCTGTTGATGGTTATTATCATGGTCAGTGCAATATGCCTGGTTACAGCAATATCTTTTGGTTTATTATTGTTATAATATTGTTATGCTCTACAACCTTCTGGTACATTCTTTATATTATTTGCTCAGTAGTAGTGCCAGCTGTTTTAACAGAACCCAAGCTGTGCGGTTGATTATAGTGAGTCTTTTACCTTGCATTGCAAGCCTATTCTAAAATAATCTACACTATGCAACACACACACACACACACACACACACACACACACACGGTAAAATCTGTACTGAAAAACTGGAGCATGCAAATATTTGCAGGTGGTAACATTATTGCACACACCTACTTCACATGCACACACTATTTAGGGCCCACTCAACACAAGAGGTGCTGCTGCCTGATAAGAACAAGACACTTGCTTTTCTCCCAACTGGATGTAATGTTATTATGATTGTTTTTAGAGAGCAAAGCTCATGTGGCTCAACTCTGTGTTGCAATGCGGTGATGGCACAACAGTCACTATAAATTAGGTGTTGATGATTGCTGGCGTTTTCTCTTGTTGCTCTACAATGACAACTATTTCCTCCTGATTGCAAGCCCTATGCTCTCCAACAAATAGCTCCGTCCGTGCCAGGTCACTTGGAAAATGAAAACATGTGTTGTTGCAACAGCAAAGCATGCATAACTTTATTCCTCTGATGGGCATTGTTGTTGGCATGCGGGCCAAAAATTCCTTTCTGGGGAGACTTCAGTAAAAAAAAAAAAAAAAAAAGTCAGAAGACTGATTTAACCATTATTAAAATGAGCATTAATTGGCTGTTTCTGGACTTTTCCAGATTACCAAGGCCACTAGCAATCTCATTAGGAGCTACACTTCAGTGACCAGGCAATGAATGGGTTTCGAGCAGTTTCCCCGATTGGCAGCAGCTCGGAGACCTTCCAGGTGTGTTATTTCAGGTTAAGCAGCCACCTTGGTATCTTCCATAATCTTATATGTACCCGTAATTATAATTACGGGTACATATAAGATTATGGAAGATTTGGCAAGCTTAGGGATACTTTGTCTGATCAGCAGTGGAAAGTTACTAAACATTTAGACAACTTTACCCAGTTAGACAAACCAGTAAATACTAACATCTATTCTTCATTTTCACGTTTAAGTAAACCTTGCTTAAACACTTTTTAATTTTCACGAGTTCGTAAAAATGCATATGCCTAACCTACTTATTTTGTTTAAGGACAGGCAAATGATCTTCCTCATTCAAAGCACGCTGAGGAAAAAGGTGGGCGTGACCCGCGGACTCTTCACTTCCCATTAAATCGCTCAGTGTGCACCTGCCTATCTTCCTAAGCTTACATAAACAGACAGGTGACCAGGAGAACCAGTAGCCTAGTGATAATAAGCCGGAGCAATTTCTAGTAGGCGGTATTTTGCGCCGTGTAACACGTCACGGGTCTGCTACACGTGTGGGGCGTGGAATCGAGCGGATGCCTATAAGGAGCAGGGGCAGCATTGTTTGACGGGCATCACAGCTCTCTGTGAAAGTCGGAAGAGACACGCCGGCAGTTAATGTGAAGTCCACAACCTGGAGAGGAGAGCTACGTGAGCCGAGGAAGCTGCGAGCCTTCAGTACGAAGACGCTTCTTCACACACATCTCCGCCTATGGGGTGTGGAGAGAGACGGTTGTGCATCTCGTTGCTTTTGGCGCGTTCGCGAACACTAGCGATCCAGGTACATGTGTAGCGACTTGTTTTGACTTTTTTTTGGTCAGCGGAACCGGTGAGTGTGTGTGTGGAGGCTGAGCTTTTCTCAATAAACCAAAATATCCGAGCACGTGCCAGCGGGAAGTCCATTGAGGCTGCTTTTATTCAAAGCTACGCCAGGTCTCATTCAATGGGTTGCCAACTGACTGTTGAGCCACCAGACTCCTGTTTTACAGGGGGAAATGACGGGTGTTTTAAAGGGTAAAAAGTGTGAAGGAGTACGCGTAAGAGCCGTACGAGTGTGTTTGGAAACGCGTCCCGCATCTCGAGGATGGCTAATGATGACGACTGCTATCTCCTGGAAGATGCGCAGTTTTTGCAGGCGGATGAATGAGTGACTGTTCTAGAATTTTCCCCCCACCACTTAGGTGCAGTCGGGACTACATGCCTGACCGTGGTAGACTGGTGTCGCCCTCCTCTCTGTATTCACAAAGGCACTCTCAGGCTGTCAGGCACATCTGGCCATTAATTAAAGCAGCATTGTTCTGTACACTAACTATCCATTATACCACAGCTCTCCACGATGGCGTCAGTCGGCCTTTGCTCCAAAGCCCTTTATCTCTTACTGTGTTATTAGACATTTAAAGCAGAGGTGGCACATTTAGTGTCTCCCTGTAGGCTGCTGTGACCGCTGGCAGAGAGCGACATCCATCTGAAATCCGGCTGCGCAAAGTAAGCTACTCAGCATAAGTTTAGTCCTTAACGACTCCTTAAATAAATTGCAGCTTCTGTTTATCCTCAGGGTTTATAAATTTTTATTGTAATTCATATTCCCAATGTGGTACTGGCACATGCCAGGGCACGTTTGTCTTGGCGTGCTTCTCTGCTGTCAAGTAACTGCTATGCACTTGCACACTAGACCTTCTTAGAGAGAAACTGTAACTACACAGATTTATTAATGTGTTATGTCTGTGCTAAAGTCTGCCCAGTGGCATTATTTAACCCCATGATGTCAGTATTTGGGAGCATGCTGAGCAAGTCCCCATCCTGGCATACCGGGGTGACGGTGATCGAGCTTGACTCTTGCATTAAAAAATGATATTGCAAATACAATTCTATTTGTCTGCTGAATGAATGCTATATTTCAGAGTCAGTCTCATGGGCAGTTTGTGGTGAACACATGGAGCGCAGGCCTTGATGATGAGATGGTAAAATGAAAACAAAGGCTTCTTTTACAGAGAGGGATGGTTATGCATAAAGCATGGTTGTGAAGTCCGATGCGTGGGGCTATTTTCTCCCATGCATGGCAAGCTGAAACCTCAGGAGGGGCCTGGCAGCCAAGTGTGTGTTTGTATGTTTGTGTGTGTGTGTGTATGAGACTGACACAAAACAGATGTGCTCTGACATCCCCATGCGTATTACTTTTTGCTGACACAAGAATTTTATTTTAATCCATCCGTCTTGTAATCTTGTGTTCCTGCAGAATTTGGAATATTTAGCATATGCAGAATGCAGTTAGCTATAAACTTTTAGTGGCTCAACTTTTGGTGCAGTTAAATGTCCTTCTAATTTCAGGAGTGGAATATGGCAATGCCAGTTTAACAGATTCAGGTGTGTGTCCATAAAAGCAGACATTGTGAATCGGTCCTTGTTTTGTGTGTTAATGGTACACAAGTCAAACTGCACATTTGGTAGCGGCGCAGCGGCATGGTCTTTGCTACATTTCATGATGTCTTACATAATGCTTCTTTGAAGGTTTTATAGTTGTGCGGCTTGAGTCCTTTTGTGTTTAAACAGATTAACGAGGAAAGTCATAGGAAGTCTAATCCCACTGGAAAAATACTAGAATTGCAAAGCTGGAAATGAGCAATAATATATTGAGCTTCATGTAGTTTACTGAGCGTATTTTCATATATTTTCTTTTATTAGTGATTTTTGATAATTTTATTTTTGTTGTCAAACGTAACACATTTCTGTAAAATTTAATTTAATTTATTTTTTGTCCCCACTACACTTTAGATCAGACCTCTAATGTGGTGTTTTTCTTTGCTGTCTTGCAGGAATTTTAACTCTTGGCTTTTCTAGACCAGAGACGTGCAGCATCCTCCGCTTAAAAACTAGAACGACCTCAGTGCCGGTGGATAACCCCATCCAAGTAGTGTATTTGACCAGACAGTGGATCTTAACAACTTCCATCCAGACAGCAAACCAAAGCACAACATTTCCATTCCCTTTTTTTTTTTAAAACAAGTGCAAAATAGCTATATTTCCATTTTTCTTTATTTTCTTTTGTTTTTTGAAAGTTTCCTGTAATACATTTTTTTTTTAACATAATCTCTAAAAGATGGCTGGTGGAATGGAAGCAGCAGACATAGCTGTGGTGGCACTGTATTTCGTCCTGGTGCTAGCCATCGGGTTTCTTGCCATGTGGAAAGCCAATCGCAGCACTGTGAGTGGCTACTTCCTGGCTGGACGCTCCATGACATGGATTGTGATAGGTGCCTCACTGTTTGTTAGCAACATTGGTAGTGAACATTTCATTGGCCTGGCTGGGTCAGGAGCAGCAAGTGGCTATGCTGTAGGAGCGTGGGAATTTAATGCACTTCTACTTCTGCAGCTGCTTGGCTGGGTGTTTATCCCTGTGTATATCCACTCGGGAGTCTACACCATGCCAGAGTACCTATCAAAACGCTATGGTGGCAAACGACTGAAGGTTTACTTTGCTTTCTTGTCTGTGCTGCTTTACATTTTTACCAAACTGTCTGTGGACTTGTATGCTGGAGCTCTCTTTATTCAGGAGTCCCTTGGATGGAATCTCTATTTATCTATTGTTCTGCTTATCAGTATGACTGCTCTGCTCACTGTCACTGGTGGATTGGTGGCAGTGCTCTACACCGACGCCCTTCAGGCAGTGTTGATGATCAGTGGAGCCCTTACCTTAACCATCATGAGCCTGATCAAAGTCGGTGGGCTAGAGGGTGTCAGAACTAAGTACATGCAGGCAGTTCCTAATGTTACCGCTATACTAGCCACTGGAAACTACACATACTCTCCTTCATGTCGCATTGACCCTAAACCAAACTCGCTGCGCATCCTTCGAGGTCCCCTGGATGAAGACATTCCTTGGCCAGGTTTTATTTTTGGACAGACGCCTGCATCTATTTGGTACTGGTGTGCAGACCAGGTCATTGTCCAGAGAGTACTGGCAGCAAAAAACATTGCTCATGCAAAGGGCTCAACACTCATGGCTGGATTTCTCAAAATCCTGCCCATGTTTCTAATAGTCATTCCAGGAATGATATCCCGCATCTTGTTTGCAGATGAGATTGCCTGCATCGGGCCGGAGCACTGCATGGCTGTTTGTGGTTCCCAAGCTGGCTGCTCAAACATTGCCTACCCGCGTCTGGTCATGGCGGTGATGCCCGTGGGACTCAGGGGTCTTATGATGGCAGTCATGATAGCTGCCCTGATGAGTGACCTTGACTCGATCTTCAACAGCGCAAGCACCATCTTCACCTTGGACATCTACCAGACCTTTCGGACGAAGGCATGCCAACGCGAACTGTTGATTGTGGGCCGCATGTTTGTTGTGGTCATGGTGGTCATCAGTATTGCCTGGGTGCCTGTCATTATTGAGATGCAAGGTGGACAGACATACCTCTACATCCAGGAAGTTGCTGGCTACCTCACTCCACCAATTGCTGCCCTTTTCCTTCTAGGTGTATTCTGGAAGCGATGTAATGAGAGAGGTGCATTCTGCGGAGGCATGACGGGTTTTACCCTAGGTACCATACGACTGATCCTGGCATTTATCTACCGCCAGCCTCGCTGTGACCAGCCAGATAATAGGCCTGCCTTCGTTGTTCGAATTCACTACATGTATTTTGCTGCTGGGCTGTTCTGGATTTCAGGGTTGGTGGCAATTGTGGTCAGTCTCTGTACTTCTCCACCAGATAAGGAGCAGGTTCGCACCACCACCCTCTGGGGGCTCTACAGCATTGAAATGACTCCCCCTAAGAACAGAGAGGAAACGTACCGGCTGACTGAGAAGAACCACTGTAATGGTGACACAAGCCTGCGTAAAGAGCTGCCCCCAGACGTTAAAAAAGAGAGGTGCGTGGACGGGATGGATATCAAACTTCTGGTCCCTTCCACAGACCATGACCCAGCAACGCCAAGTACAGAAACTTCCCCTGCCACCACTCCTGGAGCCCAGATTGGTAACAGAAATATGGAGACTATCAGAGCAGAGGAAGGCTGCCGCAGTGGTGCAGAGACGAGCAGGTGCATGCGTTTGCTGGACTGGGTTTGCGGCTATAAGGGAGAATCGCAGAGCGCTCAGCAAACAGGGGCGAAGGAGGACGCGAGAGCCATCGCAGAGATGCTGTACGAGCCACCTCGAGTCAAACTTCTCCTCAACCTGGGCTTGGTCTCAGTCTGCTCTGTGGGCATCTTCATGTTTGTTTATTTTTCACTGTAGTCACACCCTACACTGAAGTAACAGGGACCGAGTGGGGTGGGAGGTGTTTGGGGCTTTTAGAAAGAGTTGAATTTTCAGAGATTTATGAAGCTCTGTCTGTAATATTTACAGTTGTATTTTGTAGCTCTCTAACAGGGATCTAAGCTTAGTGTAATCATTTTTTTTAAATGATGAAAGCTTCTCCACATTTAAAAAAACAAAACAAAACAAAAAACTATGACTTCTCTATGACTCTGAATCTTATTTGACACTAGCGTGTCCATTTTGTACAGCGCTTATTGTTAATCCTGCATTCAAAATATCTACTGGGATTTTTAGACTTGTTGTACTCTAAGTGAATTCAATATTTGCCTTATTTGACATATGCACTTGTCTTTTTTTGTATTGTGAAAATAAATGTATTCTGTGATTTTTAAGCTTTTTATTTTACTCTTGTTCTCAGTGACTGTAGCATTAGTTGCTGGTGTAGCATACATATATCGGATATTAACAAATATCCGTTTATTTTTAATTTTTTCTTTTTATTTGTTTGGTTGAGGGGCCATTATGAACTTTGGGGGGGGGGCGAAAAGAGAAGAGTTAATGCTGCGAAGCATTGCATTCGCTGCTGGTATTGCATATTACCATTATATTTATTGCGATTATTATATCTGTTTGATTTAGCCTACTGAAGGTGTTGCATCTAAATTTAGTGAAACTTACAGTTAATATTTAATGTTTTTAATATATACATCTTTTGCAGTAGAGCGAGAAAAGAGAGGAGAAAGAAGCACAAGACTAATAATGTTATTATCGCTACTATCATTTCCCCTTGCAATGAATAACGTGATGTAAATGGTACATTTGAATTGGCTGTTTACTATGTTGTCACTGATGACCTAAATCGGGGCATAACTGGAGCTGTCCTGCTATTTTTATTTTACATTTCCTAGTAGTGCGTTTTCTTTTTTGTTTTCATTATTTTCATTGTTAATTTTTATCTTTCTGTGACTGTATTGTGTTGAAAGTTTAATGCACTAATATTGTAACAAAAAGTCACAAGTACCAACAATGAGTTTATCAGATTGTGTTTTATGCAAATTTCATTTTGTGTTCTACATTACTGAAATGTGTCTCTATTGCATTATGTCCACATTGTGTACAATATACTTCAGGGCTCACTGCATCACCTACAATGTACATTTCTTCTATAGCAGGCTATCTGTTGTGTATCTACTGTGTGTTAATGTATTTCTAGTGCACTGCAGTGCTGAAATGTCATTTAATCTTGTTTGAAGTGCATCTTTTATGAACCTCCTACCGAATGTGTCTTAGTGTGCAATGTTAAAGTGACAAAACATCGACGAACACAGACTTTTAAGTTTTTTACATACTGAAACTTTGTGCAGTAAATACCACATTTCTTTTTTTTTTTTGTTTTTTGTTGTTGTTTAAAGCCATTTTCAGGATTTTGTTTTTCTGTTTCTTAGCAAATGACATTTCAGACATTTGTTGACAAAGTAGCACTTTACTGGACGAGCTTACTCGTGACATTATTGAGAGTAATTCAGCCAGGGTGCTTGAAATCCTTGACCTTCTAGATTGTGGTCATTATTCCCACAGTGTAACGTGTTCACGCATCAACACCTCATCCCCAGAAAACAAAAATAAGCGAAAAGTACTGTGTTTGTATGTATTTTTGACACCAATGTTGAATGACCTCAGTCCAAAACGTCAGTTTTATAATGTGATAGGCCAATCCTTATCAGTGTCAGGCGTGAATGATGCATAACATGGAGGATGGTTAAAAGACGATTGCTGTATGAGTATGGGGAAAGAGCTTTAAAACCCTTTCTTTCTTTCTGAAAGACTATACATTGTTATTTTTATGGATTTTATTTTTAGAGATTGAAAATAAAGTTTTCGTGGAGACTAAAGTCAAATGTGTTTTCGTTCTTCATAGTCAGAGAAATGAAATGAGAATGAAAGAGTAATGAAGTCACCATAAAGTCATTTCTGGACAATAATAGCATTAAGTTGAAGTATGCAGCAAACGATTTGTTTGCTGGTGGTGTTTGCTGTTATTGCAGCATCATAGGCACATTTTGTTGCAGTGTAATTATCTGCTGGTTCCAAGATACAAGAAGTCTTAGGCATCTGTTTAAAAAACAAACAAACTGCTAAATGGTTTTAATTCAGATTAGATTAATTATGGAGAGTGCAATTCCTCTCTTGTGGTTCTGTTGGTACTGACTCTCATTATAACTTCTGAATAACTGCATTGTGTCTAAATGACATTTTGCAACTTGCTGTGATTGAGATGTTTTCAGAACTGCTGAAGAGATGAAGGATTCCACGTTGGATTTCTATAGTAGCAAACTTTCCATCCCATGTGTGTGCAGTGTTTATATATGGAGGGAGCTTTTACTTATTGTTGACCAGGATTATATAAACCCTGGCAAGCCTCTAATAATCTCCTCAGGGCCAGACAGGGATTGGGTGATTCCAGGCCCACAAGATTCAACCAATCAAAAGGCCAGCATTGGTGGCTTACAAATCTCCACTGCTTACTAGTTTAGCTCCATACATCCTTTTATCCTCTGGCAACCAAACCGCACACCTCTGTAATTTTCCACAATTAAGGGTGGATTAAAAGTTACCTTGTGAAAACAGACATTCATCATGCAAATTTGCTTGGCATGAAGCCCAGATGTCAACAGGCAAAATGCAATATCGTACGGTTAGGTAATCTGTTGACTAATACGGTGTGTTTTTTAGAGTGACACAGTCATCACTGCCATTAACTGCTTCTAGTCAGAGGGCGGTATTTAGTGGCCATGATCTGTGTTTCAATTTAGACAGTGACTCATATCAGCGATGTCCTGTGACTCCCCATAGCAACAAGTTAGAATGTAGCATTCACATTTCAAAGGCAGCTGTGTGGGTAGCACATTGGAATAAAGGAAGACAAACACCGACTTTCCCTGGCAGGTTTTTCTGAAGGTGCCTTGACCGAAGCATGTTAATTAATAACTTAGAATTGTCACCTGAAACCCTGCCTGCAGATTCTCAGTTGGTTTTGGGAAAAGCATTGTTTTGTTAGAACTGTGTCACAAGGCTGACCTCAACAGGAAGACATGATTAATGTTTATGGATTTTTCATACAAGGATGAGGACCATGAGTGTCTGAGCATGTATAGCATTGTCCTTCATTTGCCTCTTATGAAAGAAAACACCATAAACAGTGCAAAAAATGGTTTAGTGAGCTGATCAGGCAATTCCTCCTCTATGGGTACTGGTGTAGCAGTTCATTTATTTTGAAAGTAAAGTAACTAAGAACATTTGCTGAAGTACTGTATGTAGTGATAAATCTGAAAATGTTGCCTAAAGCTTTTTAGTTCTAGGCCACTTGGCTTATTTTAGGTTATTTTAGGTGAAAGGTGTTTAAACTATTTTGTGGTTGTTACCTTGGAGATGGACTTGACAGAACATGCCAGGACTGCATTGTCTTGAGAAAAAATGAATACATGGCATGACTGAATAGCTTGTGGACCCACCTTTAAGAGCAATAACTTAAAGTACTCATTTTCTGTATGTGTTTGTCACTCTCTAAATTTGCATACTCTTTTACAGCATTTCTTCAGTTTATTGAGGTTTTCCAGCATTCATTTATGTAGAGGTCTTTCAATTAGGTTAAGGTCTGCACTTTGACTGGGCCTTTGCAACACCTTGATTCTTTTCAGCTGCGCTTGGGATCATTGTCCTGTTGCATGACTCAGTTTTGACTTAGCTGTCTTACAGACGGCCTCACATTTGACTCTAGAGTATTTTAGTTTTCAGAGGAGTCACGCGCAGCTCAGTTACTGCAAACTGTTTGTTTTACAGCCACAGGATCCTGTGGCTGTAAAACAAACGCAACTCATCAGCCCTCCACCAATGTGCTTCACCGCTGGCATGAGGTGTTTGTCCTTATATGCTATGTTTGGTTTTTTCCACATGTGGTGCTGTACATTATGAGCAAACATCTGCTCTTTAGTTTAGTCTCCAAACGGACATCGCTCTAGAAGTCATACTTGTGATTTTTGTAATTCTTTTGTGTTTATTGCTTTGTGTGTGTGGATGAATGTCTGTGTATATAGTGCATATGGTCCCCCTTGTTTTACCGTGTAACCCTTTGTTTCCTGTGCAGCACTTTTGTTCAACTTTGTTGTCTTTAAATGTGCTTTATAAATACATTTGGATTGGAGTTTTTTTCTAATTGTACTGTCATGAACCTGTTGAACCTGAATGCCAGGTGAAACTGTCAGAACTTCTACTGTCACAGAGGTGCTCACATTCACAGCTGATCACCTAATCAATGTGTTTTATTTGCAGCACATGGCTGGTATTTACCTGCTTAATTCCAATTGAAGCAGTAGGGGGGAACTTTTTGTTTTAAAAGTATTGCACAGTATTTTTTTTTCATATGACCTTATATTTTTCCCCCACTCTACCATAATATATACACTCACCAGCTACTTGATTAGATACACATGTTCAACTCCACATTAACAGAAATACGAACCAGCCAGTCACAGGACAGCAACTCAATGCATTTAAACATGTAATAATGGTGAAGACTGCCTGCTGAAGTTCAAACTGTGCCTCAGAATGAGGAATAAATGTGATTTAGGTTACTTTGAACAAGGTTGCTGTTGCCAGATGGGCTTCTCTGAGTATTTAAGAAACTGCTGATCTGGGTTTTTCTCTCGCAGTCACCTCTAGGATTTAAAGAGAATGGTCCAGAAAGAGAAAATATTCAGTGAGAGGCAGTTTTTTTGGGTGAAAATGCCTTGTTGATGGCAGAGGTCGGAGGAGAATGGCCCGACTGCTTTGACCAGTGTACCCATCTTCTCATAGCTGATTCCAGAAAGATAATGCACCATGTCACAAAGCTCAAATCATTTCAATCTGATTTTTTGAACATGATAGTGAGGTCACTGTGTTCAAATGACCTACACAGTCAACAGATCTCAATCCAACAGAGGACCTTTTGGAGGCAGAGTGTTCATGGCTGAAAAATAAAAATGATTGGCCAGCTGTGATGAATTGTCACTGTGTGATGAATAAAGAAAAAAAAGCAGATAAACCTAAAAGTATTCATTTTCTTTACCAGACATTTTTTGTTGATAATAACTTAGTTAAATACACTTTGAAGCTAATATTATGAATATAAATGCATGGAAGTTGCAACTGCAATAGCTCTTCTTCAATAATGTCACCATCATTATTATCAGTACTGCTACATCCAAATATCCCCATTTCAGACACAATAATACTTGAAGATCCTCTATTGTCACAATTTGTCACAACCCGGCTCATAGGAAGTGACAAACAAATGGGAGACCACACACAGGCTTCTAAAGGCTGTAAAACATATTTAATGAAAATAAGGTAAAGTAACTTAAACACAATGTAAAGGACATAACAGCCATAACTGAAACTTCCAAACGAACAAGACGGGAGCCAGAGACAGAGCCAGTCAGAGCAAGAGAGACCCAGCTGGTTCAGTCAAAGTGTCTTTTATATGCACTGGGACTGGCCTACTCAGGTGTGCTGCATCTGTAATTGGGTCAGCTCCACCTACCTGCAGGAAACAGGTAACAGAAAAAACAAAACACAAGGCCAGCCCACTGGCCGTCACACTCCCCCCCATAGAACAGGGTTTTACCCTGAGTTGACAAACACAATCATTTACATTATGAATTTGCAGCTAGACGAACATGTACACATGTACACCCATGCAACACCTTTCTGCATGCTCAAAGTCCTTTCATCTTCAGCACATCTCCAACCTCAGCAACCTTGGTACCTAGGAGCAATTTAAGAGGAAGGAATAAGACACTGGAAGAGACATACTTCAAAGCATATGAGGAGTGAAGCTGCTGGTTACAAAGGGGCACGGGACAAAGCATCTGCCAAGACATTATCTTTGCCCTTAATGTGCTGGATGTCCAAACTGTAAGGCTGCAAAAAGAGAGCCCAGCGCATGAGCCTCTGACTTGGGTTCTGCAATGAGTTCAAGAAAGTGAGAGGGTTATGGTCAGAAAATACCTCAATAGGCTGAGCAGAATCCAAATATACTCTGAAATGCTGCAAGGCCAAAATTAATGCCAAAGCTTCCTTTTCAATGACTGAATAATTCAGCTGATGGGAGTTGAACTTCTTGGAATAGAAACTAACTGGATGTTCAGTACCTTGCTTGTCAGCTTGGACTAGAACAGCACCTGCACCAATGTGGCTTACATCCACATACAGCTTAAAGGGCTGATCCAGACGAAGTGCTAAAAGCACAGGTTCAGAGCACAGTAAAGCTTTTACATCTCGAAAAGCTTGCTGGCATGCTGCAGACCAAATAAACTTTACTTTGGCCTTCAACAAATCAGTCAGAGGAGCAACCACTGTTGAAAAGTTTCGACAAAAACAACGATAATAACCGACCAGACCCAAAAATCTCATGAGTTCTTTTTTGGTTGCTGGAACAGGGAACTCTTTGATGGCCAACACCTTTGCATCAACCGGTCTCACATAACCTTGGCCCACAACCTTACCAAGATAGGTCACAGTTGCTTTTGCAAATTCACATTTTGCCAGGTTGATCCCGGACGAGCCCCCATTTGTCACAACCCGGCTCATAGGAAGTGACAAACAAATGGGAGACCACACACAGGCTTCTACAGGCTGTAAAACATATTTAATGAAAATAAGGTAAAGTAACTTAAACACAATGTAAAGGACATAACAGCCATAACTGAAACTTCCAAACAAACAAGACGGGAGCCAGAGACAGAGCCAGTCAGAGCAAGAGAGACCCAGCTGGTTCAGTCAAAGTGTCTTTTATATGCACTGGGACTGGCCTACTCAGGTGTGCTGCATCTGTAATTGGGTCAGCTCCACCTACCTGCAGGAAACAGGTAACAGAAAAAACAAAACACAAGGCCAGCCCACTGGCCGTCACACAGGTGAAACTGTCAGAACTTCTACTGTCACAGAGGTGCTCACATTCACAGCTGATCACCTAATCAATGTGTTTTATTTGCAGCACATGGCTGGTATTTACCTGCTTAATTCCAATTGAATCAGTAGGGGGGAACTTTTTGTTTTAAAAGTATTGCACAGTATTTCTTTTTCACATGACCTTATATTTTCCCCCCACTCTACCATAATATATACACTCACCAGCTACTTGATTAGATACACATGTTCAACTCCACATTAACAGAAATACGAACCAGCCAGTCACAGGACAGCAACTCAATGCATTTAGACATGTAATAATGGTGAAGACTGCCTGCTGAAGTTCAAACTGCGCCTCAGAATGAGGAATAAATGTGATTTAGGTTACTTTGAACAAGGTTGCTGTTGCCAGATGGGCTTCTCTGAGTATTTAAGAAACTGCTGATCTGGGTTTTTCTCTCGCAGTCACCTCTAGGATTTAAAGAGAATGGTCCAGAAAGAGAAAATATTCAGTGAGAGGCAATTTTTGGGTGAAAATGCCTTGTTGATGGCAGAGGTCGGAGGAGAATGGCCCGACTGCTTTGACCAGTGTACCCATCTTCTCATAGCTGATTCCAGAAAGATAATGCACCATGTCACAAAGCTCAAATCATTTCAATCTGATTTTTTGAACATGATAGTGAGGTCACTGTGTTCAAATGACCTACACAGTCAACAGATCTCAATCCAACAGAGGACCTTTTGGAGGCAGAGTGTTCATGACTGAAAAATAAAAATGATTGGCCAGCTGTGATGAATTGTCACTGTGTGATGAATAAAGAAAAAAAAGCAGATAAACCTAAAAGTATTCATTTTCTTTACCAGACATTTTTTGTTGATAATAACTTAGTTAAATACACTTTGAAGCTAATATTATGAATATAAATGCATGGAAGTTGCAACTGCAATAGCTCTTCTTCAATAATGTCACCATCATTATTATCAGTACTGCTACATCCAAATATCCCCATTTCAGACACAATAATACTTGAAGATCCTCTATTAAAACCAACAACCTGCTCTTAAATTAAAGCCACAGACTGGGATTCCAGCTCTCTGGTTTTGTTGTGATTTCACATCACTGCTGAAATACACAAGACACCATTTGACCCTAGTCATTTAAGCTAGTTGATTTCTTGTTGCCATATATCATTCCAGCTCTCTTACAAACAGTTTTTTCTCCTCAACCAGCCCTCACTCGACTCATACCCTCCCTCGTTCCCAAGAGGAAACTAATGATATTGTCCTTGTGGAAAAATACTGGCATCCAGGCCATGCTTTGTTCATTGTCCATATTGGACAGTGAAAACACAAACAATAGTCTGAGACAGATGCTTGAAATGAACGTATTAGATAGAACGGGTCATGCAATATGCATTACAAAGTGTCAACAGCTACATGTAATAACCATCAAGTAATACATTTGTCATTACAGCACGTATGCAGCTTCATAAAGTTTATTGAGATATTAACAGTTTCTTATAAATTGGATAAAGAATAGTCACAGAACAAAAGGATATATTTTAGGACAGAATAAGCAGAACAACACAGCAGCTTCAGAAGACAATAAAGTGCTGTTTATGGTCCTGAATGGATGATTAGGAGAGGTTTTCCCAGTTAAATATAAAAACTTCATTGTAATGCACTTCTTTAAAGCAAACATGAAGCTGCAGCAGCTGGTGAGCAGTATCTAAAAGTCATATCCGTAAGAAACAGGAAAAAATCCTGTTAATAAATGACATTAATATGTATGGAGGAGGATATGTACAGCCATCTGTAAAGCATGGTGGGGGCTCTGTCATTGTTTTTGGCATTATTTCAACCAGTGGTGTTGGGGAACTTGTCAAAACTGATGGAACAATAAATAGGGAAATGTATTGTAAGATTATAATCAACCACATGATACCATCTGGGAAAACTGTGATTGGCAGCGGTTTCATTTTTGAGCATGACATCGATTCCAAACTCACTGTGAATGCAGTAAAAACACACCTAGACAGAAAAACACACAATGCAACACTATCAGTCATTGGTTATGCTCTCCAGAGCCTGTACCTCAACTTTACCTCAACTTGAGGCTGTGTGGGATCATCTCGACAGAGAACAGAACAAAAGGCAGCCAACATCCAAAGAAGAGCTTTGATTGTTCCTTATAAAACCCGGAGAATTATTCCCGAAGACTGCTGTAAGAAATGACAGTAAAGCTAGCCTAAGAGAGAAGGAGAATGGTAGTTATAAGAAATTATAATAGAATTGCACATATTTTATAAACTGAATTTACATGTTTCAATAAATTGCTGCACCTATTTCTGATTTTCCTTGCAAAATATTATAAAATGAGGTGTGACTCTTGACTTTTGCACAGTATTGTATGCAACAATGCTGATATAGATGGGACACCTGTGATTATATAACATTAGATGATATATCTTTTTGTGTCAGAGCAAGACAAAACTAAAACAAAATAGATGGCACGATAGGTTGCCACCTGTGCAACAAAATAAGACAAACAAACAAACAAATGCCATGAAGCCACTCCTTTGTTCAAGCACAGGTAATCCCCTATATTAAACCTCCACCTGCTTCATGCTTTAGTTGAATTAAGGTATGTAAGTCTCTACGAGCCTGAGTTTCTAGCAAATGCCCCCTGGCTGGTGGCTAAAATTCACACTGTATTGCCAGCTGTATTCACTCACCCATCCAAATCACTATATTCAGGTCTTCCGATCACTTTCACGGCCACAAGTGTGTAAATTCAAGCACCTAGGCATACAGACTGCTTCTCCAAACATTTAGGTCGCTCTCAGGAGCACAGTCGATTCCAGCATGGCACCATGATAGGATGCCAACTGTGCAACAAGTACAGTCATGAAATTTCCTCACTGCAAAATATTCCACAGTTAACTGTTAGTGGTATTACACCAAAGTGGAAGTGCTAGAAATCTCCAAACTTCATGTAGCCTCCAGATTATTTTAACAGTGTGTAGAGAGCTTTATGGGTTTCCATGGCAGAGTAGCTAAATCCAAAGGCTTGCATCATCAAGCACAATGCAAAGCGTTGGATGCAGTGGTGTAAAGCACGCTGTTGCACGCGTCGAGGTCTGGCAGTCGGCAGGAGAACGATATTTGTCTGACTGCATTGTGCTCGGCCCCTTAGTTCCAGAGAAAAGATCTCTTAATGCTTCAGCGTATCAAGACATGCTCTTAACTTTGTGGGGACAGTTTGAGGATGGCCCTCCTACGTGACTACGTACCAGTGCACAAAGCAGGTCACATAAAAACATGGACGAGCAGATTTGGTGTGGAAGAACTTGGCTGGCCTGCATTCACCAGTCTCGCAAGTTTCATATACATTTGAAAGTAGACGAGCAAATAGTTTTGGTAACAAAGTGCAGCTTCTAGGGAGCATTTGGCAAGTTCTAAATGTCTTTAAAGTATCAGCTTTAGATGTTTTCGATACCTTTGTTATTGACATCTAAATAATATATTCCCACCTGCTGTGCTGTGAAGTCCCACTTTTAAGCAATTTCCATTCATTGGAGCCCTTTAGAACCTCTAAAGGCCCTCTAAAGCAGCTGCTATTTCCTATCCACATGTAAGTAAAGGAGGCCGTGCAGGCCATACCCCCTGTAACCTCTGCAAAACAATAAAAGTAAAAATGTGTCATATACACACCCCTGTACAGTTATCAGGAAGAAGTAGTTAAACTGTAGACACCAAAACTGTGTTGTAAACGTGTTTATCAGTGCATTGTGAACTTTTAACATGTGTCTAGCGAGGACTGACTTCACTTTCACTGCAGTTTTTTAACTTTTCTCTGTTAGTAACATTTTTCTGCACTGGATGTCGCTGCTTAGTTTAGATAACATGGTGTCTAAATCTGCTGAGGTTTACATTGGCTGATGGTGAATGAACAATTTCTGAATGAACAATTTCTGAATGAACAATTTCTGGTGGCCCTTTTGTCTTCGTCTGATCCTCGCTCTAAGTCAGTAGCTGAATCCGGGCGCATGTGGACGTTGCATCTTGTTCAGTTTAGATGCAACAGCTCTGCAAGCTGAGTTTATAGGGCTCATGTTTCACAATGCCTTTATCTCTGCTCTAACATCAGGGAGGCAGCAACGACAGAATTATTCATGAAACAGTTGAGTTTGACAGAGATAAGTGGCAGAGACTTGTGGGTGGTCGATAACCCTTTTCTTTATTACATTCAAATCTATTCAAAACTATTATTGCGTCACTGGGAGCTGGTACGTAAAAATGATGATCCTACCTGTCAAAATATAAATGAGTACTGCTAAAATAAATGAATCACAAGTTAATACAGTTTCTTTCAATTAATGTAGTATTAGTATAAGTTATATGCAGAGGTTGCACTGTCAGTGAGGCGTGCCACTTCTGCTGGGAAATGCAAATCTGATGGAAGTGGTTTTTTATTCCAGTAACCTCCAAGTATGTTCCAGGAAAGGCAACCCAGCGGCATTCTTTTTTTTAAATATAAGACTTCACAAGATGGTACGATAAGCTAACTTAACCTGAATACATTCAGTCAGCTATTTAGTGACTCCTGTCCTTTAATAGTAAACCCAGTTGACCAATTTCAATGTCAATCAGTTCACATGATGTCTTCCAGTGCAAAAACTTTCAGGGCTCTCAACTTTGTAGGACAATTAATGGTCACTGTTAGCTGATATTTAAGATCACATTTTATTACGTGTTATTTAAACATTTTCTAAAGTATACAAGTATCTAACGAAAGCTTTAAATATTTGTTATTAATACTACTTTGAGTGTGAAATGAACATGTTGCAATGAGCTGAGCTAATGAGATAGCTGCAAGTTGTAAGTTGTATCATGCGCCCTTTTAGGTCACGTTGCTATCCAGACACTTTGAAACATCAAAAACGTCTCTGTTGTTCTTTCTTATTGAGGTGACAACGGAAGCAGCCATGTATGCAATGTGCTGTGACCTTTGAAATATACGGCAAACACATAGTCAATGCATTCCTGACGTTCCAAATGCACCGCACCGACTAAACTATGGCGGCATGCCTGGGATTCTGCATTAATCCATGGAATAGGGCTTCAATGGCAAAAGGAAATATTTACCTCTTTTAGAAATAACAGCTGGGAGACTAGTGTCTAGGGCCCCAGCACAATAACTGTGAATCGCTGAAGCCAGCGAGGTCTTTTCCTATCTTTCTGGGTCAAATTGACCCGTGACAACAACATTCTTGATGAGTTACACCTCAACAACACAGCTGCTGATAAAGGCTTTGCTCAGAGAGAAGCAGCAAGTCATTGATATGATGTGCAAAAAAAAAAAGTAGAGCAGCTTAGTAAATACACAACCAGCTAAATCCTTATCAATACCGGTCAATGCTGTATGTCATTATAGAGAGATAAACAATCCTTATCACTCTTCTTACATTAGTATTATCATGGGACAGTAAACTCACTGCAATAACTTCAGGGAAATAGGTGAGAGTGTATGGAAATATTTAAGAGTGTGTAATATTCCAGGCCTTCTTTTTATCTTGGGTAACCCCTCCAGGGTTAGAACTTTACTCTCCTGCCATGTGTTGCATTTCTTTAGTACAGGCACGTGCTGTAATAGAAAAACAGCAATTTTCCATATGGTCAGCACTGTTACCAAAGTCTGCTTGCAATAGAAGTAAAAGCGACACATCATGTTAGCAATTATTGCTAGGCCAAGCAATGTATTTTTCCTTCTGTTAGCATGCCGAGTCATTTGATTGTTAAAAATTAAACATCTTAACTTTTATTTTACTAATAACATATCCCAAGCTTTGGCCCGCTGCAGGATGTGTGCATGAAACATTTTCTTTCAAAACAGATTAAAACTTCTAATTCACATTTTATGGCTAGTCCTGTCTAATTTGTGGAGCATTAATTTAAGTGATAATATCATCATAATTACTGGACCCCATTACCCAAGAGACATTTATCACACTGTATCTCTAGTTAGACTAGCAAACTGGGCATCCATCACGTTAAACAGCTTTAATGTCTTCATTAATAAAGCGTAGGCTGTTATTTAATTATTTTGTTTTTCATGCTTTATTGTTTCACAGCCATAAGTGTCAGGCAGCTGCCCCCTACAAGAGGGGCCGTTCAGCCACTGCAAACAGATGAAGTCCACACTTCTTTATTAATTACAGCATCAGCTTTCCTGTTGACTTGCGGTTTCATTACAGACTGAACTGCTGTGCATCACATGACCAGTATGTGGAACGTTTTCATTGGTAATCCGTTACTGATTTTCGCTTTTACACATTCGCCTAACAAACAGTTTTCCATCTGAGCTGCTCGGTTCATATGCAGTCAGCTTAGTGCACGTTTAGAAGCACGCACAGAAAAAAGAAGGGATCCTAAATGCTACAAAGATAGCTTCAAATGAGCAAGTAATGCGTCACACACATGCAGGAATGCTTTCTTTTGAGTCAGAATGTAATCAAATCATGTTTTTAACATCAAAATGAGGACTCAGAAACACAGGGAGATCTCTGTTTTGAACATATTCATGTTATCCTTTACTTTTTCTGCCCTAATGTGCACTTGCATCCTCATGTAAACACAGTGTGACTGCTATCTTTTGCAGTATCTCTTTACAATTGCACCAAGTCAATGAGATAGGAAGAAGGAATGCTAACGTAAGAATGCTCATGTGTGGAAAAGTACTGCAGCTCCAGTGTCAGGTGAATCATGATGGAAAGACATGAAGGCTCAGTGTCAAGCAAGTTCAAACATGAGCTACGTCAACATGATTAAAAGGCACAATTGCAATGTGCATCAAGGTGCCCTCTTTCTTAGAAAGGTATTATCTATTGAACTGCTACATACCTGATCAACTGAAAAGACATCAAAGTCTTGATTGTACTTGTCGATGGTTATATAACCATGAACAATGACTCATGTGAGCCACAGAATTTGCAAACCAACACTTCATGGTAAAGTGCTGCAAGGACCCCATGAACATACACACAAACTCTTTTGAGGAAACTGAGTGTGCTTTTTTTGAATGTCATGCTGCAAGTATTGTGACAAAGAAGAATGATCAGAATGTAGTTTTAGTGTGTGTGTAGTTTGTGTGTTTTTTTTTCTTTTTGCATTTCTAAATCTGTATTTCAGAGTTTATATAACTTTCTGGCCTACCTACACACTATGGTTCACTGCATCCGGTGGCACTGCCCTCTGTTTTGCATATGTCACGCTCGCCCTTGGGGTTTCTTTTGCCGTCCGGTCCTTCCGTGACCACTGACGTTTAATCCAGCCAGGCCAGTCATAGTCCTGCTGTGCGCTTCTTGTTTAAACCCAGGATGAGCTGTACTGATGTTCATAATCTTGTCACACTTAAAATTGACTCAAACAGTTGCCCCTGTTGCCCTTTTTTCGGATCACGTTGTTGTACATTCCACTCATCCTTTTACTAATAACTCAGGGAATCTCAGTTTGTCTGTCTGGCTCTGTAATTAATTTATCTCAGTGTTTTTCAGTCTGCCTCCCTTTAGAAGCCAAAAAACATGTATTCAACACAGCCCTGGATTTCTAGAAAGCACTCAGCACTCCATGTCAGAGGACCCATATCAGTGCAATATTGAGTTTGATATAATCAGAGGTCATTTTAGGGGTTTTCTTAGCTTTCATGTCAGAGTATTGAAGCAGTTTTTCTTCAGTGCTGCTTGATTGAGACCTTATAAATGATTGCCACACTCCTCTTTGATTCATAAACCCGTTTAGTTGACATGGTTTATAAATAAACCTTTGCTAACTGAGATATCTGCATTTGCTGCCTGTGACAGTAAGTGAGCCTGCAATTTTAGAAACGCATGAACATAAAACACATGAGAATGATGGTATCATAAGTAAGATTTATATAGATTATAAGTTACAATTAAGGATTTATGGGTAACGATTAATGTCACACTCACTAGTGTTGCATTAAACCTTGCAAGTCAAAAGCTAATCTGTCAACTAGTCTTTAGTTGCTTTGTACTCCAAAGCATCGTTACAACAGGTAATTGATAGTAATATACCACAGACTCTGAGTGACTTATATAATGCCCACCTGCTGTATGTTTGCATTAAGTGCAACAATCAAACTGTTCGTATGACTGTATGGTATTTTTTTCCATTCATTTCATACATAAGGTGGGTGAGATAACAACTCTCTCGAGGCTGATGTAGTACTCTTGCCTTTTATTGCGAAAGCATCACATGTGGTCTCCCACTGTCCGTCCATTTCACCACATATTGTGTTGTAAGGAGCTTTCATCAGACTGAGCCAACTGGAAAAATTCACCTGAAAAGTGTCTGAAAACTGACTAGAGTTAAGAGAAACAAAGGAAAAATCCAGGGTCAGCGTGGAAACATTTGGACTTTTTTTTTTTTACTGTGCAAAATCTCCTTTTATCCGACTTGCACATGAAAATTTCCATCAGACATCAGCCTGTAACTTTTCCACGAGGAGAGCATTAGCAGGAGGACCTACATTTGCAAAGCAGATAAGGCTCAGTTTCTATTTTACTTTTTAAGACTCTTTTCCCCCCTTTTTCTTTCTTTTTGGCACACTGGTTGAGGAATTTTGCAAGACATATTCCACAGAATCTCTGTCAGGTTACAGACTTACTGTTTTCATCTTTTCTGCTTCTGTTGTCTCTCTCCTTTAGGCTAGAGACAACTCTTTTCAGTGTGTCTCGTTGCACTAATGCTCTTTGTGCATAACCTTCCATATGCCTTAAGTTTTGTGTTTGCAGGGAAGAAAGTCAGCATGCTATCCAACTGCTGGTCCTGCAATGCAAAGCATGAATGATCTGGAAATGATCAGATATAGTGGGAGTCATTCCTTACCGCAATGTGGCTCTGTGGGGCAAAAACACCAGCCTTTCAAACAGTTATAAAGTACGTTATCAAGAATTCCTTTTTACACACAGACACAAAGCTGGACTGTCCTTGAGACAGACAATGGACCTCTTATTGCTCTTGACAGCTTGTACCGGAAAATTTACTTTAAACAAGGACTTCATTTTAATTCCTTCGTTTTTCGCTGAATATGGAGTCAAGCAGTGTTTGCAATCTGATAACAGATATACTGGGGTAATTCATTAAAATATATATATATACACACATGTGTATAGCTCTTAAATGTGTTGCATTATGTCTTACTGCCATCTAGGGTAAGCCTGTTTAAAACTGCTTTAGACTGGCTATCATTCAATTTTATACTGCGCTCCCTCTATGAGGGCAAATGAGGAATTACATTTCAAACAAGTCAGGCCAAAGAAATAACAATAAAATGATGTTATTTCTTTTTATTACATGGTAATTAATGGGCGTATAAATGTGTGTTTTTCACCTTTTAACCACTATCAGCACTCTTATGTCTCAAGTATCCAAAGCAAATATCAACATTTTAATATGCCTTATTCAAGGTCATGCCTCACTATCGCACACACACACACACACACACACACACACACACACACACACACACACACACACACACACGAAAGATAAAGACAGCAAATAAAATATAAGCAGCGTTCTGTGAGCTAATTACTTCGTAGGTTACTCTGACCGGCGGTGCTCCTTGTGCTTTCTCCCTGTTTTTCTCTGCTTTCATTCCAAAGTGATTTTCGGATCAGTTCCATGATGTGGCCTTCTCAAACATGGCAAAAGGTTGGTACAGTAGAAGCTTCAATGTTTATAATCTTTGTCACTCAGTAATGTTAAATTGTTAAATCTATCTCTGTATATTTCAGAGCAAATTTGTCTTCAAGTGACAGTAAATGAAATAAATAAAGGAAAAATAACGCACTGTTACTTGTTGTGTGTTTTTGAGCTCTGAAAACTCATTTTCTCACCTGATAACAAATGTGTTGTTTTGTGTATTCAAAAGGGCACATGAAGGGTGCATGTTTTAGTTGGTTACCAAGAGAAATGTCATTTTTCTATGCTTTTTCTTTTATAAGCAATTAAAGAAAGAATTTCAGTGTAACAATAAAAAACCTAACATCATGTTAGTTTGATGAGACTTGCAGTGTTTTACATTTTACGCTGATAAAAAACAGTTTAGTACTGTTGACTCAAATCAAATGAATTGAAAGTTCAACTTTGAATGAAAATTGAATGAAAGAATACCCAAGAATATCTTCTTTGCTGTTTTTTCTTTCTTTTCTTTATGTTTTTCTTTATTTTTTTGTGTCTGTGTAATGCACATTTTGGATTTCCAGAATTTAAAGCAAACAAATGAGGCTATAAAATACATTTTCCATGTTTTTTCAATTTTTGATAAAAATCTTGTGGTTCTTTCGACTAGTTGAGTGAGACTAATTGGTCAAACTTGACCCTTCATCTTGAGACGTCCCTTACCAACGCACTGAGTCACTTCCTGGATAACTGGAGGCGCAATGTGACTGCTGCAGGCAACGCTCTGGACAAGACTCTGGCTGAGGAGAACTTCAGGGACGTGATCTGGTATCTCGCCGTGATGATCGGCATGTTTGCCTTCATTATTGTGGCCATGCTGGTGAGCACAGTCAAATCTAAAAGGAGGGAGCACTCTAACGACCCCTACCACCAATACATCAAGGACGACTGGACTGCTCAAAAACAGCAGGGCGATGTCATAGCTAATTTTGAGGCTAGATAATGAGGGCAAAATGAGGTCACAGCAAATCTCTGCTGTGAAGACCAACAGAAAGTCATATAAAAAAGAGCCATCATTAATCAGCTACCATTACTAATGAGCACAACAGCAGATTTTGTGGTTATTTCCTGATATCCTACTGCTAACCTGTTAGATGAACTTCTGAAAGACTGCTTATATGTAGATGTATAACAATGCAATACTGGAAATGTATTAGGGAAAAAAAATGTAGATTATGACATGTTGCGCTTTGAAGCATATAAAGATTTTGCAGTTTGAGCTCTTGTTTCTTTACTCTTACATATATGCATGCACACAAACATACCTTTAGATAAGACAGAGAGGGAGAGAGAAAGAAATAAAGAAAAAGAAAAGGGGGAGGTACACAGAATAAAGATTTATAATTTTTAACCACTGTGATGGCTGTGATGTAAATTTCCAGAAGTATTTCTTGGCTGCTATGTTTTATTTAGTATTGTGCACAAAAGTTGAGAATTCCTTGCATTGTGTAGCCAGTGCTGCATGTGTCCAGATGGCACCTATTATCTCATTTTCTTTACTAATCTACTCAAATTACAGTCAGTGTTCCCTTGTTGTAAGTAAGTATGGGCTGTGAGTTTCGGGCAGAACTTTACTTGATAAATGGCGCTCTAAAAAAATGTAATTGAAGTATCAGAAGTCTAAGGTTTCCAAAGCAGCAAAAGTGCATAGCGAACATAAAGACATTCTGACATTCATGCACATTTTTCAAAGATTCAGCTTTGTGTAATCACACCTGCACATGCATTCCTGCTGTGCTGCGGCCAAAAGTGCTAAGAAAAGGTCTGTCATCAGCCCATACATATTTTGGCCTGAGGAGGGCAGCAGTACCTCTATCCCGAGATCTTACAAGCACCTATAGTACTTCAAGCAAGAGCATGAATGCAAGACACCAAAGTAGAAGTGTTTCTAATGCTTTTTTGTGGTTTCAGTGGAGTAAAGATGGAGTTTACTAGCAAAATTGTGTTAAAATCTTTTGAGGTACATTTAGTTATGAGAAGCCAGTGTGACATAACAATTCAATCACATTCCAGCCAAAACAAAAGCTGTTATATTATCAACACACTGGACAGCAGCACAGTGACTGTTCTGTTATTTGCTTGTCCTTTGCGCATCTGTTGCCAGATTCCATTAAAATACACCAACATTTTCCACTGTAGCACCAAGCTCCTTGTGGACTTTTGGTCCTCATCGATATCTCAGAATAACTAAACCCTCAAATCTCTAGTGCTCAGCGTGCTTGTCCCACATTACTAACTCTCCCAAAGAGACACCACAGTGAGCAAGTACTGTAACTCATTATTAAACCCCGACTGTCATCCTTCGCTATCCTCTGTTCTCAGTTTGCTGTTCTATTTTTAGCATTCAAACAACTGGTCTCCTAAAAATGGGCCTATCCTGCATGAGTAGTGGAAGGGGAGTGCTGCTATGTATGGTATCCACCCCCAGTGTCTTGCAGCCCTTGCAGTACTCCTCTTTCGCCTTTGTGTCTGCAGGCGTGAAGAAGTAATGACGAAAGGAGTTTCTTGGCCCGGAGGATACGTTAAATTTTTGGATTTCTTTGGACATCGGGGGATGCCTGCAAACTGCCACTGACGGACCAGCAATATTTCTATTTCTTACATTTCCTCATCCTTTCATAGGCCTTATAGGTGACCTTTCTGACCGTGCACTTTCTTAATACTGTGAAACTAAATCATACTCTGGGGGTGTGTGGTAACTCTGGACCATGCTCTCCCTGTGGTTGTTTTTGCTCCCCTGCCTAAACTTTGTGCCTCAGGCCCTGTCTGAGAAAGGCCTGGAGTTGCCACAGTATGACGGAAAAGACCGTGTTCTTGATATCAATGACAAGAACTACAAGAAAGCTTTAAAGCAGCACAGCATGCTCTGCCTGTTCTACCATGAGCCCATAGCAGACAGCAAGGAACTGCAAAAACAACACCAGATGACTGAGTTGGTGCTGGAGGTAAAGTATAAGGAAGAAGAAATCAGTGCATGCAGTGCCGAAAAAGATTTGAAAGGTCAGGGTGAAAAGTGCAGATAACTTTAAAGAAAGTTGAGTTAGCACTGAAGGAGATGCAGCACAGAAAGGAAAGCTCATATGATTTGGTGGGGTGACAGTGGTGTGAGACAGAGGGCGCTCATAATCCCATCAAACAGACTCATAAATGACTCTATGTTAGTGCTACAATAAGCAGAGAGGGACCTGGTGAGCTATAAAACTCCACAGCTCTCCATTTTAATCTCTGTATATATGAGCTTCCTCAAGGTCATTGTGTGCACAGAAGTCCAATGAGATGCAGTGCTGCCACTTCAGGTTATTTCAGCCAATTCAGTGTGTGCCTCCTTTTCACAGAAATGCATGAAATTTATTCTACTCGTGATTCTTCTTTGCTGGCAGAAATAGTCCAAGAGCTCATTTATATAATGTTTTTAAGCCACACATCTGAAGGGCGATGCGACCTTCTCTTCTTTGGTATATTAAAGGTATTTATTTGATTGAGTAAGCAGCTGGAGACACGCCTATATAAGAGATTTTAGTCCGTCTGTCTTTGTGAATCCTGTATGAAACTGCTCATTCTACCTGTCTCGTATTACACATGGTGGAGGACATGTTGCTCTTTGAAATGTTAAAGGCAACCTGAGCCCATACGTGCAGTCAGAACAGGTAGGCCATGTAGCTACTCAATAAGGCAAACAGGACACCATGCACAGTTTATTTGTAATAGCTGATCACAGTCTACTGGTTTTAAGTAAGAAGCTCAAGTATGCCACATATCAGCTTATTTACCCCCAGTATCTACAATTTGTAGTATCCTGAGGTCTGTCCCCATCATGGACAAAATACATTTACATAAGTCTATTTTTACTTGAGTATATCCAAGTAATGACACTTTGTAATGTCACTATATAACAGGGGAAAATTAAAATATAAATTCCCAGAGACAGGATTAAGTTGTGGCACATTTTGTTTGTGCATGTAAAAGTAAAGAAAGTTGTTGAAATGAACTTTAAGTCAGGGCAGAAGAAAGAGCGCTTTGAAAGACTGGCAACCACAGCTCTCACCCTGTGACAGCTGGGACAGACTCCAGCCTCCTCACAACCCTGAAGTGGAAAAGTAGAAGAAAATGGATGGATGGATGGACATGTGAAATGAAAGTGCTTATATAAGTAGATTTTTCTGCCAAAAGCAGACGTCCTTTAGAAACATGTAATAATTTTACCAATTTTGATTATTAGTTAATCAAAGTATTAGTGAAGCTCATCCACCTTATTTCACACCACACTTGCCAGGCCAATCATACGTATAAACTTACCTGGCTATATTTAGAACAAGGCAGTCTGAATGATTATGTAACCGTATCTCTGTGTGGGCAGCTTGGACACCTCTGTCATATTGCCAACTTTGGTCATGCTGTAAAGCTTCCATTCACAAACAGTCCCATTTAACATTTTAACCCAACCTGCATTACTGTTTCCAGTACTCAGAAGCCAAAATGAAAGTTTCTTTTTGTCTTGCCTATTTATGTGCTATGTGTTCAGTCCTGTTCTTACAATTTAGTCCTCTGTGATGTTTTTGTGTTGGTTGCAGCTTGTAGCTCAGGTTATGGAGGGGAAGGACATCGGGTTTGGAATGGTTGACTCCCACAAAGACGCAAAGATAGCAAAGAAACTGGGTGAGTATTGGTAGTGGTACAGACTTAGTCTTTTATTTAACCTCACAGTCATTTTTGCTAAGAGTCGGACGACTTTAGGTGTTTAAATGAATCTAATGTCTTATCATTTCTTCTGATCGCAGGCTTAGAGGAAGAGGGGAGCATGTATGTTTTTAAGGCTGATAGAGTGATCGAGTTTGATGGTTTGCTTTCTGCTAACACTCTGGCCGAGTTCTTGTTGGATGTAAGTAAACTTGCTTAAGGGCTGATTCCCAGCTGCTTGCACTAATCACCACCAGTCACACCCTACAATCCTCTCCTCTTGCTTTATGTTTTTATTCTAGTTGTTGGAGGAACCAGTGGAAATCATAGGAAATGCTCTGGAGCTGCGAGCTTTTGACAGGATGGAGGAAGACATACGTCTCATTGGTTACTTCAAGAGCGAAGAGTCTGAGCGTGAGTGTGTATATTTGTAAAACTCACCTTGTTAGATGGATCTGTGAAGGACTTTCTGTGGCCCATGCCCTTCATTATAACATGGATTTTTAACCCACTCGTCTCCATGGATTTACAGATCCATTTTTACCGCTAATGCACACGCAGCTGCCACTGCCTGGCCGCCCTTTCACACGCTGTGGAACAACTGAGCGTAGTATAGTTAACTTGCAGATACATCCCATCTGACCAGCTGTGGGAGCGATAAGCTGAGGTCAAAGTTCAGCTATTTCCGCTCCCCGTTGTGGAAATGTCAAGTACCCATCGGCCAAAGAAAGGACAAACAGATGTACGTCCAAAAAATAAGAAAAAATCAGTTTAAAAAAACTAACTTGTTCTTTGTTCCCTTTTCTTTTTTACCTTAGACTATGAAGCTTTTAAAGAAGCCGCTGAGCAGTTTCAGCCCTACATCAAGTTTTTTGCAACATTTGAGAAATCTGTAAGTTACAAACAAACACATAAGGCAATGAAACACTTGCATGTGTAGTCCTGACAGGTCAGTTTTTGTTGCTGTAGGTGGCCAAAGAGCTGAGTCTGAAGTTAAATGAGGTAGACTTCTATGAGCCCTTCATGGAGGAGCCCGTGTCCATCCCAGGCAAACCTCACTCTGAGGAGGAGCTGGTGGAATTTATAACTGAACACAGGCGGTAAAAAAAGATTAATGTCACACTTTGTGACTTTAGTAAAGTATAAAGATATGTTTTCATTCTAACATCGAATGTTTTTTTCTGTGCTGTCAGACCAACACTCCGAAAGCTGCGTGCAGAAGATATGTTTGAGACCTGGGTGAGCAAATTAATCATTTTAATTTTAGTTTTCCCAAACGCTTTAAAGAAATTCACATTTTGGTCTCTTTCTCTCAGGAGGATGATATTGAGGGCATTCACATTGTGGCCTTTGCAGAAGAGGAGGATCCTGGTGAGAGCATATTACATAACGATGGACCGCTGTTTTACTCGAGTGTAAACATGAGATGCTGAGCATATTTGTTGTAGATATGGGAGGCTAAACTATTCAGTCCTCAGGGATTGCTTATGTAAAATGAAAATTGTAAAAGGTATGGAATTTAAAATGAATAAATACATATAAATAAATGTAAATAGTGCCCCCAAAACACTGACCATATGTCAGCCTATAGAGGTAGATTCTTTTCAGATTCTCAGAAAGTTTTAGGATGTTTTTTTAAATTTTCTTTTTTCTTTTTTTTTTTTAGATGGTTATGAATTTTTGGAAATCCTAAAGGAGGTGGCCAGAGACAACACTCACCTACCTGAGCTGAGCATCGTCTGGATTGATCCCGATGACTTTCCACTGGTGAGAAGAAAGAGAAGCAGACAAATAAGAGATGAAACAAACACACGCACAAAAAAGGGAAACCTGAAAATGTAGATTATTTTCAGGCCTCATGCTCTCTCTCTTTCTGTCCTGCTGACTCAATTCAGTTGATCCCCTACTGGGAGAAGACCTTCAAGGTGGATCTGTTCAGACCACAGATCGGAGTTGTTAATGTTACTGATGTAAGTCCCTGACACCGACGACACATGCTGTGCTCAGTTTTTACGGGCACTGTTTGATCTGTGTGTGTGTGTGTGTGTGTGTGTGAGCAGGCAGACAGTGTGTGGATGGAAATGGATGATGAGGAGGATCTGCCCACAGCTGAGGAGCTGGAGGACTGGATTGAAGACGTGCTCTCTGGCAAAGTTAACACTGAGGATGATGATGACGACGATGACGACGATGATGACGATAATGAGGATAATGATGAAGATGACAATGATGAAGATGACGATGATAATGAAGATGATAACGAGGAGGAAGATGATGATGATGATGATGATGAGTAATTTACAGTGTTATCTGAGTATCCACTGTTTCTTCTTCAGAGTGTCTAATGTGGATATCAGCGCATCAGCTTTATGCTACAATAAGTTAATTTTTTAAAAAGGTAATTTTTGCACTTAATGTGTGCCTGCTATTAATATTAAAAAGAAATAATATCCATAAATGTCATTTTTGACTGAGAAGATAACTTTCCCTGTGTCTGGGTTCTAGGTGAGGATCTTAGAAAAGATTTTAGAAGAGACAAAGGAACAAAGGGGTGCAGGCTAAAAAACAAACACACATATATACAGCAGGTGAAATAAGTCCCGAACAATCCACCCAACCCACAGATGCAATGAAATCAAACCATAGATGTCCATAAATTAAGTTATGTGTAGCAATGAGTAAGGAATTATGGTATTGCAAACATATTATGTTAATTATGCCAAAAATACACTTCACACGAAAGCAAATTACATGAAATTTCCTTATTCACATACAATAATGCTACTATTGTATGTAAATATGTATGGTTAACAAGTTTGTCAGACCACCTGTCATAAAAGAACAAATATTTTGGAAATATCTCCCTCAAAAAAGTGATTTATTTGGCAGATAACTGATCATAACTAATAATAAAGTTTTTATAACCAAATTTGAGCTGGTAAACGTCTCCTAGAAGAATTTAATCGAATTTAATCGCCATTCAACCCAGTAAAACACATTTTAGGAACGTAAAGTAACTTTAAGTAACTGGAAAGTAAGTAACTCTAACTAATCTGATATCTGAATCAAAAATAATAACGTGCTTTATGTTTTTTTTTCTGCTTTTATGTAAAGCGGTACAAGAACAATTGTATTTTAGCATTTCAAGTATGAAGCTTGCAGACTCTGGTGGATTAACCATTACAGAAACCTTAAAAAATATGTTTTGGTAATTACACAACGCTGTTAATTTAGGACAGCTGTGGCATTAACCTTAACTGGGTGGTGGTCTAATAAATTTAAGCATTTTTTACACAAAGAATATTACAAAAATATACACATCTTGCTGCATAATTAATATAATATGAAATCAAAGTAACTGTAAGCCTTAGATGCCACATAAAGGAGCCAGAAGTAGTAGTAGCTTCCATAACTAAGTAACTGTAAATGTAGTTAAATCTTTTAAAACTTCACCACCGCACTTATTAATCGTCACTACATGGAAGTAGAACAACAATCAAATTCCCTGAAAACATCAGTACAAATATTTATTTGTTCATTTTTATTTTATTTTATTTTTTGTACAAATGTGACTTTGACACCGCTGCATTAATGTTGAATGTTATGCTGTATAAAAGGAGACGGGGGCAACTCACGACCTGTCAGCTGCATCACATTTGGACATTTGGGAAAGCGATCTCTGTGTTTTCTTCTTTTCTGTTTTACTCTGTTTCTTTCTCACACACATATGCTGAAACACACAAACTTGAAAAACCCCACATGTATGCCGAGCACATCCTAAATATGTCAAACCGAGGCACGTGTGTAGTCGTACAAGAGAAGGTATTTACAACCACCAACACCCCTAAAGAGTCCAAAACAAAACTACACCCTCTGTAAGCACAGTAACACTCTTGTAAATATAAATTTACAACACATCAAGCCTTATAAGTAGAAAAAGTTTAAAAAATACACATCAAATATCCTCACTCATTAACAGCCTAGAACAGTGTTCCAGTAGTTGTAGGCAGGTGGCAGTAGTGAGACACCCTGGTGTCCAATACTGGCAGCACAAATACTGATACTGAGTTGAGTTGTTCACAATAAGTTATTACTCTTGTTTTTTTGATTCCTGAATGCTTGCAGAAAGAAATAATGCAATATTAATTTTGGAGTGGGTGATTTAATTTGTACATTAAGTACTTAATCTTTTGAAATTGCTTCAGAAATCTGATTTTAGGTAATCCTTTAGGTTGTGTGTTGCGTTAAGCTCGTGGCTGATTATCGGACACTGGCCAACAAGATTTACATTACATGGAGCGATGATAATAAACCAAATCGAGATGAAAATCAGGGCCATATGTTCTGAAATAATACAGCAGTGGGTAAAATTTTAACTTGAAATGTGATTTCTATAACCTGTCCAAATAATATTCTGCTGGCTCACACATCGGATCAGCGCACACTGCACACACTTACACATACATAACAAGTATTAAGATATGTTCCTTCCCTAAGTACTGACTAAACTGTCTGTATGCAGTTGTAGTGTAAGTGGCGTTTATTGAAGACTGCAACTGGCAAAATCAAAAATAAATAAATCTTTAAATGCATGAAAATATTTAAAATAAATGGATTTTTTAAATGAATTATGAATGATAACAGTTTTCCAATTTATTTACTTTTGTGTGTCATGTTAACTTTTACTTTTATTAAATACATATTATTTTACATATTATTTCACATGCCTTATGAATACAAAAGGCTTAAAAAATACACATGAAATATCGTAACAGTATTCAGGTGTAGCCATCCGCCCAACTCTGAATTGGATAAGTGGTTACATTTTTTTTTTATGGATATTAGTTTCTTTATTTAGGTATTGGAGCTGGGACAGGCTCCACCGCTCCCACAGTAGGACAGTCAGGTTTCTATATTTGTCTGCTTTAATTCTTTTTATAATTTCAGCTTCACTGTGCAAATACATGGCCCATCCGATTGGTCGATCAATGCCAGTACACAAGAAACCTAGCTGTCTCTCATCAGCTAAGTACAGAAATTTATGACACCTTTTTATAAATGATGGCCTATTTTGATTTTTTTTAATATTAATTACGTTTAACAAATCCATTTATTTATGATTTTGGCAGTCTTCTTCTGCATTTTTTTAGTACATGAGACTTCTTTGAATGATCTGACAATTACAAACACGTCTATCTACAGTCCAATTATCGTAACAAGTACAGCGCAGACAGACAGGGTAGAAAAAATGTTTGAAATGATTAAAAAAAATCATTCAAGTGATAAATGATTTTGGTATAAAAAGTCTGTAGGGATAAAGTATATTCACGTATAAATACTGTACATACATTTCCAATACAAGACAATTAAATAATAACTGCTTAGACTGAAAAAAGAGAGGTTCAGTTTATATCAAATGTCTTGGAGAGAGACAGACCCCAGTGTACACTACGATAAAAACCACACTGACACACACATTTGCATTCTAAAAATCTCAACCGCTCCTATGCAGGCACGCACCGGCACATGCACGTAAAGGAAGCTAAACGTTTGTGAGGGTCATCTGTAGTGCATAGAGACATAACTGAACTGTGTTCTGCAAACGTCACGACAGAGAACATTTCAGTGCATTTCTCCTCATTTTCTGTCTTTTATCATCTTTCAAGACTCCTGGGACAAAGACAAAGACATAAATACTCTATATGTGAGAAAACTACATAAACATAGGTACAAAAAACAGTACAAAAAGATATTTCTTGAAAAAATTCAGTTGAGTAACTGCAACAGTTCTGCAAGTCCAGAGCAGCAGCGCTCGTCCACTCTGCCGCCGTTAAACTGAAGTTTCTGATTGGAGCAACAGTAAAAACTTGTGCGACTTGGGATCGATGTACTCTTCGGTCAGTCGGATATAAGGGATGGTCTTGATGGTGATGGCTAAGCTAAAGTCGAGACACTTCAGAAGGAACTCTGTCCCCTGTTTAATGCCGCTGGTCACAGATGCTTCGCTCACTAAGGTCCACTGATCAGCCATCCAGCGCTCGGGGCCGTACTGCAGGGTTGGACCAGGCACCAGATAAGCCTCAAGGAAGGCCTATGCACACACAGAAGCAGCTGATTATATCAAAGTACCCAAAATGAAAAACAAAACAAAACTGATGTATCAAGACAAAACTTGGGATAACATCAGTTTATTAACAATCTCCTGACCAATTAAACCATTTCTAATATCAGTGAACCAATAAAAGTTGACCTCATGGCCCTTCTTGAATGACAGCTTGCCCCTCTTTCAGTTTCATCATATGATAATAAATAAATTAATCAATAAAACTGAAATTAAATGGATGCAGAAGGGGGATTTAGCACAGAATGCATTTAAATACAAACTAATAAAACCCATTTGACTGATGTGACACGATTAAGTAATACTTGCATTTACTTTAATGATACCTGATGTCATTTACTCAGTTTGAGTCGCAGCTTGTTAGACATAAAAATGAATGTCATTACAGCCTGTCTTCCAACGTTCCCTGCCTACATCCTCCCTGACACTGTCAATAAAGGTTAGGTTACATTTATATTACCTGTGTGATGCTCTCTTTTGTTTACTATCACATCTGAGCAGTCACAATGATATAATTGAATCTCAGCATGATTCTAGTAAGTTTGGTAAACACTGCCTTCCTATTCTTTTGGCTGCTTCCTGTAGGGGGAGCAGCAATGGATATATCACCCCATCCTTTGCATCCTCCTCTGCAGTTTCTCCTTCAATACATCCACAAATGTTCTCTGTGATCTTCCTGTTTTCCTTTTAAATGGTAGCTCAATCTTCAAATGGTAAATGGTAAATGGCCTGTATTTATATAGCGCTTTTCTAGTCCCTAAGGACCCCAAAGCGCTTTACATATCCAGTCATTCACCCATTCACACACACATTCACACACTGGTGATGGCAAGCTACGTTGTAGCCACAGCCACCCTGGGGCGCACTGACAGAGGCCAGGCTGCCGGACACTGGCGCCACCGGGCCCTCTGACCACCACCAGTAGAACAACAACATCTTTGTCCAGTATATCAACTATTCCTTCTCTGCACAAGTTTTTGTCTTCAAACCGCTTGATCTCTTGCCTCTAGCTCCAAATCCTGTTTGTTAGTGCCACCATCTCCACCTCATTCATCACAGCAGCTCTCATTATCATCTTGTAAACCTTCACTTTCACTCATGCTGCTACCTTTGTGTCATAAGTCACACCTCTTTGTAAACACTGCCTTAGTGTAAAGCTATTGACAACAAATCTGCTGTTATGACAAATTAAAAGCTGACCTTAGGACTCATATTATTGACCAGGCAGAAAGCAAGATGCTTCTGGATGCTCTCCATGCTGTGGCAGTGTTGCCTCCTGGTGGTGCGGAGGTACTTCTGCAGGGCCCGAGCCATAGAAGGAAATATAGCCAGAGCTGCCTCTCGCACATCCATAATGTCAGACGGTGTTGCACGCTCGTCTTCTTTCTTCATGCGGCGGACATGTGTGAACGCCTCCTCAACAGCAACTACCAGCCTGACAGAGAAATATCACATTGCATTTGGCTATGTACAGCTGTTTTTACTGATCATTAAGACAGATTAAATGAAACTGCAGACGTATACATCAGTTCAAGTAACGGTATTTAGACGTACTGTGGAGGACTTTCCTTACAGTTTTTATCATACATGGCCCAAGGGAGAATAACGCTTCAGCAATATGAAGGAGGAGATTTTAAGCAATGGTTTTTAAAATTTCTTTTTATAAATATTTAATAATAGAAGAATACCATCTTTTTTCTGTATATGAAGTGATAATTAGACATGCTGCTCCAGCAGCTTTTGAATGAAGGAGACAACATTCAAGTTGTGCTATTATGAAAGTGTTGCAGAGTTTGAGTTTTGCCTGAAAGTGGCATGTAGTTTTTTAGTCATCCAGTTTACATAATAACGTGCATAACTAAGTGCTTTCTCACAAGCCTAGACCTCTTGGCAGTTTTTTAACTACACGCATGCACCAGCCATCCCAGTATGTGCAGCTTCCCAAGTTTGATTTCTGCTTCTGTGCTGAATCTATGTGGAGCCTACGACAAACCATGTGCAAGTGGCTAACACTAGATTTATAACAGTTCTGTTGTGCCCCTGTCGCTTCCAAAACAGTAGTTGGCGGTAAGGTTTTTCTCTTGAAGTTGATTTATTTTCTTCCCAAGAAGAAGTAGCCAGAAACACTTAGAGGTAAACGGGCCATTGAAGTTTGTAATGGGCTGGCATTAACATGTGCTGTGGTTGCATTTCTAGGGAGGTGGATATGTGGCTACAGCGTAAGTTACAGCATAACTCTGGTACAGATTTAATGCAGAATTATTAAGCCACTGTAACATTGTGACACTTTGCTCCCATGACTCACCTGGCTCTACGTTTACGGACTCTTCTTTCATAGTCGGCTTCCTCGTAGTACAGCTCATTGTGGGCGCTGTCTTTACGTTTGCCGGCAGCTGTAACCATAGCCCGTGACTGATTTCCATTACTTGGCTGAGCCCCTGCTGCATTCCCTGGGGCTGTATCCGAAAGAAAGGACAGTAGTAAATTGGTCAAATCAGCCTGACCTGGGGGAGGCAGTCTTTAATGGGCCAGTCCCCCACCAGTGATTAATGGACTGTATCTCAATCTGAATGATTGAGGGAAAAACTCATATTGAAGGAGAAAATCTTATTATTAGTGGTGTAAAACAGCTGTGAATCTACCTTCCCAGCCAGTATTATTCCCATCTTATCCTCCACTTAACTGTGAGGAAGATTTGATAGTTATCTGGGTCGTGTCGCCAGTCTGAATCACAGAACATTCTTAATTTTAGCACTGAGAAAAGAGGCAATTTCCACTGGAGGTATCCACATTTCTGCACACACTCTATGATGCAGAAACCTTTTTATTGAGGGTCTGGATTAAATATTCATTATTTTACACATCAAAGACCATGTGTGAATTTACTGGTTTGTGTGGCAAACCCATAAAACTAATGGGGCTTATATAGCAGTATATTAGAGATCCTGTGGTTTCACTGAGGCGGAGTAAGATCTGGTCCATATTCATGAAGATCACTAAATCTGGGGGTGGTTATAGATGGTAAATGCTGCAGGTCAGACAAGGATATAAATTATTAATCTGATCTGCATGGGCGTGTGTTTACGCTTGTGCGTGCAGGTGAGAAAGAGAGACTGAATTTAGTGATGAAATATGGATGAAAAATCCTCCCAGTGCGAGTACTGTGGAGCAAATGCAGTCAGATCATTTGCAGAAGAAGCACTGTAGATACTTGCCAATGAAAATACGAGTAAACATCCTTATACATCCTGCCCTACATATTTGTACTATTTGTACTATGAGAAGAGTGACTGACTGATATAGTGTGAGGAAGATGTGTAGGAGTTGACGATGGGAAAAAAAGGGGAAAGGAGCTGGAGCTGGAGACAGTGTGAGCAGGAGGAAGGAGAGATGTGGGAGTATGTGAGAAATGAGCGTTACACTGATGAATTATTTAAGGCTTGGAATTCCACGGCCGCCTAGAGACCTTTCCATTGCACTTTGATAGGAGAGGGGGTGGGGTGGATGAAAAGCACTGTGAGGACACGGTATCCAACACTGCATCCCTGCTTTATACATCAACAAATCCAGCGCTGTGCAGTCAGTGGGAGATTAATAGGTGTTGAGTGGAAGAGCCTTTTAACTCCAGGAAAGAGTGTGATATGTGGCATTAGAGGATGTGTGCAAGGAAGTAATATATCAAGAAAATTGTAGCATATACGTGTCTAGAAGGGTGCTTTTTTTCCCTGCAAATGCAATATATGCATTATGTTAGAGAGGGAAGCTTCAGAGTGTAGCTTCACGACTGAAGCGTGAAATTAGTGTCTCCCTGCGATGGTGAGGGCTTTTATCTGTACTTACTGTCAAAAAGGTATGTTCTCAGTTTGTTTTTCAAAGCTGCTCATTGAAACCAGAGTATCACAACACGCAGAACGAGGAGAAGACAGTTAAAACAAGGGAAAGGGAAAGTAACGGTATCAACAAAGGGACATCAGCAGAAATATTACATGCGGTGCACAAAAAAATTAAAGGAACACTTTTTATGCGAGTGTAGCATCAAGTCTAGTTGATTAGCAAAGTGGGTTGTTAATCAGTTTGAGCTGCTTTGGTGTTAATGAAATCAACAACAGGTGCACCTGTTACATTTTTGAAATTAAAATGTAATTATTATTTGATGGTTCAATAAGGTCTCCAACATAAAAAAAAGTATTTAACAGGCTAGGCAATGGGCCATGACTGCTACTAGGTATGGGGGTGAAATACTTGGAACCACTGTCAAACCCTGTGCTGGTGCAGTGGGTGCTGGATTCCTCCTGGAGCACTACAATGCCCAGCCCCATGTGCCAAGAGTATGCGGGGACTTCCTGGACAATGAAGAAATTGATACAGTTGACTGGCCCCCATGCTACCCTGACCTAAAGAACACAATAGAGCACCTCTGTGACATCATATTTCAGTCCATCAAACATCACCAGGTTGCACCTCACTGTCCAAGAGCTCAGTGATACTATGGTCCAGATCTGGGAGGAAATCCCCAGGACATCATCTCTTTCCTCTCATTAGGAACATGCCCCAGTGTTATCAGGCATGCAGGGGCCAAACAAACTACTGAGTTCCATTCTGCAATGTCATTTTGGCAAAAGGATTAGCCTGCAGCATGTTTTTCTTTGAAACTTTTATTCTGGGGTGTCATAGCCTTCTGTAGGTTGATAATTTTCATTTTCATCAAATGATGTGTTATCTTTTATTTCCTAACACGTTACCCAGTCCATGTCAGTATAGCTTTTTTCCCATTGAAATCTGATGTATTTCCAGAGTGTTCCAATAATTTTTTGAGAAGTGTAGTACAGGAAAAGAAATAAATAATTGGGACATATGAGGCAACTAACCATCTACATTGTAGACCTTTAACCCAGCCAGGTGTTTGGCAGCTCGGTGTTTGGAAGCAGAGAGAAGGGCTGGGTTATGGAGTGGAAAATCTCTGTAGTAATACTCCAAAATGGACAGAGCGGCCCTTTGAATGCTGTGTGAGGCAAGAGAGAAATAAGAAAGCTTAAAGACAGTACAAGACAGTAAATAATCCCCCTGAACCTGGTGAACGATGTTCTGAACGCTGACAAACAGCCCTCTAAACAGTGATTAAATTACAAGATAATGCCGTCACTTAGAAATTCAATAAAACAATTTGAGAACAAACCTTACCACAGATGTGATCTATTTTATTTAATAGAATCATCTTACTGGCCAAACTTTTGCATCTACATTACCAACGATGCACCTCAATTGCTGACAGTTCAGTGGGAGAGTCTGTTGTTTTATGCCTCAGTGCAAGCATCTGACAAAAGAAGAGCAGGCTACTGAGGTCTGGTGACCTCAGTACTTTATAATCCCTCATCCCTGGCTTCTTATTTTAAAGATTTTATTTTGACTTCATTTGACAGAGAAAGATTTTAATTCTTTCCTCCCATAAAGACGACATTTAGCGACCTCACCTGTAACGTTAAAGACACCTCAATATATGCAAAGAGAGCAAAGAGAAACAAGGCTTACTGCTAGTTGGCATCCAAGTGGGGGTGTAAAGAGTTAAGAGGGACTCAGCCTTTATACAAGCTGCACCACTGTACCACGTGAACTGCTGAGCTACTGAGAATTGAGTCATCGACAATTCAATTTTCATATTTGTCATCTTCAACCAATGAAGACTCAACTGACCTCACATGAAGCCATTTACAGTGTCACCAAGTAAGCCACCACAACCAAGTAAGCCATATAAATTACTGGAAACAGTTAATACAGTATGAATCCTTTTCTTTCTCCTCTGCAGGTCCTAACCTCTAGTTTACCATTCCACAAATTAGGAATCAGAAGAACGCCCATTATTAACCCATTAAACTGTTAGCCTCATTACACAAGCATAAATACTAATGTCTCCTAGTCTTGTCATAGTAATAAACTTGTCCGAAGAAGAAACAAAGACAATCATATGACGAGTTGCTTTTTCTCATCTCTCCTTTCCGAACTCCTAGAATAGCACACTAGCCGAGGTCACCGTAGAGTAACTCAATTACTGCTTGTGCCTGTCTTCCCTGCGGCCATAAGCTTCCAATTACACACATACATCAACAAGGAGAGTGTGGCTGAGCACCGCTGTGTATCTTACTGTGCACAATGCAGAAAGGTTACATCCGCATGCGAAAGTGTGAAACTATGTCGCTCAGCCTTGTGTTTGCTTTAGGAAACACACACAAAGCTAATACGGTGCAACTGCAGCGTGCGCACCTGAGCTGTCCTATGTTGTAGTGACGAGTCTCTCCATCTGTGGAGCGGATGACACACACGCTGTAGCAGGGCTGGAGTTGGCGGAGTTCCAGAAGTACGACTGCCAGGTAGTGAACAAACAGCTGGGAGTCCACGAGGGACACAGCAAACTGGACGATGCCGTGGTAATCCTCGTCCTGCTTGGACCACATCGCAGGCTTAATGAAACTTTCATTCTCATTAGATAAAAGCTTAAAAAACCAACAAATTTCAGCTTTATTTAAGACTAAATGAATTAGATTGAACTAATACTCGGCTACATGCAAACAACATACCATAAAAAACAAAAACAATATGTCCCAAAAACCGAATCAATCAACCTTTATCTAAGAGCCATTTAACACCATTAAAGCAATAAAGGAATTAAACGCAGAAAAAAAATGGTGTATTTGCATGTTCATTATTAGTTAAATGATCTAGAGATTGACTGATGAAAAAAAAGTTCACTGCTTAATGTGCAATATTAAGAAAATACATTACAGTAGAAGTATATTTGTGAAAGCCATAAATAAAATACATCTCAAACCCACCTGAGCATCAAGGATCCGGACCCCATAGAAGAGCCAATAAGACATGGTGAGCAGGAGTGTGAGTGTGATGAGGAAGGCACGATACACACACACTCTTGGCAGGCAGGCCCGGCTGGGTCGCAGAAACAAGGCCCAAACAGCTACCAGGAGGATGAGGAGCTTGAAGGAAATGGAGAGGAAGAGCCCCTCGCAGGCTGCACCACAGACCTGCAGCCTGTCGGGCCACATTACTGCTGGAAGAAGCAGGAACACCAAGGGCGTGGCGAGCACCAGCAGCCCCACGCATGAGCCCACAGCCAAGGGAAGGTAACGGCGAAAGCTTTGGGTCCGGTCCTGTATTCCTTTCCCCAGGCCCACCACCTCCTCCTGGGAAACACTGAGCTCTGATGTTCCCGTGACAGCGGTGGTGGTTTCTCCCCAGTTATCATCCTGAAAGGATGTAAAGAAATACATGAATTCATGCCACAGATGTACATTTGGGTCTGCTTGATTGTGTATGCTGTCAATTAAAGTGTTTACCTATTTCAGGTCATTTATTTAGAGACTGAACAAGTCTTTGGAAGTTTGCCTCTATACATCAAAACTGGTCTGACACATTTCAGACCTTCGTTTTTAATTTAAGGGGTTTAACAAAAAGAGTTACAGAGACATAGTCCACCACTGTCAGAGGTTCAAAAGTAAACATTATTGTATATATGCATAAAAATGGGTAAAACTGCTAAATAATACTTTTGTTAAACCCCCAGATTTAAAACTAAAAGTCTGCACTTTGAACACATCTTGATGATTTGACTTAAAATCCAGTGTGGTGGTAGTAAAGAGGCAAAATTCCCCAAAAATATGTCCAAAAAATGTGTATCGCCCTAACTGCATCTAAATGAAGCAACTCAAATGATATCACCAAATGCATTAAAAATGACTAAAGCTTTATGAATTGATTTGTTTGTGGTGCTAGGTGGATACACTGGGTTCATCAGCTTCATAAACAACATCCCAGCAAACACTAGTAAAACAGCAACATTGTGAAACTGTCGGACTATCAGTCCCTCTTTTACCGACCTAAGAAATATTTATAATATTGTAAGTGCATGCGTCTTTGTTTGTTATTACACTAACTTTTGATGGACAGTTGGTCGACACATCAGGTACACAGACTTGTACAACTAATGTTCTTATTTGTTTGTTTTGTCAGTGATAAAAGGATAATTCACAAAAAAAGTATTTGTAACAAGCATGCATCGCTCTCATGTCCACAACTAATGTACATAGAGGACATCACGCAGACACTGCCACCACATTCACTCTTTTTTCTCAACCATAATAATGGGGTGTCTTCAATATTTGTTCAAACAACAAAATATTGCATATCATCCAATATCAAAATGTTTGATGGATTCTTCCATGGATAGGGCAGAAATGAGCTGAAAGACACTAAAAATGCTGTGGAGAGCCAAAGGGGAAAAACAGATTTGGGTTTATGTTATTATTTCATAAGATTCACACAATCCTTTGGTTCACTGTTTATCCACTGAGTGCATCTTTAAAATAGATTTTGTTTAATGCTTTGGACACCAAACAAATTTATGAGACTAATCTGTCAAAACCTGGAACCATAAAATAACACAAGTCGACAAATCAGAGTCAAATGATGAATGTGAATCAGACAGATAGTGCTTCCATTTTCCCACTGACTTCTTTCTTGGCCCACAAAAGCCCCACAGAGTCTATGCACCATGAATGCAGCACATCCTTAATTCTTTTTTCTTTTTGAGGAAGTCATTATAATGGCAAGCCTTTTAAATTCTGTTTGAAGTAATAAAGGATGACAGGATGTGCATGCAAGCAAAAGGATGCACAGTGCTCCAATGAAGACACACACACACACACACACACACACACACACACACACATGCACTGAATCACAACAGCAAAAGCCAAAGCTTTCCATGCCCATCATCACAAATTAGCCTGTTTTTTTTTCTTCTTCTTAACTACCATGGTCATTTTAAGCATAAATATTTCTGACAAAGAGACACAAAGAGAATAAATTAGTGACAGGTCTACTCTAAAGAGACATTTATTTTTGTTTGCCTGTCATTAATTCATGTAATTAGCCATTCATTGTGCTCCAGAGTGTCACTGCATTGTACCTCCCGACAACCAATCAAAGGAGCAGCAGCTGCAGCGAGAGGGATGACGGCTGGAAAATTGACAAGCTGAACAGATAAGCCACCCTGGCTTCACACATGTGTGCGCACACATCCACCTAAACACCATCAAACAGTGCTTAGATCCACACTGAAGCCACATGAGCCTCATGGAGCTGCTGTTAGCAGCACAGCTCGTTGTCATATACTCTTCACCTGTCTAGAGCTTGTGATTCCAACTATATGCAAGATCCTTTCCAGGCTATTAAAGTTAAAAGAAGCCTAAGTGAACCCCTTTGGAAATCTTACTTACTTTGCATATTTTAAAAATTGTAATATAAATATGAATTTTGCTTCTCCAGCACAGCTCACAGCCAATTAGCTTAGCTTGCTGGAGGAGGAGGAGGAGGTGGAGGAGGATGCCAATGGGAGCCAGAAGATGAATGAGCATGATCAGAGAGGGAAGCAATGCCACAGAGGGATGGCAGCAGGTTATGAGCAGAGAGAGGAGAGGTTGGGCTGGCGTCCTGAGTGTGTGTTTGCCAGACTAATGTGAGAAACAAGAGGTCAGCTGTGCACCGTAGGTGTAACATCAGCTTCATTTAGTGCCAGATCTCATTTGTATTCAGCCCACACGTCTTCTTTTTCCCCCCTCAATTTCTTTCTTAAGCCAACCCCCCACTCCCCAGCCTGCATCTGTGAACAATCAATGTCATTCCACGTTCCACTGTGACAAATGAACAATTAGGAACACAGAAGCAACATCTTCCTGTTTGAACACAGATGCTGAGTAGTCACTTAGCTGAATTTGAAAGTGTCCAATTTTCTCTCATTGTTGTGCTCTAATCTCACTAATCTGGTGTTTTTCTTATAAACCCAAGGATGTCAGTCTTTCAGTCATAATTCTGAAAGTTCCAAAACAAACCTCTTCTGGCGCACTTGAGAAATGCTCGGTTGTTAAAAAGATGACAATTTTAATGGAATTAAGGGTACTGGCTGATGATGGGCTTATGGGATGAAGACTTAGCTCAGAATTTCTCATTTTTCATACTTGTGCTGTATGCATGTTTTGTGTTGAGGTGAACAGCCTCTACCTTTAATATTTACAATAAAAAGCAATATATAGAGTAACTTGTGTTAACATTTTGAAAGGAAAAGAACAAATGAGGAAAAGTTAGCATAAAAGAGGTTTGTGCAGTACTTTTTCAACACTGGGTGCTTGACTGATCTTCTCATGCAGTTCTCTCCAAAAACAAGAAAAGAAAAGCTCATTTCCCCAAATGCCAAACAATTTCTTTGAACCCTTTGTGATCACAGAGAACAGGAGGAAACAGATCACAAACAGAGACCAGACTGTCTGTGCACCTCCTCTTCACCAGATGTTGGCTAAGAGGCACTGCTTTGCTTTTATTTGTAGAGATTTACTCTGTTTTATTTTCCACTTATTTAGACATTGAAGTGCAGTTGCGGGTAAGAGATTAAAATGTGCTGGCCAAGTGTGTCTTAGTGCACTAACCACTTAAACATATGCATTTTATATTCTATATGCGAAATGCATGACTGAACCATTTCATTCATCCTAAGGATCCTCCTGCCAAGGCTTTCGTGCTAATGTGTCATTTAGAGGGAGAAAACGGAGCATTATTGAGTGAGCTAATATACTGCTAATACCTATCATTAAGTCTCAGTGGATTCATGCTGAAGATTAATGCTAACTAATCAGATCAGAAAGAGAAAGAAACCAGGAGAGACTGACACAGGGAAGGTTATAAGAGCAAGAGAGGAAGGACGTGACTGCCGCCTGCTTCCTTGGCAGTGTTTTTAGTCTTTTTATCTGGCAGAGGGTGAATATGGATTATGCTACACAACACAGAAAACAGTCTGCCAGCTACAAAGCCTAATCGCTTAGCAGCACTAGCTTGGGTGAAGGTTAAAATAGGCTTTGTGAGACACGCCTGCCAGGTTTCCTTAAATTTACTGCATTCCTTTTAGGAGTAGGAGCTTTTGTGTTTTTACCTCACATTACATGCATTGCTGGTGTAGAGGCTATGAGTAGGTGAGTATTTGAGAAAAAGGGCAAAGGAACAAGTTTATAAAGCGAGACTACCATACGCTTTGGTGTTGCTAGAGCTAACACTGTGAGGAAATTGAAACTGCTCCCTCTTGGCAAAGAGTCACAGTGTCTAACAAAGCAGCATGGCCAGTCTCAGTAACAGATTCTCAGTGACTCACTCTTGCACACACATACACACACACACACACACACACACACACACACACACACACACACACACACAGAGAAACTGTGCTCCAAGACCGTATCCTTATGTCACAGGCATGCGTGTAAACATGGAGGATTATTCATATCAGCTTTCCTCCAAGTGGCGTTTGGCCGGATGCTAATGCTAATCCCAGTCTGTGAGAATGTTTCCCCTGCACTGGAGACTAGTTAGTGTTAATATGCGGCTCCGCCATCTGACAAAGCTGCTCCAAAAAGCATGGGTTGGTGCACCGTGGTTGACGGTGTTTGCAGTAATGCTGGTGCTGCCACTGGTGTGCGGACACAACCGTCTGCAGGGGTACTGCAGTACAATGGCAGATTACCTTACACTGCTAACAATGGATGCAGGCAAGGAGCTGACAATCACATGCCAGTGTGGAATGCACCTTTCCAGCCAAAAGGGGATGCTGAGCAGAGATAGCAAAATAGGTCAGGCTTCTCCAACATGGTCAGAAAGTCAGACTGAACGCATGTTTATTTTCCAATCACATTAAATGGGCTAATATTAGGAAAGTATATTTTGTCAAGGTAGCTTGCACTACTGATACGATGCTTTTCTGCAGCTATTTTAAGCATGCAAGTTGCACAATAAACCAATGAAAAATGCACTCATTTTGGGTTACTATGTATTTCAAGTGGGTCAAAGACACTGTAAAGGCAGCCCCAGGCTAGCAATATCTTTAACTCGTCTTCAGGGAAGAAGGCACTTTCTTTATCGCTCTCATTTTCTTCGTTTCTGCTTCTATTTTAAGCTCATTTTATCTTTCAGTACTGTTTGCACGATTCTCTGCATTTAAAGTAAAGTAAATAATTTTATTCAGGTGGCAGTTAGCTTAGCATAAAGACATATTTATATATATTTATATATTTTTTCTCCTATGTGAAGCTTCTAGAAAAGCTTAGTTGCAATCTCACAGTGATGATAAGACTACAGGAGGTCACACTCCAGGCTCATAGAAGCACTCTTGTTTTCTGCTATCTACAGGCAGACAGGAGGCGGGTATCAGTTTTATGTCTTGTTCCTCATTTATGTCTTCTTCAGATTGTGCTTGTTTGGTGAAAGCTGTTTGACATAACTTTAACATAAAACACACAAATCTATAATCCATGCAAATCTATATGGAAGCTTTTTTCTGCCACTTAAAAAAAATGCCAGGATGTGGAAACCTAAAACTTTGGGTTATTGCCTCAAAATTTTGAATTACTCATTGATTATCTTGAAGTTTTTAAATGCTTCTAAATTGAAATTTTGACATATGTGACTCAGAATTTAGAGTTATTGTGTTGAAATTTGACATTTACAACATACATAATAATTAACCACTTACACAAGCATAAATTACTCTACAGATATACCTGTGCTGATATATACACATATCAATGATATTTATTGTAAATAACACTATGTAGGGATTAAACTAATATATTTTTTTAAAAGCAGCATTAGCCACATCTTCTTATAGCTTGGGGGCAATATTTCACAGGCGATCCATATTGCTAATATACAGTCTGAAACGCGGTTCCAGAACATGTTTTAATAGTAATTTTTTGAAATCCTGCTGCTCAGAGACAGGAGGATGCCTGAGGCGTATTACGCTCACCAGGCACCGTCAGCATGGAAAGAAATCGCATTAACTCAACGTTTGACTACTTCTGTTCTAGCAGCAGAGGGACCGCAATGCATGATGGTCTCAGTGCATGGATCTAGTGTACATTGTGATGATTTTAAAGCACTCTGTGTAGTGGAGGATAGTTCAGAATTAGAACAGCCCTACAAAATGGCTAGTAGATGTTCCCAAAATAGCCAATAATCTCTGCAAGAAAGAAATAACTCATAAATATCCACACAGTATTATACTCTAATGAATCTTTAATCCTTGAAGCCTTAGTTAAATATCTGCCCTGCATTTTAAGCCTCATATCGCATCATTTTGTGTCTACATAAACCTATTTTGCTTGTAGCAGCAAAATCAGCTTTTGATGCTATACTATGCCTTGATTTCAAAGTCATTAGGCATTACAGTCAGTATGTAGGCACACACACACACACACACACACACACACACAGACACACACTCACACACAGACACAGTAACGAAGCACCGTCTGTACAAATCCACCCAGGCCTATAAGAGAGATGCTAATCCTCTGACCTATCTGATCCCTTGTCGCCATTGTTAGCCTATCATGTGTCGGTCAGCCAGCTGTGCGAGGGCGAGTTTATAAGTTCGGGACGTAAAGTTCATGCATGGATTACTGGGTCTTGCTTTTTCTGAAGGAAACTGATACTAGCTGCAGGTTTAGTGTGCTTTCCTACAAAACAATGCGCATCTTTCACAGTTTCACTGTTGCTGTCAGTTTTCAGTTTTGAGTTACTCCAATACCTGCGCCTCATCTCCTTGCTCTGCTGCAGGTGTGGGCTCTCCAGGCAGCGGTTCTCCGTTATGAACCGGGGAGTCCTGGGAAGGCGTGTCGGGGGGATTGATGACCACAGATCTCTCCGAGCGGCTGCTGTCTTTACTGCTGCTGGCTTTGTGTCGCTCACAGCTTCGATCTCTGGAAAGTGAGAACAAGCACACATGGTGACCACTTTGATAAAACAACAGGAAAACATAGGACTGAAACTGGAGACTAAGATATTACTGCTACTTCACAGACACTGCTACTAAGTGCCATCACAAATTACTAATTATTTTAAATCAACAGTCCAGAACAATTTTCACACTTACTCTACACTGTCATAAAAATGACACTCTCCCATTTTAAAAGACTGAAATAATAAAATTTCATATATGTCCATATAATTTCTTTAACAGAAATGTAAATTAAACAATCATTTCAGGTCCCTATTTTCCATTCATTAATATGATTCAGCTTGGGATAAGAAACAAATCATTGTTTCTTATCCCATTGATGATTAAAACGAGTCCAAAAGAAGGAAAAAATTCCAGTTTTGTTCCAGTTCTGAAAATGTGCTTCTTACTTAATATTTGAACTTAATATTTGTGAGGTTTGGACTCCTTGTTGGACAATCTTTGGCTTCTGGACCTTGTGAGCAGTGGTTTTTATCAGCTCCTGACATTTTTTAGAATAACTTGTTAATTCTTTGTTAATCAAAAATCAAGAAAATAATTTGACGGTTTCTCATTAATGGAAGCTAGTAAACAGTGAAGTGCATTAATACTCCAGCAGACAATTATAGGCATCAGGAATGAGGGGGAAGATAAACAAATGATTCTCTCGTTTGCAGAGCACACAGACTCAATCACTGAAATAGGTTAGAACCGCTCAGCTGTGACGACCCTAATCCACAAGCTCTGTCCGTCTCAATCTCTCGCTTGTTCTCTCTCTCCAGTCTCTCGCCTCATTATTTCACAACCAACATGTGGCCCACTCAAACGGAAGACAAACAAAGCTACAAAATGTTCACTGAAGGCATTCCAGTAAAGAAAAATACCACAAAAAAGCCAGGGAGTGGGATACAGCATGTGATCTGGTAGAAACAAATTCCTGTCATGGGAGTGCCGGTTAGACAGATACAGCAGAGAAGCAGACAGTCAGATGGAAAGGCTGACGACAGACAGGAAACATACCCATGCCGGTTTGATCTCCCGGAGCGACTGGAGTGATAGGAGTAGCCAGAGTGGGTCGACTCCGTGTCCATACCGACGCAGTTCAGAGATGGTGATTGGACAGGGGGATGAGGAGAGACTTGCCGTGTGGCAGAGAGGGTAACTTGGCAGCAGCGCTCAGGAGGACAAATGGGTTGCTATAGAGACAGGCTTCAAAAATCCACGACGAATGACAACTATCTTTGATTGCTGCTTCAGTGACCACATTGACCTGAGGGACAGATAAATAGCACAGTATGAAGGATGCACCAAGGCTTGCTCGCGACATCAAACAAACAGAGCATTAGATGTACAAGAAAAGCTTCTGCATCTCTGATTCTCATCATTCGACACATTTAAAAGCAGACAGATTAATATATTAGCCATTATGCTCTGCTGTGTTGTGTGTATATACTTCAGATTATCTATGATTAATGTATTAACCTGGGATATTTATTCCAATCTAACTTGATATTCAGCACACATACTGCATGTGCTACTACATCCTCTTAACAGCAGCGGTTCAATTTTTACAGCATGCCACGCCCTATTATCTCCCCCACTATTTTCCTATCTCTCTAATGTGTCTCAAAGACAAGCAAACATGCAAAAAAACAAAAAACAAAACCCCAAACCAAAAACCTTTCCTCTGCAGTCGTTATAAGTTTGCTCTGAACTTGGAAAAAGTGCATTTTGTACCCTCTGCTTGGAATTATTTACAAGACGCACTTTATTTGGAAACTATGACTTAAATCCAGCCATTCAAATGCCACATATAAAACATGTTTCATGAAGAAGCTTTTACACAGTCGTTCTGTCTTTTTACAAGTCTCATTTTATTTCTGTGTGGATGTGTGTTTTTATGGCTTGTGCCTAAATACTGCCAGTTTGGCTTGGTCTCGCTTGTAAATCACCCCCCAAAAAACATAATTATGCATCTCAGGAGAAACAAAAACATTAAGGTTGTATAAAAAATATGGAATGGCACAGACATACATTAAGAGGTGTAGGTAACAAAACAGAAAATAATTAATGTATCAGAAAAAAATGCCCACTTGTATGAGCTCTTAACACTCATTAGGATTAGGTTTTCTTTCAGTTACATTCTAAAAAAACCCCTTCAGTAATAGAAGAGGCAACCCCCCCCCCAAAAAAACCAAGTATTTTTAAATAAAACATTCCCTTTGTCAACGTACAGTATAGATAAAACCTGCATATTTACATAAAAAGAGCACATTCAGGTAGATCATTTAGTTCTAATCTGTACTATAACTGATCTCATAATAACTGCATTTTATTTGATAGCCAGTGATTTGGAAAAGAGAACTCTCTCCATCCTGCCATTAATAACAGGTGCTGAATCTGCCAGACTCACTTCCTGTGAAACAAATGTGTGATGTATGCATGACGATGTCTCACCAAGCACGACCATTCATTTAGACCTCAATCTCAACCCTGTCTGTCTCCCAGCTGTTGTCCTGACAACCACCTGCCAATCAACTTCCCCATCACCATCTCAATTTACCAGCTGAGACTATTCTTCCCGTCACTTACAGGCTATTTGTTATCTCTACAGCAAATGATGCATACTAACACTAAAACAGCCCATTCTGCATATTAGGATGTGAATGCTCCAGAGATCATGCTCTGCAGGTTTAAGAGAAGACACTGCTGTGCAGCAGATTTCCATTAAGAGGGTTTAAATGGTTTTTCTTTCCCTCAGCTGCCTACGATTTTCCATTAAAAATGTTATACAGTGCATATAAAGTCTGTATGATTAATATTACAACCTATAGAATTACTTTTGTTAGATAAATACAATCTATATTGTTGTTCTTTGGGCTGTAGACTGGCTCCATAGTGTAGTGTGTTACATAAAAAATTCCCTAGTTTGATTCTGGGAGAACCCTTTTGGGGCTGCGTGGGGAAGTGCATCCAGTGCAAAAACTCTGCCAAAGCAGACATGTGGAGCTACCTGCTGTGCTAACCCCCTGTGAATAAGGAAGCAGTTGAAGCTAGTGCAAGACTGTAGTGTCTTTTATTACTTTAGACATCAACCGTGGAAATGTCTGTCTTACATAAAACTACTCGCGGCAAAGTTTTAGAATTATTTTGAGCAGTTGGAAAGAGATAGGAAAGTTGGAAAGTGGACATTTATCCACAGCTCCCATAAACCTTGATGACAGGGTTATTATGTAAATTAGATTTTGGGATGAACTATCAGTTTTAGTTGGGATGAACCAACCTGATGCAAAATGATGGCTTAGTGACAAAAAAGTAAAATTTTTCAGAGAGTGACTGCATCAGTGGAGGCTGATGAACGCTGAGGGAACATAATGTTGAACAAGGCAGAGCAGCACTTACAGAGAACGTCAATAAATAATGCACTTGAACATACTGTAACATGCTACTCACAGAATCAAAGTCAGTGGTGCAGTATCAAATTTTAAACACAAGCCTGACTTTTAACAGGATTGTCATATGTCTCATCTTTAACCCACATCCGGAGCGTCCGCTGTTACCTTGGCAACACTGGAGGCAGGAGGCTCCATCTAACAGCAGTAATCAATCTGCCCTGCTGGGCCTAAATTTGTGGATGCACTTAAGTGTGTATGTGAGAGTGACGTTGGGGTGAGGCACAGTGAGAGGGCATAAAGAGGAAACAATAGCCTTCCATCACACCCGTCACTCGCGTGGTTAACCGAGTCCCGCCTGGTGATTTGAATAAAAGCCATTAACCCCCTGAGTGCTGATCTCTGGGCGCGTGGCAGTGGTAAGTGGGGCACAGAGATCCCGCTGAGAAGCCACTCATCCACAGGACGAGCATGAAGAGGCACAGTGAACCAGGCCATGTGGAAAATCGCAGCCACGGGGTAAGAAAAACTATCAGTTACAAGCCAACGATAACTATGAATGAAACATGCGGGGCTAACAACGCGCATTAGAGACGTGCGCCTGTCTGAGCTTCCTCCGAGACTGTCCCAAAAATGCAGTACTCCTCCGAGAGGGAGCCTGTGCGGAAAATCGACTCTCCAGTGAAGCACAGTTGCATCACTGCAGACCGTTCTGGTTGGCTGCACAGAGAAGAGATTCACCAGGGCAGAAACTGACACTAATGTAAAACAAACATTCGTTAGGGTGTTTGTTTAGTGGAACGAGGCTGATGCACAGTGGGAGCTACTGTAATTACAAATGGTCAGGCTCAGGGGTGCACACACACGTGGTCTTATTGAGTAATTTTTTACTCCTATTATAAAGACAAGGCATAAGCGCACTTCACTCTTGCAACAAATAAGCGTGAGGCTCATTGAGGAAAAGCTGCAACGTATGATAAGTAAAATGCGTTGTAGCATTTTTTCCACTGCTGATTCAGCTTATAAGTATAACATGAGATTTTGACTGTATAGTAATTTGCCCTCTAAATCGAGCTGAGAAGGAGGGGTGTGGCATTGAGATTCCATTAAGGTATCCAATGCAGTGCTGGCACCCGAAATGGCACAGATGAGCCTCATAGCTCAACCAGGGCACATGCTGAGGCCTGGTTACCATGGCATCTGTGCCCTCCCTCACACCTATTAGCTTTCATGCCTTCCTTCCTTGATGTGCACCCTGCCCCGGTGGCATTATGCCATAATCTTCCAGATACAGCAGCTGGTAATCTGATGAATTTCTTGTATCAGCTGTTTTGCAGCTTCAAGGCAAACAAACTACCAAACTCCCATCGACTGTTCAAATATACAGTAGATAGTAGATTTCTGGGTGGATATCAAGACAGATGTTCAAAACAGCAGTTTGGCTCATAGCACATTTAAATGCCTTTTGGAAGGTAATCATATGTTTTAAGGTGTTTCAGACATTTATCACAGGATCTTTGCGAAATTAATGTGACACTACAGATAAATATCGGCCACCGGCATGAGTAAATGTCATCTTATTTACTTGTAAGAAGACATATGGGTCGATATCAGTGTTGGCTCACTTATAGATCAATACCTAACACACAGTAGGTATATTAGAGCCTGATCTTAGCTTAGTATAAGCTAAACCCATTTCATTATTGATTCACTGTTATATTAGATCACTGGTTTGCAGGAATTGAGAGCAAATGCCAAAAACATTTCATTTACTGCCATTTAAAATATGCCAAAAGCCACATTTTAGGACCTGAAACAACCAAAGTGTATATTATATTACTGTTTAAAAATGCATTCTTTTAAAATGGCAGCAGAAACAACAAGTCCACACATGCACAGGAATAACACAGTCCACTAGGTTGTGTGAAACCTCTCTGAAATCAAACAAAGGGTGACAGAGTGTGAGCCCGTGTAATGTATAGCGGTTAATATCTTAAATCCTTTCGTGGACTACAGATAACCCACAGGAACAGCTGCTCAGTAACATATTACATTACCACTGGGCTAAAATCACATAAAACTGAGTCAAATATGCAAGTCATGACACTCCCTTAGAAACGCCCCCCCCTTTTTTTTCTTCTTATTTTGTGCCCCTTACTACTAGGATTTCTGACGTGATCAGGAGTGTGTTCCTGAGTATTTTTCCACAAGTATTTGTTAAATGTGTGCAGAAGCAAACCTGTGACCTTTCAGTGACTGGATATAGCTACTCCCACCCTGCTGCCCATTGTAAAAGGAGAAAGTTAAGACCTGACACAGTTCTCTGGAATGCAAACTTTAGTCCCCTCTGATCCGCTCATGTGGAACTAAACAGAAGTACAGTAGAAGAAGAGAGGGAGGGAGAGGAGGGTGGTGCGGGCTGAGAGGGCTGTTGAAGAGATACCTCAGTACATTCCTACTTTAAGTGCAGGGCCTTTATGTCTCCAAATGCACAACTGTAAACTACACGGTAATATATTGCGCACTACCCCATGCTCCTCCATTACCTGTCTTTAGCCTAAAGGTAGCTCCAGTTCTTGTTGCACTTCTGACACACTGCCCTGTCGGGCAGATTTAAAGGAGAACAAAGGCCAAAGCCTTGCCAACATCACTTTTGATCATCCATGGGAAGAACTGATAGCTTCCATGGGTTGACTCATCTATTCAGGGAAGGTTCCCAGGCTGGCAGTGTCCTCAGGCTCTCTGCACAGGACCCATCAACACTGCTCAATAATAAATAACTGTAGGTGCTGCACGGCTTCACTGCAGCATCATGACTTTGACAGACAGATAGAGAAGACACGTGAAGCTGCTCCAGTCACAGTTAACACCTCATCCAGCTGTGTGCTCTCCAGACAGCTGCTGCTGCTGATGGAGACATCTCCAACCCCGCTTTTAATATAAAGGCTACTAGGTCGCACAGAACAAGGGGAGCCTCTTCTCTATTACACAGCTGCAGCTTCTGTTACAGCAGATCTCCTTTCAGTCTCGCCCTGAACCCCATTAACCACACAAGACTAAATCACTTCAAATAAACCATGCAATCTGGATGATCGGCTCAAATAATATGCTTACATAAAAAGCGATACTAATGTAATAGAAATAAAAAGGAAAGCCATGAGCTCCAGATAGATTCGGGTTATGTGGCTGCATCTGTCTGGCGAAAAGGAAACCATTTTCCCACGACGGCAGCATTGAACTTCATCAGTGATTCCTGCGTGCTGGTGTATCTCCGGATTTTTTTGGCAAGGGCAGCCAATACCCGGTGTGATGAACATCACAGCCATGGATTCGTTTACCTACCTTTATCTCAGAAGCGTTTCATATTCCTTCACCTGCGTGTCGGTGTCAGCGAATCTGCCGCCGAGGAGCTGCAGCTGCTCCTGCTGCTGTGAGGCGCGTCTGCACGGAGAGGCAGCTCACAGGATCCTGGCCATTGTGGTTCGCAGGACCAGAAAGGGAGGCAGCATGGGTGTACAGCACGCTTTTACAGCGCGTTACAATGAGTATTTTCCGCTCTCACCCGCAAGAGGTCGTCCTTTACGACTGCTGTAGAAGGGTCAGGGCCGTCAGTGAGTGTAACTGATGTCTAAATGTGATTTGCTACTTAACTTGACATTTTTTCACGAAGAAGCTCACGTGCAACTTCTCTAATTAGAAAATGAAAAGATTAAGCCCCGCCCAAACTATCCTATATTTAACCTGTCAACTAAAATAGTAATTATTATTATTTTTTCATTATTAATAGATGCGTTTGAAGCCAGTCATGTTTCGCTGTGCAAATGAACACAGTATATTCGGTTGTATGCACTTTTTATACTACACGTCTCTGTAAAAACGTTGTAAATTGAAGACTGAAAATTTTGATGGGGAAACTGACAGATAGGACTAGGAATAGGACTACATTTTCTGTCTGTTAAGGGTGTCTTTAATAGCATAACAGAATTAAAGAAACATCCAGAAATATCCACCCAGAATTATTTCAGTTATTTTACCTATTATGAGCAACCCGTAAGGCTGACCATTACTCTGAAGATCCACTGTTAAGGGTTGGATCTGTTTAACTATGATCATGGTGAGACCTTTGTTAATTCATCTCATACTTTGTCCTTATCTTTAATTAACTTGTATGGGCTTGCTTTTGCGACACATCAGCTTAACACATGATATTAATTGTAGAAGAAAGAAGGCTTAAAGGTAGGGTTAATAGGGGTATAACACCTGCACCTGATTGTGTCATCTCATTAGTGCCATACCAGGGATGTAATTTCTATAATAGCTCGAGGTTCTGGTGTCATAGCTGACACTTCCAGGGCCCTGGCGCCTCACCTCTGATCTCTGCAGACAGAAACTGTCGGTGGGTTCTGTAGTGGATAAATTGCCAGAGGAAATCCCATCACAGGCTAAGTGACAGAGACAAAAGGTAGAAGGGAACATGCCATTTTTCACTGTTATTGAAAGAACCACCTTTGCAATCTGAAAAAAAGGGAGATTTTCTTGATCCCCTGCACAACAATAGCAATAATCAATAAAACACAACGCAATGGTGCTAGTTTTTACTTAAGTCCTGACCTTGAACACAGCAGTTGACAGGAGATACATTTAGTTGTTTCTCTCTTGGTTTTTTAAATGCATCACATCTTCGACAGGCTGAATTTCCCTTATGGCTGAGACTTTTTCTGCATGGATTACACGGTAATTAAAGCATATGCTATTGAGGAATCTCCAGGTGCTGCTGAGTCTCTTGAGATATCTTATTAAACAAACATCTCTCAATAGCTCAAGATACTCAAAACCCGTAACTATGATGTCAAATATGATCTATATAATATGATAACAAAAGATTTATTTGGGCCTGCTCAATAACCATATTTTAAAAACTGACATCATACCACGAAGAAATCGCTTACCGTATATATAGTTCTCTAAAACACCAGCAGAGGGCGACGTTGCTCCTTTCAAGGAAAAATAAACTGGATTGAATTCTGAAATTAACAAACTCAAATTCGAATACATGTGCAGGAGGAATTGCATTAAACTTATAATTAAATTAAATATATTGTATCAAAATTCTGTGTGATCAATAAGCCTTTGTTTCACCATTTGACCAACATCTCTAAACACACACAAGCTTTGCGGTTCTTTGCTCTATTTGCGCCGAAATCTGACATTAAACTGAGCCCCGTGTTCCCTATATTCTCAGACGCATTGTGTTCGGTGTGTAGACCAGTGCGTGTAATGTGCTGCATGCACAAAGGACTCTCGCTCTTGCTGCTGGAGTGGACATGAACAATACCTCGAGCCCCATGGGCCACATTACAGATTCGCATAAATGGACGACAGGAGGAGCGCAGGCAGCCTCAGACTAATGGAGAGGAAAACCACAGGGGCGAGTGAGCTGAAAGCTACATCCTGATGTCATCCGGTATTTGGGCAGAATGTCAGAACCTTAAAATGTTCGGAAATCTGTTTTGAATGCCCATAAATTAGACCTGTGTCTTCGTTTAGCCATGACTAAGACAAAGGTGTCAACTTCTTTACAGACGCTACAAACAACCCTCTAAAAGAAAATATAAACTCACATTTATTTCTCAGCGTTTTGGTGAAACTTTATTGTTTCTGAACTCTTTCGGATTCAAAAATATTACAAGATGAGTTTGAAAAACAAGATGAGCTTTTTTACTGTTTATTTTAAGCAAATATGATTTGAAAGGAAATTCCAGCTGCCATTAGTAGAAGGAACACAGAACACACAAGTGTTTTACAGTTACATATTATATTATATATCTCTACAACTTGGTGGAATAAAAACTAACCCCAAGCACGATAGTGCTCCATAAGTTAGTGAATGATATACAGAATGCAATATGTGTATAGAGAAGGTCCCAAAGCATTTTCCATTCTTCGAGTCGTTTTACGGAAGTTAAGTCTCCTGTCCTGCAGCTCATCCTCATAATGAAACAGCGTCATGCAATAATAATGTCAGCGTGGTATTCCATTAGGATACAGACCAGGGATTCCCCAAATCTCTTGTTCTTTAGTGGCTGGTTACGCACTGTCACACTTGTCCTAAACGTCCAGCACGTGGTCGAGATATGAGATGTAACAAATCGCGAGTCGCAAGATTTCAATCTTGGACAACTTTTTGTCTGGCGGGAGCGTTGGGAGCAGTTTCCTTAGTTCTGCAAAGGCCAGGTTGAAGGCTACGACACGAACCCGTTCCCTGGTGGCATGCGCAGATCGATATTTAGCTGTGGCTCGCCTCTTGCGCCTCTTCTCCTCCCTGGAACGCGCTTTAGCCTCTCCATCCTGGGTTCCAACCGGCATGGACCCACACTGCGCACCGAGGGAGTCCAGAAGGGTGTCCGTGTGTCCCCAGGGGAGATCAGACTCCTGATGATCACCGCTGAGCATCATATCAAAACCTCTGTTAAAAAAATAGAATAAAAATACTTCTAGGCAAATGAACTGAGGCAATAGTGTAATTTTATAAAACATGCACAAATCATGGATGCAAATCTGAAAACATTTTATGTTCTTCTGGCTATAATGGCAATTAGGAACAAATGCAGGGATATGAGAGACTCCTGCTGCCCTTCAGTGGAGAATCTGTAGTATTGCCACTATAGCGACGCTGTCCGAGGTACTGAAACATCAAGACAAGAAAAACAAAGCGAAGCAGCCTTTGTTAGTTTTACAAAAAACAGCTGGTATAATAAGAATAACACACATTTATGATATCTTTCTTGAAGATAATATTTAGTAGAACAGTGTGCAGGAGGAACCTCGGATTGTTTGTGTTTTTATATGGTAATCTTTCAACTTTCTTGCAGATTGCGGCGAACCAAATCTAAAAAAATAAATAAAATAAAACGGAAACCGCGCAGAAGACCTTGGAGTAACGACCGTGGAACCAAAAAAACAAAGCTGAACTTACCTTGTGCATTCAAGGAGCAGGCTTCATCTCATTCAATATCAAATATTTAAGCTGCAGGTAAAGTTATCTTGCCAACAGCCTTCATGGTGTCTGACTCTTGATTTACCCGAGTGGAGAAAAATAGATGAAACCTGGACTTGAAGTGGAGTAAAAATCAGTCCTCCTGGTCTTTTCCTTCCATCACACTGTCACTGTTGTATGGCTCCATTCAGCAGCAGCATTTTTTGGTCTTCTTCACCCCCCACCTCCCCTATGCTTCCTCGCCTGTCTGTGCGCAGGATTACTCGTCTTACCATACGGAGCTCAGTGACGACAAGCAAAACGGATGACGCTGTCTTCTTTCACTTTTATTAACCAGCAGGTAAAAATAAAACCTGCCTGCGTTCCCTGTTTTATCAGATTTGTTTTTGCAGACGGTTCATTTGAAGGTTAAAATCCAGTCAACTAAATTTAAAGTCCACTTGACGTGAAACTTCTGCTAGTGACGTCACATTCCCCTGGCTCTTATTAGCAGAAGGTTAAGTGAGCACCTGTGTCTACACAGAAGGAAAATCAGAAAGCCGGTGGAATATCTGCTGTAATAGCCTTGACCTGATGCAAGACTGAGTCATATTTGTGAAACTGGAGAGTTAGAAGTTGACGAGATTGCTAGTAGAAAGCTGTAGATCTGCAAACCAGTGTGCACAACTCTTTCTTTGGACTAAGGAGGGGGGAACGTTTTTAATTTAATACATATGAAAACCTAATTTCATGCAAGTTATGCATACCATGCATTGATATCCATTCTTATATTGAGGATTAGTTTTTGTTTTTTATACCTCGTCTAGTCCAGTGTGCTAGTTGCAGAGCTGTGGCTATGACATTTTGATCTGCTCATTTCTGGAAATGTCAACGCTAATCATTACTAACATAATCACTGAGAGTAAATCACCACTGAGCCTCCACCTCTGTGTTGGTAGTGGAAAATGTTTCCTCAGACGCTGTCAGAAATGGCACAGTAAATGCTCAATTGGGATCGTGTGAAGTTATTGAGATGGCCTTGGCACATGGCTAACGTCATTACCGTTCTCTCGAAGCCGCTGTATGACCATTTATGTGTTGTCGATTTGAAAATGGCATGGATATGATGCTCATCACAGGAAAAAAAGAGGCGCACGTTATGACAATGGTTTCTCAAAATTGCAGTGTTGGCAAACATCAATATTTATGTGGCCTTTTCAAAGAGGACTTGACGGACATGATGGCATCCTTTGCATTTCTTTACAACGCTTAGATCTAATGTCAATATATCATTGACTTTTTCTTTTTTTTTTCTTTTCTTTTTTTTTTGCAGGACTGTGAGCACTTTGAACATCTGAATGAATAAATTTACCATCATTGCTGAAGCAGTGATGATCAGCTCTGCCTGTATCTGGCTGTAGCTGTAATCTTTCTGTAAGTTTTTATTTATGCTGTGATATCCTATGAAATATAAATGCTGGCCAGTCTGGCCCGCTGGCAAAATCACGCAATCTCTTTTGCCATCATCATGAAAAACCAGTACACGGATAATTTTTTATTGATCATGAATAGTAGGAACATTCACAGTAGAGAAGGCATGCAGCAGCTGGAATAAAAGACCATTTTATATACAGCTCCTTGTAATTATCAGTGTAAATACGGTTTAATCAATCTAAGATAAAATCATACATAGCCTTGTAATGACTTGCTTCTTGTATACTGTAGCCTAAAAAATGCTTTGCTCACAGATGTCTTGCAAGGTTACATCAGGCTGGCTTTTGCAGATATATATTATATATGCACATGCTCTGTTTCTGTGCTAGTTTTTCTGTTCTCTTTTACTCATTGACCTTCATTTGTCTTCTTCTTTGACTGCACAGTTTGGCTTAATGTCAGTAGGTAACATCAGAAAGTCAAGGATATACTGCAGATTCTGGAGAAGCTCAAACAGTTGCTCAGACAATATATATATTTTTTAAAATATCTGACACCAATGCAATATAATAATTAAGCAGAATTACTAAAAAAAAGTCCATACTGAACCTTAGTCAACCTTATTCAAGTCAAGCAGCTGTGACAATAAAGTCCAACTGGTCTTGTATCGTCTCCTCCTTTTCTTATTGGTTCTTCTGGGTTTAGCTTCTCATCTGTCTCAGTCTGGACACCATCTGTTTAAAGGACACGGACACAAGCCTCATATTCACATCTCCTCCTTCTCATCTGTTCATAACACTCACGTAAACCCGGGCATTATGAACATGCATTTGCAAAATCTTTGCTTACACACAATAAAAAACCAAAAAACCAAAATCAAACTAAATGTCCTGTTTTTGTCAAAGCTTATATTTTTACTGTGGAGAAAATATGCCCTGGTGTTTCCCCCCCCCCTTTATTTTTATTACTTTCCAGAACTTTACCTCCATCATCATTTGTCAGCTTCTATAATGAGTTTGCAGCAAACAGCACAGTAAATGTGAATGAGTTAAAGTAGTTAAGGTTTATTGTGTTCCCTATTCCTCCCACTCAGTCTGGTTAACATCTGCTGTCATATTTCGTTTCTGCTGATTTGGACTTTGGTGGCATCTAATCAATCAGCTCAGTCCCCATGGTGACAGGGAAGGAAACAAAGAGGGCAACAGAGGAGGGGAATAACAACAGTGAACAAAAACAACAGACACAGAGAACTCTGATGTCTGAAGACAACATCAACCTGTGAGCAAATTGTCCGAATTATTATCAAGCTTTGTTGTAAAATTTAAGCTGACATTAAATAATTAGTAAAATAGTAATTAATACAGAGAATGTTCAATAGAAAAGAAAATACTAATGTATTAACAAGTCTTCCCATGTCACACAGAGGTGTGCAACATATTAGAGATAGAGGGAGACATTAACCATAGAGAACTTTTTCATGCTTGTGCTATAACATCAAACAAATATCCGGGAGGTTTGTGTGTCATCCACTCGACAGAGAACACAGCGCAGTGTTTCCCTGCTAGACACTGCCACAGTTCAGTGAACATCTCTTCATGGTGTTGCCTTCAGGGGCTTTGAATTTGGAAAAATCTATTTGCTTGACAAACATATAATAAGTGACTTATTATCCAGATTAAAAAAAAGTACTGAGGGAGGATCAGGAAGGGGCTGGGCGCGCGCGCTAGCACACACATACGTGCGCGCGCTCGCTCGCTCGCTGATGTACGGAAACAGAGCAGAGGTGTGCCTTTTAAGAAATGCATCACTTTACAAAGGCACAAAATGTGAAAATATAGATTCAGAAATGGCAACATGTACTTGTGAAGAAACTGCACAACATACAACAGAAAGGACATTTTATGACAAAAGAAACAAGAACCAACAAAGTGATGGTGCACAAAATCTGCATACATACCAGTTTTTGCTCTTTTTAAAAAAAGAACTAGTTTAGAACCAAACTTCTTGCAAAGAGAATCGTGCACTGTTACTAACTCTGTGTTTCTCAGTATGACTCCTTAAAAGGGAATTTTAAGGTTTAAAGTTTCACAGTCAGTATAATATTGCTCCAGGACACCCCCCTGGATCTTTTCCTAAAGGCTGATGCAGCAAACCCATTTGTTTCCCTGCCAGGCAGCAGTGCTGAGGTGGTGCCAAAAGTCTCCCAGTAAATCCCGGACTTGTGTTTACTTCTGGTCATTGCAGTGATTAAACCAGTGACATTAATCTGTGAAAGGTTGCAGTTTGCATGCTTCACAATGATTCTGTTCTGTCAGTAGCAACAAATCATGACTCACCATCTGGATGCCCATTACTCACTGTTGATTTTTACAGTTTGTGATTAAACCATAAACTGCATCAAATCAATGTGTTGGGTCCAAGAGAACCGAACAATGTCGCCATCTAGTGGTAAGTCGCAAGTACTCAATACGATGGAAAAGTGGAGGGAGCATGGAGAATTAATTGTGTTATTCAAATATTTGTAATCCATATTAAATATATTCAGTAAACCCACTATATGAAGTATGACCTAAAAATAACACAACAAAACAGTTTTTCAATAACATGTCGCACAAGTCAGGATGGCCGAGCGGTCTAAGGCGCTGCGTTCAGGTCGCAGTCTCCCCTGGAGGCGTGGGTTCGAATCCCACTTCTGACATCATCTGTTTTCTGTAAATCTGAACAGTTTCCATTCTGACAACTGCGAGGCTTAGAAGTATGAAAAGTTTACAAAACGTCATATCGAGTTCCTGGTTGATGTCATATTGCTCAAAATGAATCCACTAGAGGGCACACCTGGCTCTTTTCAGTCTGTACATCCAGTAAAGTGCCATAGAAGTCTCAGCGAAAAAAAGTAGAATTAAAAGAAGAAAATCAAACTGTTGGTTTTTAAATGAACTCTTCAGACTAAGCTCAGTGCCTCGTACAGTGAACCATGAAAAGCTTCTTGATTTGAAATCACACAGAGTTTTTGGAGTGATCGAGCTGCTTGTTATTATTTATCAGTAATGTCGGTGAAAAATAGAATTAATTATTTTTGACAGTAGTGAGTTTACTTGTGAAATCATATCGTATGTATTCAAAGGAGTTTGCAAAGAAAAGCGTCTGGACTTCTTTAAGTATATCGTACTTATGTCGAGCTAAAGAGTTTCAACTCCTCTTATTTCTCAAGCATAAGGCAACTGCTTCTCTCAGCACACACGATTTTCAGTCCAATATGAATGAGTTTTATATTTTATTATAATTTTTTTTTTTTTTTTTTTAATTTTTACATCTGTAGTTGTGACTCCATAGCTGCTGTTACAAACAAAAACAACTTTTTTGGTGGAAACGTGTAGATCTGGTTCCAGATTGGGCACAAGCACCAAATATATTCCCAATAACATTTATTAAGCTATTTATTTACATCTATCTATTCTTTTTTTTATATCAATATTTTAATACTGCTATATATCTTTAATTTGTATGTATGTGTTTTTACTTTAGAGAAATAGAAATACAACTGCAACACTTTGCATTGTCCACACGATGGCACTGTAACTCACCTTTTTCTGTTAATACCCACATAGATAAGATTGATATGTAATTATATTTGCTTCTTTTAATGCCCATAATTTACATGACCGCAGGCTAAACTACAATCTAACGATGGTTTCATCTGTGTGTAACTATGTGTTTTGAATCCCCACTGCAACGTGTGATCAACCACGAAAACCCACTCCTGGTAATTGTGCAATTGTAGGTTGAGAGGATCACTCAGCCGCCGGACTCACGTAAGCACAGCAGAGCACACAATGTTGCAACAAAACAGCCTGGGATCGAGTAGCTGGATGTATCGCTGTAAAAACATACCCCCCAGCAAAACACATGATCCCTGTCTGTTACAACAAACGTACAAAGGGAGGGAATGCTGTGACAAGCTCAGTGAGAAGCACAGTCAAGAACAGCACACTAGAGTGAAGTTTAAGAAACAGAAGAGCCACAGAGATGACATAAAACGTCTCATAAACACTAAAATGCTTCGCAGTTTTCCACAAATATAAGAACTGCTTTGACAAATGTCTGCCAGTCATTAAAGATGAAGTCAGGCTCAATAAACTAGAAAAAAAAAGACAGACCACAGAATGAAAGATAGCTGACAGTGCTTAGGCTATACTGTATGTCTCATTCAAGTGGCATGCTGCTATGCGTTAATATGCAGCAGTTGCTCGTTACCCACCTCCTCCTAACAGTGGCTGGGATAGAGAGACTTAGGACTGCCTTTGGTCCCAGATGTATGCCAGCTCATGTCTGCCTTTGATGCCTTGTGCTGGCTCTAATTTTTTTTTTTTTTTACAGGGCAACTTTCATGAGTGGGCTTCACCTCCGGCAACTGTTTCTTTGCAGAAAACTAATGCAAAGGAAAACAGTGCTGGAGACCAGTAACAGTAGAGTGAGAGGATCACTCAGCCACATCTGTTTCATGTGGCTTGAAGACTTCAGGAGTGGCACACCATACTGAAAAATCCCGAAGACAAAGAAAGAAGCACACACGCTCAAACATCTACAGTTGCTGCACAATAGACCACACATGCAGAAACGTAGACACACATGGGCTCTGTCTCTCTCTCTGGGTTGGCCCAAATAGGAAAAGACTCACATTGTCTTGAAGTAGAAGAAATACTTGGATTTTTTAAGTTTAAAATAGGCTAAATCTCCAACTTACTTTCAGTGAATCCACATAAAAGTGCTATCCATTCTCAGTAACAGATATATGGAAATAAGAGGCATGAGAATTAATCCTGCAGTGGCAGCTGGCTGATTGATGACCTCGATTGCTAACTGAGAGCACCTTAGTGCGGCAGAGCTAGATGGGCATAGAGAAACAGCTTGTTAGGCTTCACAGTAGCCTGAGCAGCTTGCTCACATCAGTAAGCCATCATTCATAGCTGACACTTTGCCTCAGAAAAAGGAACTGTCTTTGTCTAGCTTTTCCTGGTAATTGTGGAAAGTTTTGCTTCTGATTAGACTTAATCTAATCTAAATATTTCTTTTCTTGGCAGCTTGGAAAGCCTTGACTGTGTGTGCTCACTAGAGCTTATTCAGCACTGCCACCAAAGATGCTGCTGTGCAGGTTTTAACAGTTAGGAGCTGCACAGCAGATGTAACAGAGCTGGCATGGCATGACGTTTGAAGTCACTGCTACTGCTGTGGACATCAGCGGTATAACTTCGGGTTGCAGGAAAAGTAAAGAATCACAAACACGTCTGTTATGCAGGGAAAACCTGCGTAACTGGTATGGGAGGAAGGGAAACTGACATGAAAGGGCAGGATTAATTCAAAGAGGAAGAGCTTTATTATTTTTCAGGTAGAGCCTGAGTGCCTGAGAGCATTTGTGTTGCCCTGTAAACACATGTTAAACCTAGTTGTAAACGTTTTTTATTAAATCCTCAGTTACTCATTCAGTGTTCTTGCAATCATGAAAAACTGGATGGATCAGGCGCTTAGACTGCTTAAAAGAATCAAATACCAAGGGAGCTTTCACAGTAAGGGCTCACAAGAGATTTTTTAAGTACTGTCTGGTTATGTGGAATATTTTCCCCCCACTGAATCTGTTTACTACTTATACAGAACAAGAAAGCCATTAGGTCTTTAACCTCTGGGAGTTCTGAGTAAGGGTTTAGTGAAGATGGCACGCATATCTTTTTTTGTCTCTTCAGAAAGGCATCCTGCACAACTGTGGCACCCAGGTGCTCAGATTTTCTGGGATCCAGCTCGTGTTTCTTCTGAGCCCCGCAACACTGTGCCAAAGGGCTTGCGTGCATGACTGCAAGCCTTCCAGGGAAAAGAGCCACTCTTCTTTTACTCACTCCTTTGATTAGGAAAAGGATTTCCAGCTGAGGCTCGAGGTCCTTGAGAAACATGATAGCAAAGAGTTTAGACTAACAGTGGAGATCCACCTGCGCAAGAAGCTAATAACAGTGTTTGTTTAGTTAATACCAAATTAAAGCTGCTTCTATTCTGAATTCATTCAGTAGAACATTTTATTTTCCAGTTAGACTTCCTACATGGTAAATATTGTCATTAAGGCCTAGAATGCCCGCAGCTTGTCTTGTGTTTGAGGTATAGCCAGGATATCATAAAAACATCTGTATGATGTAAAATATCACAGGCCGAGAAGGAAATTCAAAAATTTTGGCAAATGTGTTATATAGTGTATAATTTCAGCTGTTTTTTTTAATATAAAAAAAAGTTGCAGAATATTTATCAGAGAAAAATCAGACACCAGATGAAAACTGACTTTATGAAGTAATCCTATTTGCCTTTTACTGGTAAGCCCACTCCCATTTACGCTGCTCATGTGGTGAAGCTTGCGCTTTGTCTCGTTCTGGCGTTTTTGTGTAAAGCTTCGACTTGTATGTTTGGGTGACCTGACTGAATGTTATTTTGAACAAATCAGTCGTCTTGCATGCCATCTGGGTGAAGCTACGGTGCAGTTTGTAAACAAGTGCTCTGGTGAGTTAAGGGTCCGCTTCCATGCAGGAGCGAGCTCTGTGAAGACGCATGAGTGGCTGAGGCCTTTTCCCAGAGAAACAGCTTTTGTTTGGGTATGGAGGAAATGAGACGGGGGGAGGGGGGATGGAGGGGGGGAGGCACACTTAAGGAAATGGCCTTGCACTCAGATGTGCAGACCACAGCCTGTGACATGTAGGGACTGGATGGCGTGCATATTTCACAGCTTAGGTTTCACAAGGTCACTGGATGTTTGTTTGTCTTAGTCGGGTCCAGCCTCATAATCACCTGTCTTCATAGCAGGAACATTTTCAGATCATTTCCTTTTTTTGTTGTAAAAAAACAAAATAGAAAAAAATGCTGTTGAGGTAATTACTAAAGACGTCATGCAGGTCAGTGGAGGTTTCATTATTTTTGTTATAGGTTGCTGGGAGTGGACGTTTATCAGCTAACTTCTTTTTATCACATAACATAGCAAATTTGACATATGTAGCTCATTATGGCCTAATAATTAAAAAATATGGCAATCTTCCATCAGTAAATCTAGACAGGAACATGAGAAGATTCTGAGGAGCGCTTTTTCTGATGATGTCATGGTCCCAGACACAAAACTATATAGTGTTGGAGTCTGAAGTGTTTATGTATGTTAGGGCTGTACCATGCTCTGTGATCTGGTGTCCATCCTGCTCTCCCATTGTCCATATCAGTTCTCCCACCCTGTCTGCATTGAAGGCCATTTTTGGCTGGTTCAATGGGAGGAAGTGGGCACCATCTTATACCAGTGATTGAAAAGTCTCTGGAAAAACAGTGCTGGAAGTCCAAATGCAGATATTCATTCAGACATAAATAACAATCTAACGTTGTGGTCTGAAAGTAGATCTGGTGGACGTAACATGTCCCAGGCCCTCTTTATGTGCAGTATATGGAATATATTTTTTTTTAATTGTACAAAAGCAAAAGAGTAAAAACCACCATGTGCAGTCTGGTGTTATAAGGTGTAGTGTAATTTTTATTTTCTCATCAGTGAGTTCCTGGAATTTTCGTTTGCTGCCTGGCAAAAACTGACACATGTAAAACAAAGGAAATAACACATTAATTAAGAGGCATTCAAGGAGCAAGTTCCTTTTTTTAAAAAAACAGAGGAAGACTCTAGTTAGACGTTCCATCTTTATTCCAGACCATTCAACACATTCGCACTTCTTATCAAATGAGCTGATTTTTTTTTCTGTAGCCTTCTTTACAATTCAGCTTATTTCTGCAGCCCAAAGAAAGTCTGTAGATTTAAGACACTTCTGCATTGGCTTTACCTTTTAGACCCAGAAGCTCCATAAAATTTTATTTGCAGTGTATGACTGGGTACTCATCTAGTGTCATTTTTAAACGTACATGGTTTGTGCTCCGCTGTAGCCGGACATCGTATAAAAACTCACAAATGTTTCCAGGAGGTGAGAACAAGCCACACAATGTTCACCCAGTACAAAGGACAACTGCAGAGCTACTTTTTCTTTACTCTTGTTTTTGAGTTTTTGTTTTGAGTGACTGATTTACTTTAAGCACAAAAATCTTTTGATTAGGTTAAAGAAAAGATCATGGATTGGGTTAAAATATATGCTTTGACAATGTTAACTGCATGTTAGAACGTCAACTTCCTTCAACTGTAACAAGCTTCTCTCTCATTTTCATTGTAAGTGGCACTGCCAGTGAAGACACCGGCTGAGACCTTTGGCTGTAGTTTCACAGCATCTATTTCAGTCTCTGAGGGACTAAGTAGTAAGTAGTACACAAAAGAAGTTCTTTGAGACTGTCCTCACAGTTGTAGTGAATGTGTTTATTTTGACTGCACACTTCAAGAAATGTATTTCTCAAAAAGTTAAAAGGTAAATATGAAGAATTTGCAGTGTAAAGTAAACACTTTCTTCTACTCTAAATCACAGAGTAAATCTCTGTGAGCCAGATATGACTGTTTGTTCTTTGTTAACTTTTGGGAGTTTTGATTAGGTCATAAATCGGTCCTTGTGTTTGCACCAGATGTCACAGGGTTAACAACAGGCCAGGCTTTAAATATGATGACTCACAACAGAGAGCGGACAGAGAGTGGGAGAGAGAGAGATGGTAAAATGCAGAAGAAATACGAGGCAAATTATTTATATCATCCATCCTCTCAATCTTTCAAGGGTTACATTAAAATCCAATCGGTTATTCCTCGACAAAGAAAAATGCAGCTTGTCGAACTTTGCCTGCGTGTGAGAGACTGAATCCATGTGTGCTTGTACACGAAGAAAAGCGAGGCGCGCTTCAGGCCACTTCTATTAAGATTGGCAGCAGGAAAGGTCTGTAATGAAGAACTACCGGCGTTAACTTTTATGCTTTGACTTTCAGCTGCCCCCTTTACCTTCTCATCACAGAGTGCCCATTGTATGTTCCCCATCATTATGGAACTGAGGTATTTACTCTGACATCTGAGTACAACCACCGGCCCAAAAGCCACACCAATCAGGGTAGCCTTTTAAACCAAGTTTTTCTTGCAGCATGTAGATAATGTTGTTGAAAATTACAAATTCAGATCCTGTGAATAAAAAAAAAAAATGGAACAAATGTAAATCTCTCAGTTCCAAAAGCAATATCACAGCCTGTATGAAAAGAGTTCAATACAACAGCTGTGGAGGAACAGGACCAAAACACTCTATATAAAGGCCTGAAAAGGAGGGAAAAAACACAGGTGAAAAAATAATAACAAAAACACCACCGCCTTCCTCTTTTCATGAACTTTTGCAGGATGTGTCTTTCATCCCTTGCTCACTTTATCCTTATCCTTTGTGTTAGTCTTCTCCTCTCACCTATGTTAAAACTCGCAGGAAACTTTTACGACAATGGGAAATTTTACACATTTTTTTTTTACAAATGAGTGATTTGAATGTTCATCTGAGATGTTTTTCTCTGGGGATTTAACCATAGATTACCACATATAAACAGTCCCACAAATTAGGCTCCTGACAGGCATTTTTACTCGGGTCAGCTGGCATTGATAGGGCCCAGGCGAGCCTGCACTTTGCAACTCTGTAACTCTCACACGGAAGGCCTGCCATCGTGTGTTTTGATGAATGAATGGACATGAGGCTATTGGCTTCGATTCAGACTCTGATGTATAGAGTGCCTGGTACTGAGAGGCTGACGTGAGGCAGCAAAGCTGTTTTGTATTTACAAGCCAAGGTTGAGTGTGGCTGGGAGGTTCTTGGAGGCTGGTTTGGAGTGTCAGAGTGACAGGGTTAAGACTCCAGTCAGCCATTACGCTCCCTCTTTAAATGCTTTTCTGTATTCTAATGAGAAGCAGATTCTCTTGGAGCATCTTCACCTCAAACTGCAGGGTGATGATAAAAACAGGCATACGATGAACACAGCACACCCTATTCCTCATTTCTGTTTGGTCCCTTGCGCTGATGTTCAGTTTTGTTTCTATTTGACTATGTTTTCTCTCTTTTTTACATTTCTTGGTTGTGTGGGATTTCTCCCTGGGATCATTCTGTCACTGCTAAACATCAATAAAAGCAACGAAAGACTGCAAATGGCCTCATATGTTTTTGTCTGAGAGCAAAAGCTGAAACTAGGCTCTGGCTTACAGATGAGACTATGAGGAAAGGCTAGATGAATGAGGGTGCTAATGCTAGTGCCCCTCTCTAGCAGCCCAAGGCGCAGAGGGTTGGACTCCAGATGAGGCCTGCGTTGCCACATCCTGGCCGTAATCCCCCTGCAGTCCATGTTCACTTGTGTGCATGAAATCTGTGGAGAGACCAGGAATGGGAACCACCTGGGAGAGAGACAAATGGCTTGAGGTAATTTTCCAACGCATGTTGCTCTTGTGATTTTAATCGATCACTCAGTTTTTTTTTCTTTAAAGGACATGATATTTATACTGTACCACCATGTAGATCTTTTTTTTTCTTTTTTCCCTCCATTTAACTGAGTCAGACTTCGTTCTGCTAGCATGTTTACCTACATTATTTATTCCATCATCATGTTTGAGTGCTTTGGAGTCGTGTTTATAGCCAATAAAACCCACAATGTTTGGTTTTCTCCCAGTGCCTCACGCTCACGTAAAACCTAACATGTGCTGTGTTTGCATTGGGAATGTCGCTTTGTGTAGGTCACCTCGGCATGTTGATGCAACGTAAAAGTTTGAAACTTGTTATAACACTGTGAACTTGATCCCAGGGACCGTACGTCAGCACCAAGGCTTTCATGTACAACCATAAGCTGGCAAAGACACCTATAAGTATTGAAATATTGCTGCAGGCTTCTCCAAAACAACACCGCATTCCAGAAATCCTGATGGTCCATTTTTCATCTAATGTGACAGGACAATAGGGGTGAAAGTTACCTACAATTTCTGTGAACTTTGTCAGCAGGATCGAAAGGCAATGTGTTGCAATGCACATATCAGGATTGTCAGGATAGGATTACCAGATTAGCTGTAAACCCTGGGGTACAAAAAGAGACGGACACCTTCTCCTGCAGCATGTGGAGAGATTCTGTCATTCACTAATCCATACTGGACATTCAGTGTCCCCTGGGGCTACACTTTTCTTCGCCTATTACCTATCTCCTGCATGATCTCAGTGACCTGGCTCATAGTAATGAACATGAGCAGTTTGCTGTGTGTGTGCAAAGGAAAGAAAAGGAGTGCGGGGGGTGTAAAAGGCTTGGGGAAAGCAGAATTTGCTTTTTGTTTGAATTACCAGTGCGTGCAGAGATGATGGACAAAGTCAATGGAGTATATGAGCCGCAGCCGGTCATGGCCAACGACTTAGCAGGAAGGCACTGACAGATTCAGTGAGGTAAGGGAACGTAGAGCAAAAAGAAAGCTCTTCCAGAGAGCCAGAGAAAAACAATGGGAAGAAGTTAAGACTTCAAAGTGACAGCTCTGGTCTCTAATATTAAAAAAAAAAGGATCAGTTTACTGTCTTGGAAGCGATCAATCCACAGAGAATTATCTTTACAGTTCCTGTTCAGGGTTTTTAAGTTTTGTACCATCTTTAAACTGATCCCTCACAAGTATGCTGCTTTGTTTCTCTCTTATTGTTCTCTTCAGAGCCATTTTCATCACAGGAGGAAACGTTTTTTCAGCAAAGAAGCTCCAAAAACCCCTCACTGTTTGCTCAGAACACAGATATAGTAACTTACCAGTGAACATAATGGATCTTTTGGCAGCTTAAGACCTATTTCCCCTAAGAGCAAAAAGGAGAGTGAATACATTAACCAGATGGCCAGGATTAAAAAAAAAAAAAGCTTACATAATCAATTGTTTCAGGCAATTTTAGGAATATTTTTGCATAAATGTTCGGCACAGAGACTTTTTACTTTTTCTTTTTCTTTTTTTTTTGACATCTGAGCAGGTCTCAGGTTTCGCCTACATTCATGGAGCTGTTGTAAGGTATGCTCGGTCGGTGTGAGGAATGCCTTGATTGCCACATTTCCTGACAGAGACGCACTGTTTCTGCCAGACGCGCACCTGCACGAACAGATCCCAAAAGATCACCTCATCAGAAGCACCGGTAAAAATGTATCTTTTTGAAAGAGAGGGGCTGCAAAAACCCGAGACAAAGTCCAGCTTAATAAATAACTTCCAATCTTTTGTCCTTTGAATAGTTTTGTAAGGTTCAGTGGTCACCCCTCCCTCATGTTCATGCACTCCCTGACAAGCTCCATCCTCCTCTCCTTGTGCGAGCTGCTTTCAGCTTCACTCACGCAGGTCCTTCTCGGCTTGAAAGATAAATGTAAATGAATAAGTAATTAAGTGAAAAATGAGTGAGGTTGGAGCAGTGGATAAGCTGGAATGTGCGGGTGTAGAGAAGTACACGGGGGAGCCTCTGAGCAGGAGGGGAGGTCGACTGTAACAATGTGGTGGGGAGAAAGTTTGAGAGGTACCCTTTGAACGGACATTTGCAAGAAAAAAGAACGTGTCGGTCAAACCCGCCACCATGAAGCAGGGCTAGACAATGCAAACAGCCGTCATTTGCAATAACTGATGCAGTCTTTCTCCGTTTTGTTCCTCCTCACTGTTTTCCCTCTTGAGCATCCCTATCTTTTTCAATCCACTTATCTCCTGACAGTTTATTCTGCTTCATCTTGATTTAATTGAGCAAATATCTCTCAAAAACTGTGCTTGAATGATTGAAAACAGTAAGCCTTTATCAAAACAGATAACTCCGGATGTCTCTATTTAAGCCTGTGCAAATGAAGAGTCAAATGCTGCGTCTCAGGAATTTTGGCAAAGACAAGCCGATTTTACTTAACCTTTTTCCCTTAGCAAACAAACCTGTCTAAAAGAGTTTTATAGTCTGTATAGCATGAGAAGGAACGATTAATCGTGGACTCCACGTGTAGCCTGGTACATGCTAGGTGTGGGATTAGTGAATCAGACGTGGAATAACACAAGCATTAAAGCTGAGGTAAGTAATACTTGACCACTTGAGGACAGTGGAAAAAATACACGTCACTTATAAACTAACAACTACTGTGTCAGTGTATTATTTAAAAATATGGCTCCTATTTACTTACTTTAGAGATCCAGAATATTAACCACACATCGTTTTAGATACAGGCCTTTCCCTTAGTTTACCAGGTTTTCTGGACTTGATGATGAATACTTTATGCTTTCTTCTCAACCAAATGAACTTCTGAAGGAAATTCTCTTAGATGTTTTCTCTCTCTTTCTCTCTCTCAGACATATATATGCAGTAAACATCATGGCAGCGGCTAAAATTAACCGAATGAAGACATGAGCTGAAGATGTTTTTAAGTAAATAAAGTCAAAATGTCTCTAATGTAATCTAAGTGAATTCTTTACTCATTACACCTTTATTAAGGATGTTTTTTGTGGCAGAAAGCATGTTGAAAGCAGAAAGTACACAACACACACTCACACACACACCCAGCCACCCCTGCTGTTCCCACTCTGGCTTCCCTGTGAATGAGGACAGCAGAACAGAGGTTGGCAGCAGTCTGCGGGGCTACGGATGCTTATCAGAAAGGCTTACAAATCCCCCCCGATGCTCCTGATATGGAGGACAATGGGTATGCGTGCGTAGTGGGAACTCTCTTTAAAGCCTTATTGAAACTGACTTCACTACTTTGCTCTTTACTGAGGTCAGAGTAGCCTGCTGGCTGTATTTCATTGCTGTATACAAGGCATGCAGTCATAATAAACTTTAGCCCAATTGGTGACCCAAACAGGTCAACAATATCATTTTCATAAAGAAATAGGCTGGACACTCTGTACCTGCTTAAGTCAATACTTCCCTCATTAAACACAACATCAAAGACATTACTTCCCTCTGAGCTCGATCAAAGTATATTATTATGATTTGACAAAGCAAATATCCTTTTGCAGTGGACTCCTTAGATAAATCCCACAGTTTCTGACTCTCTTTGTGGTCCCGTCTTTGTATTGAACTTGGGGTTAATTGCTCTGGTGGTGGCAAAAGCAGCTGTGAGGCCACCAGAGTTGCAGGTGAGCAGAAGCTTTCAACAAACACACGAACCTCCCACGCTGCTTTGTGGCGTTTTCAAAGAACATTCTTGAAATGAGACAGCGTAAGAGTCAAATAAGAGGATAAAGACTGAAGTAAAACTGAAAAAAACCTTTTGCAGCTGATGCTAGTTCTCTGGGTTTAAAAAGGAGCATTGCATTTCATGAATTCTTTACAAAAGCAGACAACACCCGCAACACCCCTTTGCATCCTGATTTGGTCGGATTGTTCAAAATGAACCTGAAACACAGAAATTACTGGACAAAAATGTAACTGTCATTATTCAGAGGGTGTTTTCAGTTATCTTTGTGGGGCTGAATGGTGGGTTTGACCCATGTCTGGGTTTTGGGTGGAAGCTGAATACAGTAAAATTGATTTACTGAATGTCTGCAACTTTGGTTTCATATTTAGTTGACTAGGGCGGGGTGCCGCAGGGAGTTGGCCTCATATGAATATGTCTGCTGAATATAATGATTTTATCCTCAGTACTGGGATGTACTTGTTGTAATTGTTTTATACATAAAAAAACAGTGTAATTTATTTTGCTGTATGAATTAGTGTAAAATGGGAGTTTTGAAATAATAACAAATATGTTTTAATCATTTTTCCAATCATATCATCATGTTTTAATGATTTCTACCAGTTTTCTTTCCATTAGAGACCATTCTTTGTACCAACACAGTCTCACTGCAGTTTGTGAAATTGCTACTAAAACAAGTGAAGGGCTTTTACTTTGAAAGAATGATTAAGTCTACTGTGGGAAGTTGGAAAGTTGGCGTAACACATGGGACTTTAACCCAGGACACTGGGGTTCAAATAGCGTATGATACCATTGTTTTTAGACTTCCTCTGTTATTTTGCCTTCACGCCAACAGCCATTACCTCTCGTTCATCTCGTTCTTGGGAGCATGATATCTCTTCTGTCCCTTGAAAGGATTTTTTCAATTTTTTGAACAAATGTTCCCTTTGACTCAAAGGCGAGCAAGTCACACGACACTGTGACCTCAGAAAACATATTTTTGGCCATAGTTCAAGAATAATAATGACATAATTTCACACCAGTGAAAACTAAGATTGCTATATGTGAAATTGTCCTGAAAGAAAAAAGAATTTGGCCATTATCCAACATCATAACTTATGAGCAGAAGGCGATAGTATGACCGTAGTTCACGTTTAAATACTGAATTGAAGACACTGATGTGTGGTGTCCACCTGTTCAATTCCTCCAAAGTCCACACTATAAAATATTTCAGTGCACCTGGCTGATAGAAGCATACAAGCTACTTGGTTGAGTTTATAAAATATCAGCGTTTGAGTTAAAAGTATTAGAAAAACCTGTTTGGCAGAAAGCTTTGAAGACAAACTTGTTCCATGTGTCTGTAGGCCTGTGCTGCTGGGAGACCTCCCTGATGCACTGATCACTGCTTCTCTCTTGCACTCTTAGTGCATTTGTATGCTCCTTTGGGGATATATTTAAATTCTTTATTTATTGGACAATGGGCATATTACATATTCATAAACTTACTGTATTACCAGTACCAGTATTACAAAGTATTTCTTCTAATGGTTACTTTAAAAATAATATCCTTTGGATGTTATTTGACAGGAACAAAGGATGCTGAAGTAACAGTTAGCACTATAGCAGTATTTGACACACCCCATTAGTTCCAAAAATTTCAAATAGTTACAATAACAATATACATACATCTCTGTATTACAAGGTGGAAGAGTTACTGTGACTGCCCTGCCAGTGTCTGTGTCTGTTGTGTCTCCAGACACATTCGGTCCATAGTTTGACAAACTTTTCCATCTGTCAGTGCGAGTACGTGATCTTTTTTATTAGATGTATAAGATCAGCAATTGCTATCTATTCTTCTTTTGTGTGTGTGGGTGGGTGGGGGGTGGGAGTGAGGGGTGTGGGGAGTAGAGGGGGTGGGGTGTTTGTGTGTGTGTGTGTGTGTGTGTGTGTGTGTGTGTGTGTACTCAAATAGAAACCAAATAGTTATTTGTTACAGTATCCATTTCTATTCAAATGAAAATCAGTGTTTCCCAACACAAAGACACTAAACTGGAAGGGTATGTTAACATTTAGAACCTTTTCCATTCCAGAGCTGTGTAACTGCTGGACCTCCTTTGGATATTATTAACTTAATATCTTCTCTCTCACAGAGTTGTACTGTTGCATTTCTCTCCCTTTCTCTTTCTGCGAGCTCTAGAGCTGGATGTTCCTGATCTACGCTTACAGGTCCCACCAAACCGCCAAGTGTTTATTGTCTTTTGTTATCGGTGTTTATCTTTTGTTTCTCTGATCTACTCTCAACCTAACCGGTCGAGGCAGATGGTCTCCTTACCTGAGTCTGGTTCACTTGTAGGCTTCTTCCTGTTTAAAAAAAGATATTTTTTTTACTCCTCCTGCTGCCAAAACTGCAGTCATTGACCTAAAAGTGCACTGAGATTACTTCTGTTGTGACTTCCTTAAATATAAATAAAGCTCCAGTGAATTGAAGGAAAAATAGTGAAGATAAGCCCATAAGCAAAAAAACCAACAAAAAACAAAAAAAAAAACCCCTCAACAACAACACTTTGACCATCTGCCAATAATGTTGACTCCTATGAGTTCTGTGTGAACCATCTGAACAGGTAGTGTTTATATATCTTATCAGATTTTTCATATATGCTAACTGCTTTCCAAAAATGCCAATCATGGCAAAATATAATGCAGCTACAATACTACAGCTACAGCTAATATACTATGCATAATTACTCAGAAAAACAATGCACATGCAGCATAAAGTTAAAGGTAAATGTTGCGTGAAGAGTTTTAGGACGTTTAATATCCAAAATGTAAAAATGATTGTCATGGTCTACATAAAATAATAATAATATTATTATTAATAAGTAATACATCATATGTTTTGTATTGGCTAATGTGATAACAGAATAATAATATTACAGTACATTGTTACAGTGAAGACATACAAAAACCTGCATGTCATTTCAAACTTGCAACTGAAATAATATTTGCCAGTTTTACATATTCTTTTTTAACCGTTTAGCTGAATTAAGGGAACAACAGTGGGGCTAAACCGAAACTGGCTGGGCTGCTGACTGTTGATTGAACGCTTGGCGATGCCATGTCAATACGCATAGCTGTTGGAGGCGTAGCTAGGAGTATCACCAAGTGCAGAACAGGAGGCTCGCATTCATTTGAAGGAGGCGGAGAGAAGCGCACGCAAGTTTCCTGCGGTGGATCTGAAGTTATCCTTTTAACATCAGGGGTTATCGCAAATAAACCTGCTCGTCGAGAGAGGAGAAAAAGAGAAGAAAGACAGGTAGGGTGCTTAATAAGCAGCTGTGTGGCAGGAAAAGTGTTCTTTTTTTTCAACTTTTAATACCTCTTAACAAATTCTTCTGAAATGCGCGACGTAATTTCGACCGCTTACTTCTTATACCAGCAACTGTTTCTGTTCTATTTATTACATTTTGACACTTTTATCGATTCTTTATTGTTATAAAAAAATGCCAGAAGAGGGGAAAGTATTGCTTAATTGTTCGTGAAACATAAACAGTTTATAATAATAGCCATTTTATTGCTCTCAATCCTTCCAGCCTGTCTGTAATCTGTTTGTTTGCTCCCCTATTCAAATCTGGAGTCGGGCTTCTGTATACCAAGCTCAAATCTGATAACAGACGTTTGTTTCACGTCTGATATAAATCAACAATGAAAACAATGACATTGCATGTCTGTCGTCAGAAGCAACTTGGATTTAGTGCTTGTGCGTAATGACGCACAAAACAACACTTTTGCTGTTCATCTACGCGGAAACCTAACGTCCTGTCCTAAACAGCAAATATCTGATTACAGACTGTGGACTGTAAATCGAGCCTGACAGGAGAAACTTGTGACAAACATGCTGCACCTGCACGATCCGTGTGGGCAGCATTTGCACATGAAAATGGTCCTCCCTATCTTTTATTTTCTGTGTATTGAGATACAAAAGACTTTTAACCTAATTTGTAAGTGGATAGTGGCGAGCTAAATAAAGGAAGAAAAGCTGGAGAAGAAAAGCTGGGGGAGAGAAAAGAGGTACACTGAGCGATACAGCGAGTAAGACGGAGAGATAGAGAGGGGCTTCATGCGCTGTCTGCGTTATCTAACAGTGTGGGTGTTAAAAGGTTAATTAGCTTGAAGCCCGCGGAGCTACCTGGCACCTGCAGGTATTTTCCATACAATATGAGGGAATTAGAAACAATTGTGGGGGATTACACTTTGGAAATCCCTCCAGGATGAATGGGTCTCCATGCCATCGCAAATAATTGAAAGTAAAAGTAAATGTGCGATACGTGACATCTTTTTAAACTGTTTTATCCCAGGCCATGCTAAAGGTAGTACTTCAGCTTATTATAATGTAAAAGCAATAATAGAAATGGATGTTGGAAGTAATGCTGGATCAACCGCCTACATTCAGTATTACCACAGAGCCTTTTATCTGATGTTGATATTAAAACCAAAAATCCCTTAGGTACCCCTTTCTGTTACATGTAATTTAATACTACATATAAATTATTATTATCATTATTATTATTATTATTATTATTATTTTGATTGGAATTTCCAATACCATACATTAGTATGGTATTGCTTAAAAAATGTATCATGCCATCATATTGATGCAAAATCTTTAAAAAATCAAATATTTTCACAAAGTTTTGCTCAGTAATTTAAAAACGTTGCCACCAGTCCTGCAGCTTAAAAGCAAAATGGTGCAAAATAAACTGGGCTGACCAATATTATCCAAAATTTGTCACGGCAGAGGTGTAAAGTGACATAAAATGAAAATAAATAATCAAACTGACTGCAGGCTTCGAGAGCAGACATAACCCTCCCCAGACAGCTGCACATCTTAATATGTTCCAGCTGTCCTTGTTTAGACTAAAATTCAACTTGTCTTTTTGTTCATCATCGTTTTTGAATTGGTGCCAATTATTATATGTACAGCACCGTTTTCTTACACAGACAGATGTCTGATATGGTCACATTTCACAGCTCTGTGGCGTGCTGTGTCACGCAGTGGTTGGTGACCTCCATGTTTACTGTGGTCGGACCATTCTGGAGGCGTCAAGCCTTCCCGCTGGTCTCCGCGCACAATTCACTCTGTGGGCGTACAAGTCAGTCAGGGGCGACGGCGGGGTTAAGCCTCTTGTGTTCTGGTTTTAATGTATCACCTTTCACCTCTGATCTTTCACACTGTGTCAAGCTGACAGTTAGCTGAGAGAGACATCACAGCAGAATACTGTGAATGAAGACCATGTAAGGGTGAATATTTTGGTGGTCCGCCAGGGTGAACAAAATCACGCCGGGTTTTAGACTTACCAAGGTGATCCAGACTGATACTTCTTTAATCTTGTATACGGTTTCAGTCACCTTATTTGCTGAGTGTGTGAAGCCTCTTTTTTAAAAATGTGTGTGTCTGTGTGTGTGTGCCATGTGCTGCTGCGTTATAAGATTCAGATGTTGCAGAATGACGTATTCAAAGTTACGAGCTGCCTTTTCTTTGATCATCTGTGGAGTGACAGCTGATCTTTGCCTGCTTTATGAGCAGAAAACAAACAAGGCTCTGGCATCAGGTTTCCCACCCTGACCACTGCTTTATCTTGGAATGCCTGGAACGTCCAGGAAATACACCCTGTTTGGACTTCTCGATCCGACTTCCTTGTGTCTAATCTGCACTCTGAGCCAGTGGAGCTAATGTAAACATTTATTGTGGTGCCCCCTGACTGCACATCAATCATAGAAAATCCCACTGTTTGTGACACGGTAACAGAGAGCCTCTATTAAGTCATGAAAGCAGTGTTTTAACAAGTTAACCGCATTAAGATTCTTTGGGATCTGGTGGCATACCACAAGTGGGTTTGTGTTTTATTAGTTCATTCAGTGCACATGAGTAAAATAAGCCAGGCTTTATGCAACAGAACCTTAGGTCTTAAATATAATACCCGAAGGTTTGTTGAAAAACCTCTCACTGTGTCATTATCAAAATAAATATATGTTACAAGAAATTATAATTTACTGTCATGTTTTTCAGGCTCTGTCCCAATCAGAGGCGGTGTGTGTTACCTCCCAGCGGTCTGTTGTCCTCTCCAAGTGCTGAAAAATGAATGATATGGAGATCCCGTGGGACTCTCTTGATGAGCTCAACTTCTCTGACACATTCAGCAACATAACAAGTGTGGAAACAATGGTGTGTGCAACAGCATTCAATCGTACGGCTCTGCTGAATTCCATGTGCGTCCTCTACACTTTCATCTTCATCGTCGGCCTGGCCGCTAACGCCCTCGTCCTCTGGGTCAACATCCGTGCGCAAAGAGACTCCAGCCCTCGCCACGAGACACACATGTACATCGCACACCTGGCAGTTGCGGACCTCTGCGTGTGCGCTACTCTGCCTATATGGGTGAGCTCACTGGCCCAGCATGGCCACTGGCCCTTTGGTGAAGCGGCATGTAAACTCACGCACCTGCTCTTCACCGTCAACCTTTTCGGGAGCATCTTCTTCCTGGCCTGCATGAGTGTGGATCGCTACCTGAGTGTGACGCAGCAAGCAGATGAGGGAGGTGCACGCAGGAAGTTGATCCGCCGTGGTGCGTGTGTAGGGGTGTGGCTTCTTGCTCTGGTGGCCTCCTTGCCAGAGACCTACTTTTTGCATGCTGTGAAGTCAGCACACGGGGACACCATGCTGTGCAGGCCTGAGTACCCAGAGGAGAACCCCAGGGAGTGGATGGTGGGGGTGCAGCTGAGCTTCATCCTGCTTGGCTTTGTTTTCCCCTTCCCCATCATTGCTGTGTTTTACGTGCTGCTGGCCAGAGCTTTCGCTCGCTCCTCTTCCTCTTCTTCTACTTCATCGTCTTCCCCAGTGGAGCGGGAGCGCTGCGTGAGCCGCAGGGTGATCCTAGCTTACATTGTGGTTTTTCTGGCCTGCTGGGGGCCCTACCACGGTGTCCTTCTGGTTGACGCTCTGTCACAGCTGGGCGTAGTGCCGCTGACCTGTGGCCTGGAGAATGTGATCTACGTGGCCTTACATCTCACCCAGTGCCTGTCCTTGCTTCACTGCTGTTTCAACCCCATCCTCTACAACTTCATCAACAGAAACTATCGCTATGACCTCATGAAGGCCTTCATTTTCAAATACTCGACGAGGACGGGCCTGGCACGTCTTATTGAGGCTTCGAACGTGTCTGACGCCGAGTACTCTGCTGTAGCCGTAGAAAACCCACCACAGATTTAAAAGTTACAAATCTCTGCAAAGCATTTAATGAAGCTTTTAATTCAGTGTAAACTTATTTTACAGCTGATTTGTTCTGTCTATTTTCAGCATTATGTTTGACATTAGAAGACAATGAAAAGAGAAAATGCTAGAGTCGCAGAAAAGCTTGAAGATCGTGAGACTTCATCTCTGGTGGACTGATTGAAAAGCACTTAGAAAGCAATGTTATTATAAAATCTGTTACAGAAATCATGTAGCTAGTATCATTGTAAAGCCAAACCAGTGACTGTAAATGTGTTAAGTCATTGTTTTTGCTGTGCATGTAAAATTGTATTTGTTGTAAGTTTGTATGTGTATTCAATGTATATATATCTTTGTTTATAGTTGTATTTATATGTGTTTAAATCAGTTTTCCTCTTAAATGTCTTCACACACTGATTTCTGCTCAGAGCTCCACTTCATACAGTGCTGCTTCAGTATTTAAGTCCTGCTGTGTTATTGACCACAACCTCTTCTCATATCAGCAAAAAAGCCTACAAATAAGACAAAAGACTTTTTTAGGTTTCTACCTATTAAAGGAACACTTCAACTCTTTTGAAAGACAGACTTTTCACTCTGACTGAATTTATGATATTAATGCTATTCTCACATTTCTAAACTAAACATAAACACAGCAAGTTGCTGATTAGCTCAGCTCAACTTAACCTACCCTCCTACTTTAACCTCACGGCTCAGTTTTATTTTGGTCGTAAATCTTTCCAGACCATCAGTCTGGAACCATCAGCTGTGACTACTGAGCTCAAAGAGGAGATGCATGTCGCTTCTGACTGTTCTGGAAGGCATTATACAGTATTCATTGCTGTCACTCTTATCTTGTATCTGTGCTAGTGAGATACACATGTCCATGTGGTATTAATCCTGCTGGGTTATCACACAGGCCGCAGACAGCGCAAACCTTATGACCAAAATAAATGAAAAGCTTTATTCCTCTCATACAGGCAACACCCAAGTGTTTATTGGCAACCAAATAACAAAAACATCATCATGTTTGCATGTGCGTACATGTGTGTGTGTGTGTGTGTGGAGGTGTCCAGGTATTACAAATGCCTATTGCTGTGTATGAAAGGGCATGACAGCAAAAGATGACATTTTACATGTTATAAAATGTAAATAATACAGTCGACCTGATGTCTATTGTACGAATCAGGATGTTTTCTTTCTTTCTTTCTTTCTTTTTTTTATATGCTGACACAGAGCACATCTTCTCATGTGATTGGTTACATATGTAAGCTGTTACACTGAAATGTTTTTTTCATGTGGCAATTCGAAAGAAGCTGAGAAGCAAACATGTGTCTACAAGAACAGAGGCATTCCTTTGACACGGTAATGTGTAACATGTGTATTATTCTATATTAAATGCAGACAAAATATTTTGCTTCAGTGATTTCTTCTTCACCCCAAATGATTGTTTATTTTTTCTTAAACTTTTTTAAAAAATGGAATGTGGTTGAGAAAAAGCTTTTGCTACACAGTTTGAATAAATCCATCCAAAGAATCATCAATCTTCAGCTAAAAAGACAAGTAAGTATCGCTTTTCATCGTTAATCCCAGCTGCCACGTCTAATATACGCTAAACTCTTGGACAGGCGTGGTTCAGCTATAGTTCATGAGGTACGATTTAGTATAAAAAGGAAAACACATTTTCCAGTTATTGTCATACTGAAAAACCAAAGGAAAAGGAAACAGATTTTATTTTCAGGGTCAGATGAAAAGCCTTGATTAGTTCACGTCTTTTCGCATTAAATGATGCAAGGACAAACAGGAAACAGTTCAAGTCCTTCAAAAATGCCACCAGATTAATATACAAATGTAGATTTAATATCTTTTTAGCAGCCGTGCTGCTACCAAATTGCAAAACTGTTCCAAGATGATGCAAACTAAGCAGTTTGGGGGATTTTCATGCCCAGTGCTTGACCTGCAAACTTCCATGTTCATGCAATAAATTCTTTAGCCAGTGCACACCCCTCTAATGGGATGACAAGCTCATTAAGGAATATCATCTTGATGGCCAAGAGGGAGGTACCTTGGCCAAAGTCAATGCTCATTTTGCCTGAGGGCAGAAGTGTTGATGCAGTTCCTTCCAGTGTTCCCTCCTATCCTGAGGAAATGGATAATATTTTTTTTTCTCAATAGTCACTGATAATGTTATCCTCATAATTGAAAGTACCAAAACTCTAATATTTTTACCTATAACAATAACTCTGTGTTAGCTTTGTTTCTGAGTATGTGCCTACTCTTTCTAACGTTTTAAAACAACTCATCAACCCTTGTCTACATATTTTCAGTGTCTTGACCTCCTTTTATAGCGTTAAGTCACGCCACCAGCTGTAGTAACCTTGGGACAGTGTAGTCTTGCTGACAAGCTGTGTTGCTGTTTTATATTGGGAGCTGAAGAGCAAATCAGCAGTCTACGTTGTTGAACCAGGAGTGCATTTATGTCAGACTATAATAAATGACTGCGATAAGAAAGCTGTGCAGGGATATCCAAAGGTCAACCTAGTCAGTGCTCTGCTAATGATACTCTCCCGGCCTCCTTCTTGTCTGAGAGTCTGCCGTGATCTTTCAGCACTCAGCGTGTGGTAGTCGCCTCACCAGAGCTATGGCCTCTCTATCTGTTCTGGTGTGAAAGATTTTCCACACACAAGCCCAAGCTATCTGCCCTGAACTTTGTCAATACATTCCTGATGTTAAAGCCTAGTTATGGCTCATTTCACCCTTGCTAACTTGCTCATCTGCAGTGAAAGAATGAGACAGCTTCTGACTAACTGAGAAATGGATTCTTTTGTTCTTGATCATCCTGTATGCAGGTCCCGATCAAGCATTTATGAGCATGTGTGCTCCCAAATTTCAATGTCTTGTGAGATGATTTAATTGAAAGGTATTCAGAAACATCAGAAACTAAAGTCGAGCAGTGACTCAGAATAAAAGAGCAGTTGGCTTAAAAAAGAGCTGATTTGGCCTCGCAGTCCTGTAACACTGTCAGGCTCAGGATCAAATACTAGATAACTTGTCATTTTTTTTCCCTATACAATACTATTGAGTGCTAATAGATTTAGATTAGGAAAAAAATTAATGTTGGCAAGGATTGTGCATTTGCTTAACGGGTTTTACAGGTTTTAAACTGTTGGTGCTTGACAGTTGGGGCCTTTTTGTGTAGCGTTTTGCATATTCTCCCTGCACTTACATAAGCTTTCTAAGGGTCCTTTAGTTTCCTCACAGTGCAAAAACCCGCTTAAAAAAAAATTATTAGGTTACATGTTGATTCTCAGTTGGCTGTAGCTGTGGACATGAGCATGAATGGCTACCTGTTCCTCTGCAACCAGCTCAGGGTGCAGCTGGCCTTTCACACACAGTTATACACTGCTATTTGCCCTAGCACCCCCTGCAACCTTAGTTGGATATATGTTTAAAAAACTAAGTGCAAATAAATCAAAAATTTTTTAGCTGTTCCACTTTAAAACACATGCCATTTCCAGATCACCATAAAAGTAATTGCTACACAGTGAGTCTGGGGGTCCCTGCAGTCCTGTGCCTTCAGGTCCAGCTCATTCTGAGGCTATAAACATCCCATGCGCTGCTTACTTGCATGACGGCAAGCAATTGTATTGCCTCGATACTACACTTACACATGGAAGATGGATGTTTGCATAGTTAAGTGCAGTATGTGCAATTCCAGATGAGGCTCTAAGATGTACTGTATATATTTCAGTCCAGTTCCTCAAGCCACCCCGGTGAGCAACACAATTGCTGGCTGGAGTTTGTTATAGGAATCTTTTTTCTTTTTTAATTTACGGGGTTGCCACATTTATGCACTGTATAGATGCAGAAGAGGTTTTATGGAGGGATACCCACACGTCTGTGGTTAGCTTTTAAGCAACAAAAAGCAGGACGTTTAAGGTTGGAGAAACATTGCGGTTTTGGTTCAATATAGTTGAACATGTTGTCCCAATCAGCCCAAGACTTTTCCATATAAAACTGCACCATAATCATTTTTAAAGAGTGCTGTAACTGTAACCACAAGAAAGTTTAGATTACTTTAAACTGGATATTTAGTGGGGGTGGGCAAAGTGCCTGACGTCTTTTGACATCGTACTGATGTAGTCTCATCTAATTAGAGGCAAATACTGAAGCTCACCTTTTCCTCATTATATATATAGTAACATGCAATCCATCGAAATTACATTTCCTTCGTGATTTCTGGCAGTTGGGGCTCCCTTAGAGTCAGAAAAGTAATAATATATATGTAAATTTCCCTTCTAGCACTCTGCAGTAGAGTGTCCTATATTTTACTTGAACTGTGCTTATGCTGTGATCTGATGTGCTTCTACTACTTCTGTTAGATGCTGCTTACACCAGATCTGTCAAACATAATGAAACAGTGCTCTATGCAAAGCCAAGCCCTGAAAAATGTTAAGAGATTCCCCTCTTAATGCTGGTTTTACAAGATAAAGTGTTTGTAATTTATTGTTATCACTAAAGCACTTAGGATACCTCAGATTTGTGCGATTCTCACCACCAAATGGAAAGAGTTACAACAAAATTTATGAGATACAGAAAGCCAATATCCTGTTCAGCCTTTGCTTCTCTTACAGCAGGGTCATATGTGAGTTATGGTACTACAGTACAGTGTTAATGGGGGTTATCTGTTTTAGTTTGATTTAATAAAACAGGTAATGGGCCAGAAATGAACACCATTAGGGGAGTGTTTTTCCTATAGCACCATTGTCTCCATCTCGTGCTGGAAAGAGATAACATTAATGAGTTATGAAACAGAGGGAAGGTGCAGAGGTAGGGAGTAATTTAGAGCATTTAGACATCTTTTTAAAATGCTTTCTATGGGAAACACTTTACAAATGTACATATTTTGCAAATAGTATTCACACAAACACAAAAAGCTTGTGCAGTCACTGCAACTGTCACATCATTTCTGGATTTCCAGGTATTTAAAGTGGGTTCATATCTTAGTCAAGCCCGAGCTTGTTCCATTCACTCTGGCAGGAATTTTGCATGAGGAGTAAACAAGGAGAAGGGGTCTTGAATTATTAATGAAGCAGAATGGGTAAAAAGCAGCTGCTTTTGCTCAGAGGGACTTTTTAGTGCGAACAGAAAGAAAATTAGAAGACCGGGGTCAGTTTAGCGCGTCATGACTTCACTACTGTCAGGAGAGGGCAAGTGCTGTGCCCAGATGTTGGACAGATGGTAAGTAAAACGACCACTGAATGTGATTTTGGTTCAAGCACCACCACATGTCCGTTTACAAAATCACAGCTTATATAACCTTTTGTGATTGCAAAAAAATTTAAGGGCATATTTTTGTGTGGGCTGGAATACAGCAAAAGAAACTGAAAGATAACAAACGCTAAAGTTTACGTTGCTTAGATGAGGAAAGATGAAGATACTGTAACAGCAGCTGGTTGGTCACCAGACATTTTCTGCTTCAGAGCAGAAGAAAATAAATAAAAGTCTGGTAGCATTTCATAGTGTTTACAAAATGTCACTTAATGTTATTAGTATCTGACCATGAATTGTTTGCTTGTTGCTCTTTTAATCTATGCAGAAATTTCTGACTCAGCCAAATAAAATAAATAAATAAATAAATACAAATAATGGAAATGAATCAGCACTTTCAGTGCCGTTGCACTGGGCTATAAAAGACTTTATCCAGAGTTGACTGGGACTACTGATGAATACTGATGATCTGCATGCTTGATTTGGCAAAGATTTTACAACAGATGCCCTTCTGTACACAGGCCTCCACTTTATCCAGGTGCACAGGCTGGAAACCCTCCCACCGTCTATAAATATATATATATAAATATATGTATTGATGCAATATATTAGCACCGTGAGAGTGGAGACCTTTTAGACACTAATTAAAGTTTTAAGAGAGCATTCGTTAGCATTTATGCAAAGATGATGGAAAAGAAACGTCCTTTAGCTCTGGTTTGGTGTCCTACAACCCTTGAGGTAAATATCCTGCTCCTCCACCACATCCACTGACTTGTTGTTTATCTGTGTACAGCTGGAATTTAGAAAGTTTCTTGTTGAAAAAGCTGCATTTTGCTGTTTATACTTCTAAAGTTTATGAAGTTAAACAAAAAAAATGAGCTGAAAGGTGCTTAAAAGTTCTCCCGACGAGTGTGTTTTCCTTGGTTTCCTTTTAGTCACAGAAAAACTGATTGATTTCCTTTAAAATGTAAAAAATATGGAGGACTCAGTGTGCCATACTGCTTGGCTGCAACTTGAATTTATGGAGCAAACACAGATTAGACACAGATTAGAGTGCTCCAAAATAAGCCTCGCATGAACCTTGAATAATGGGATGCGATGTTCTCTCCTGTTACCTACCACTCCAACCCCTCATAAACTATCCTGTGGCTTATTGTTAGTGTGAAAGCTCTAATCTTTTCCAGATTCTCAAATGTAATTGTATAGGCACAGCACACATGGCTGTGAAGGCTTGATCTTTTGGGGGGCTGATTTATACCACCCTTCGTGCCCGAGCTACGGATCCGGTGTTTAGACATCACCTAATTCATTCATCCTCCTGTCGACTTTAGGCGCTCAGCCTGATGTGCAGCTTTAGGTTCATCCTCCACTCGATCTTCTCAGCAGCACGCTCGTGTCAGAGCCGATAATAAAACTTCTGAGACGTGCCAGAGAACTGAAGGCAGCTGCTTTTTGGCTTATGGAGGCACACACATCGATACAAAGCACTTTGCTGTCATATATCTTAAGAGCACCCAGTAATATGTTTGGAGAGAAGGGTGATTATAGCGTCTTCTGAAAGTATGTTACTGAAATGTTTATTTAAATCACCTGCCTTCTTATCATATCATATTAAGTGTTTTCTGTCTCTGCTGTGCTGATAATATGCACAGAATAAAAGGCATAACACTGTAACACAAAGAATTCAGGCTAACACCCGACGCTTACAGATCTTGCTTTAGAAGACAGTGTCCATGTTTATTATAGTGTTTCACGCTGTCTAATCACCCCGTCTTTCCTGGATGGATAATGAATGACTTACCAGCAACACTTTGAGACTGACTACAGATAATGAAAGCTTATTTTTGGTCCCAGAGAGGGAGCCATAGAATAAAGGCGATGACATACCTTTACTTCAACTGACAGGCTGTGTTAACAGAGTTGGCAAGAATCTAAAGCGGGATTTGTGTGCCCCTCTGAAGTGACAAAAACACACACATGGCAAACTTTTGGCTGCGTGTGATGTTTTGTCTGTGATGATGTTTGAGCAGGCAAACGTCCTCCTTTGGTTCCTGTCTGGGGTCAGACTCTGGCATGCCACTGAATACACACGCCTGTTATTTTTTCAGACAAAAGCTGGGCGTCCCAGTCGAGCCCACGTAACATCACTGCACTACAACTCAGTTTAATAAGCTTCATAAACTCGCTGCTGCCTCTTCTTTCTGCCTTTGTTTCTTTGTTAGGCACGCCACATCCATCAGAATAATAGCTTATTTTGGCTTTGCAAAGTATATAAAACCGAGGTCTACGTAAGGTCTTCCTTACAAAATTGGAGCATGGTGAAAATCTGGAAATCCCCCAAACTATAGCTGCCAGTCACACATTAATTCAGCACACAATAGCATTTCAGTACGCCTGCATTCTGATATTCTCATTACCGCATTCTAACCCAAGGTGAAATGTATTATTTGAACAATCCCCGCCCCACCTCGGTTCACCACAGACTACAAAACTACACAGCGTGCACTGCGCAACAGCGTGCGCGTTACCAAACATGTTATTCAACTTATCCGAGTTTTCTCTGGGAATTATTAAATGTCATTAGAACACCTGAATTCTTATAGGAAGTGCATGTAAAGCAATATTCCCGAGGGGGTCATCTTCTAAAAACTCACAAGGGGCGGGATGAAAATGATTGCAGGAATTAATAACTGCATATGCTCATTCCCTGTACCTGCCCTTTCCATTACAGAGCCAAGGGGTGAGTATATAGTATTGTTTTAGCAGAAAAAAAGCTTTGTATTTGTAAAAGGTGTTGACGGTTTCAGTTAACACAACAAGAACAAAGACTTGAAACGAAAGGTCCTGCCAGCAGTCTACAAGGAATTATGGTCTGTGTGCTTTATCGATCTATTTTTTTCAACTTTTGCCGGGATTATGTTCCCTGGAAATGTTATTTCTCAGTCTTTACCCATTAACTATCTGACATGTCATTTGACATTGTATGTTAGTTCAGCGCGTCCTGTCACCGATGATGTGTTTATGCCTGTCTGTCACCGAAAAAGAAAGAAAAACATCTCCATCTCCTTCCCTATCTGCTCCCTTTTTCTTCTTGTCTGGATAGCAAGACAGATAGACTCTGCATGGTATCAGTTTACAGGGAGTTTCTCAAACCATCACTAACGCACACACATACATACACACGTGCACAAAATTTACACCCTGAGGTGAATACGAATGTCTGCGTGTCACTCAGCAGCCACCTTGGAGCGTCTTGGCTGAAATGAGAGGTACTCGTCATCCTCCATAACACCCCACTTACTGCCCCCGCAGGAGTGAAACCTCCACTGCCTCCCTGGAACTCACTCAACTCTTTCTCCATTATGTTGTTTTGCTTGTAAGTTCCCTGTAGCTCGAGCAACCTGTGATTTATGTCGTGTACCCTGCCGCGAAAAGAAGGAATTCATAATGAGTAGTCAACCACAAAAAACACAGTCAGCTACCTTTGGCTGTTTCCCTGCAGGTTCCAGCCCAGGTTCTGACTGTGAAACGTCTGCGTCTCATTGTGTTGGAGGGTTGCTGCAGCTGGCCCCAGTACAATAAGCTCAATACCTACAATAAGTGACGGCTGTTCTTTAATCCGTCTCTTTGTCTGAAAAGGAGAGTTTCCTTGCCACTGTTTTCCTAAGCTTGGTTTCACGGGGCTCGAGATGCTTTTATGTAGCTTAACAAATGAGTTTGTAAAATGGCTCCTGAGAAATAAAACAAAATTAGACTGAGATGAATGGGAAAGGAAGTTGTAGTTTCCGGGTGGGAGTGAGGGTGGTTTAAGGTGGGGAAACTGAGCGCTGACACACCCTGCGTGACACCAAATTTCAGCATTCACCCACACAATTGACCAAATGAAAACACGCAGTGGATTGTATTTCCCTCTTGGCATTCAGATATGAGCGGGAGATTTTCAGAAGCTAAACAAGCTTTTTTTTTCATCCTCTGCCCCCTTTTACCCCCTGCACTGGTCATGAGTTGCTCTGTGTATCAGTTGCTGGTTTTATTTCCTTCAAGTCACCATTGTTGTCACAGCTGCAGCTATTGTATTGTTCCAAACGGAACTTTGAAAGGGAGAGCTGTAGGAGAAACCCGTAAGGAGCTCCAGTCTCTAATATCAAGAGCATGAAGCTGTGGCATAGATGTGGTAAATCGGCCTGATTCCCTGTTCAGTAGGCAGAAAACAGCAGGAACCTTTCACCGAGTTTATCTTGCAATAATGTTTCTAAACTAACAGGAGAGCAATCCAAAAAATTCAAGTTCGGCTAAAAGATAAGGCGAGGCTGGCAGACAATGAAGATTTATTTAACATGAAGACACAGGAAAAACAACCCTGCTGCTTTCTGTGTGATCATTTGCTCCATGATCTAATTATATTACTTCAATAACACAAAGCACCAAACAGTCATGATTTGGTGCTGGGAGCCAAAAAATGCCATAAGTATGACAGCGAAGGAGCGAATGAGGTGGAGAAAGCTTTTTAGTTTAAGATTTGCTCATTTTAGTGGAAACCCCCTTAGTTTCATGTCTGGCAATGAAAGGATGAAAATGACTATAATTTATATCAGGGAAGTTTAATTTTCAGCCTCTTTCACTCTTCTCTTTATGTCTGTTGCTGAATTGCTAGTTTGTGACTAACTAATGACATTCCCCATAACATCAGCTGTACTTTTTTAGTGCTAGTTGGAAAATGTATCACGCTAACAAGTGTTAGGGTTGACCCTCAAAGACATCATCTAGGCCACGGATGTTAAACACATGGCCTGAGGGCCACAACAGGCCCACTGACAATTAGAAAGGGGGGGTAAAGAAAGAGTAAGACTTGTTCAGTTCATCAGAGCCAGATGTCTGAATCTTTCCATTTTACAGCCTTCCTATAGACAAGGTTACACATTTATTTTTTAGGCTGTGGTGTGATGACATGTTCTTTGATTCACTATTGCAACATTTCTTTGTAATGTGGAAACAGTGAGACATTTTATGTGTCTGAGTACATCTGAGGCTGGTCATCTTTATAAACGGATGGTTCACTAAATGGATTCAGAATGAAATGTCTATGCACTAAAAGAAGAAAATATCCTTTAAAGGTAATCACCATATAGTTTGTATTTAGGAACTGTATTTTGACCGTATTTTATCACTTGTGCGTTACAGTGCTTATGTTTTTAAATCCTGTTTTATGTACCTGTTTATTCTACATGGGAAGACCTTGTGCTACATGACCAGTTGTGCAGTGGTTAGCACTGTTGCCTCACAGCAAGAAGGTCTTGAGTTCAATTCCACCATCATGCCAGAGTCTTCTTCTAGTGTTTGCTCTACTTATTCTGGATTTCTCCCATAGTCCAAAGACGTGGGGTTAGGTTGTGATTCTAAATTGCCCATAGGTGTGATTGTGAGTGCAAATGTCTCTATGGGCAGGGGTGTCCAACTCCAGTACTTGAGAGCTACTGTACTGCAGCTTTTAGATGCATCCTTGTTCCAACACACCTGAATCAAATGAAAAATTGCCATCAAATTGGCCTTTACCAAACTTGATGGCATGCTGAAGAGGTAATCCAACCCTTTGATTCAGCTGTGTTGGAGTAGGGATGCATCTAAAAGCTGCAGGATAGTAGCTCTTGAGGACTGGAGTTGGACACCCCTGGTCTAGGGTGTACACTACCTACTGCCCTAAGACAGCTGGGTTAAGCTTTTATATCTCTCAGTTATAAGTCTCGTAATTTAACTCACTCATGAAAGTTTAGTCCTTGCCACAAGTTTGCCTGCTATGAAGGAGGAAATGCACTTCATGTTTGTACTTTACGGTTGCATTCTTGTCTTGTCCTTAGTTGTACTTATTTAGTATTTAGCATTTTACACAGTGTAGGTGGGACTGGAACCCATACATTTCCACATCCAGAATCTGATCTGTTTTCCCCCTAATCCCTGACACTGGTACTAACACTTAACACTTGGAGAAAAAGTATATATTTTATCTACTAGCTTCTAGTTTGTGAGTTTGTTAGAAAACAGTAGTTTTATCTATATTGAAGCACAATCTCACAGAGCTGCATGGCTTTGGACATTTTTTAGTATCATCGGGGTTTACAGCCAAAAAGTTACCAATCAGTTTTCATTCAAGAACACGAAGACGGAAATGACAAAAAACACCCAAAAAAAACAGGGATCAAGATTTGTACTTTTGTTTGTAAGTTATTCAAAACTCTTCCAAATAGAGATGGCTTTGTGGGAATCAAAATTTGTCATACATTTCAAACAACTTACAAGGTATGTAACCGTATACCTGTCTATGCTGTAGGTTGATGGATGAACATTTTCGCTGAGGTTGAAATGTCATGGCTAAAGACCGCAACCCAAACTGAGCTTCCCATCCTGGCCTTACACTTGGTATATGGTTTGTAACTCTATAGGAGGTGAGGGGGGGTTGAACAAACACCTTTAAGGGAGGAGGCTGTATAGGTGTGTGTTTCACTGCTTTCTGCTACAGTATTAAATAGCTTTCCTTCACATGCCTGTCTAATCAGTAATGTTAGAATAACACCTAAAGCACAACAAGCCATCAATAGACATGTACACCCAAACTCATGTACACATGCATGTAAACTCTAAAGCATCGACCACCTGTAACTGTCTAGCAGTTGCTCATAGAGCTCTTCTGTGAACACACTGGAGTTTCTGAGCTTCCAGGCATCATCCATCAACTTGGCCCTCCCACTGGGGCTCCATGGATGAGGCACACAAGCAGCTCAGCCGATCCACCCCAGCTGGGGTGCCCAAATACAAACAAACATAAAACACAGGTCACTTACAGTCACACACAGGTTCCTGCTTTAAAAATAGTTCAGCTCCCTCCCTTTCCTCTCACCCATGTAATGATTTTCACTCCTTAATCCATATTCTTAATTAAATCTTCATACATTTTTCCATTACTTTCAACCCATTCTCTCCAGACTCTTTCTGCTCCCGCTATACGGATTATGTTAGCAGCACACTGTATAAATAGTGCTGAGTAGGTGGCCTGGTAATAGAAACAGAAACACAGAGATATCAAAGGCTTAGACCCATTCTTTTAAATTCTACACTCATTAATCAGGACTTGTGGGTTTCACAGATGTGCCTGAGCATATGTGTGTCTGGACATTTGAGGGTGTAAAGGTGCAGGCATCCATGCGTGCGTGTCTGGAAATATGTGTATGCATGTCACGTAGCAGGTGAAAACACATGGCGGCACAGTTTACATTTTCTCACAGTAACAAGCTCAGTTTTAGGTCAGCTTGAAGATATTAAAGTGAATAGCTCTGTCAAATTACAGATTTGTGATTCCACACAACAACTTTATCTTTAATTCACAAGTTGACTTGTTATGGCCGTGTTCCCATGACGTGGTTCTTGGCAGGGTGCATGGTCTTAGGTTAATGAAAATGCTTTATATACTCTCACTGGCCACTTTGTTAGGTACAACTGCTCATTTATGTAAATATTTAATCAGCCAATCACATGGCAGCAACTCAGAGCATTTAGGCATGTAGACACTGTCAAGACAACCAGCTGAAATTCAAAGTGAGCATCAGAATGGGGACGAAAGGTGAATTAAGTGACTTTGAGTGTGACACGGTTGTTGGTGCCAGACAGGCTTGTATTTCACAAAGTGCTGGGACTTTCCCACCATCTCTAGGGTTTACAGAGAATGGTCCGAAAAGGAGAAAATATCCAGTGAGCAGCCGTTCTCTAAGCAAAAATGCCATGTTGATGCCAGAGATCAGTGGAGATTGGACAGACTGCTACAAGCTGATAGGAAGGCAACAGTAACTGAAATACCCACTCAAAATACCAGGGAAGAGCATGTATGAATGCACAAGATGTCTGTCTGACCATTTCTGCCCATTTCTAACCGCAACGTGGAGTTTTGCATCATGGATGTGCAGCTGAAAAATCAGCGGCAGCTGTGTGATGTTATCATGTCAGTATGGACCAGAGTCTTTGAGGAATGTTTCCAGTATCATGTTGAATCTGTGCAACAAATAATTAATGAGTTCTGGAGAAAAGAAAGGAAAGCACCCAATACTTTAAAAAGTGTCCAAAATTTTCATGAAAGTCTTTGTTTCCTGGATGAGAACTAGAAGATTTTAGCAGAACAGTTCTCTTTTACAGATTTTCTGGAACACTTGCATCACAGTTTGGATGATAACCCATGCCTTGCTATGAAGCTCATACAACACTGGTCCAGAGTGGTGACAAAGGAGAGCCAGTTTTGCCCTTCTTTAGCCCGTCTTTAATAAAAACACATGTTACATTCAGTTAATGACAACAGGGAAATCTGACAATGTCAAAGTCACATTCAGCTCTCACTTCCCTCTAATATCATTGTGTTTTAAGGTCCTGTCTGTGCTGTCATCTCCAGAAGTCGTGAGAGACTCTCACATTTGGTGTATCTGAAGTCTGTCCTGCAGTCCCAGAGTGCCAAAAATAAAATAAACTGTCACTGATTTCTTTCACTCTTAGTTAGTCAGCTGAGTCTTGGCATAGCTGCCACATGCTGCCTGATGAAAACTCAAACCTCTGAACAAAACCATATGGAAAAAAAACTAGAAAAAAAACTACGGGTTAATGTGAATGTGACCTCTTTTGCATTTTTCTCATGCAACGTGATTAGAATGAATTAAGTATGAATCAAGTAAACATAATGTTGTATGAGAAAAATGTGAAAGGAGCCCCTGTTTAGTTAATCATATAGTGACACATACAGCCCAAGTCTTATGAAGACTTGCAAATAGAACATAAATATTCAGAATTAATGGCAAAGTTATTATTAGTTTTATGTTTTTAATTATTATTATTTTTTTTGCTATTTCTTTTCCATGTGGGGAATGAGTACCAGGAGTGGTGAATGCTGTGACGCACAAGAACGAATCAAATAACTGTGACAGTTTGCAATGTGTAAACTTTTGCCTGTTCTGTGCCTTCTTTAATGTCTTGTCTTCTGCGAGTGACAACTGCTGCTCTAAGCAAGCTGAATGCTGTGGTGATGAAAGTAGTGTCACAGTGCGGTGGCTCTGCTGGGACATACTGCTGACTTATAAACCAGAAGCAGAAGTGTGCAAATAACCCTAATCAGCCTCTGGAGCCTGTTAATGTCAACATTTAAGAAGTGGAAAGACACCGTAGACCAAAGAGAGTCATAATACTGCTTGCATATGTGAAGGCCTCACAGAGGATTTCACATATGCGTGATACCTTTGATATGGTGAACATGTCAACACACATTCAGCTCTGTTTTGGATTTCGTCAAGCGTCCATCTTTAACAGCTGTTTACTGTGCTTGAAAAGTAGTGAATGCTTAGTTTCCAGACCTTTTTTTTTTTTCCATAAACACCTTGTCCCTCTGTGCATGCTGCAAAGATAATGATGAATTTGATCCTGTAAAAAAAGCAAAAAAACTAAAATCTACAGTCAAAAAAGTGCTACACATTTTGTGCTGATGTCAATGTGAGAGGAGGTTTACGCACTATGCGTCCCAGCACTCGTGACCCCGCTCTCTTGACTTTACATTACAGCACCATGATTAAATTCAGTGTCCTTTTAAATGACCCTTTTGTAAAGGCAAACTCCATGGATATTATACACTCTCGTGGTCATACGACTGAAAACACTTGAATCCAGAGAGCCAACTGACCTTAAGCAGCGTCTAGCTCTGTGTCTAGAATAAAATAGTACTATTTTACTGTTTGTGGGTATTGGTGGTGGTTTGAGCTGCACTTGTTGCCAAATGCAGTGGGCTGATTGGTCAGATCTATTTATTCGCATCAGAAAAGTCGTCCAGGAAAATCACCCGGTCATTAGAAATGGGTGTATTAAAAATATGTGAGTCTGAAAAATATTTTTAAAACACAAAATATTGGTGTAAAGTTTACACATCCGATGTGTAAAAGCTTCAGGAAGTGTCTCAGTTCTTTTCTGTTGTTATGTATGAGAGGCAACAGTGGGCAGTACCTTCCTCAAAGGCTTGACGACAGCTATAACAGCAGGAATGTGGCAGGTTTGAGCAACAGGTGGCTGCCCTTTCTTCTAGTTTAGCATTTGTTTGCACTAAAAGGAATTCAGAGGAGTTAGCTGCTGTTCAGTTCTGGCAGAAGAAGCTACATTTCATTTTAAGCCAAAACTAGCATCTCATGAGCTCCTAAACATGCTAAACCAGCGCTAGCATTAGCCGATAACTCCACAGCAGCAACACCTTATTACACTTAGCAGCTTAAACAGTTTTTATTTTCAAAAGGCTTTTACGAGTGAAGTCATTTAATTCGTCATCTCCATGAAGTTTGCAGCTGTGCTACACATGGAAGGAAAGATGTCATGCACAGAGAGAATGTATCACAGCGTCCACTGTAACCTGGAAAAACATCTGGACATGATAGCCTACTACCTCATCTCAGTAATGACGCAGCAGGAAACCAATCGTCACACCCGTGTCTCCATTTTCTTGATCTTTGCGTTTCTGAAAATATCAGCCCATCATGGAAGATTTCACACATCTTTACAGAGTCAAGGTGATATTGATTGTAGTCTACATTTACCCATAAATCATCTGGGGAACATGGCTTGAAGACAGCTCTGGACAGAAAGCTGAAAATTGGGCCCTGATGGCGAGCTCATCTTTGGTAGAAAAATAACAAAAGAATCCACTGTGGAACACAGAGGTGCTGCCAAGGCAATGACATGAATCAACTCTTGTTTTTCTGGTGTTTTATGAAAATGTTATTCGCAGGTTTCTCGTATCCTTTGTCTGGAAGTAAACCAATACTCCCGTTGGTCAATACCATAGAACAGTTATCCTGTTTCTTTATGGTTTTGACACACACACACACACGCATACATACAGCATTTCATACATACACACCCAAGGAAGTGGAACACTGGATATGAAAATTAAAGATGCTCTTTCAGATTTCAGATTTTATGTGGATGAACTTTCTCTCACCTCCACAGGCAGGGCAGGGACACAGCAGAAAAAACAGAAGAGAAGGCTGAGGGAAATTCCTGCCAGGGATCCATGAGTGCCTTAATACCACAGGAATGCACAACTGAAATTCACTCGACTGTCAAGACAACTGCAGATAGGGTGCAAGATAAACTCAGGTTGTTCCCGACAGCCTTGTGGTTGTTACTGCTGCCGTTTCTGTTTGTTCCGATTTGTTACTGAACAGCAAAGGACACTAAATGTAGGAACGGTAAAGACTTAAATTTGAATAACTCTGTTGTTTGTTTACAGCCAACAAGTCTTTAGGAAACCACCACAAAACGTGTGTGGTCTCTTATCGTATCTTGGATTATGTTAACATACAACAAGAAAGCAAATTAAAATGCTACGCTATCCTCATAAGCGAGCAAACAAACATTTTCCCAAAACAAACGAGTATTTGTTTGGATCAAATTAATTCCATGAGGAATCTAGTTGTCTAAGTTCAAATGAGGACTGAATACAGTATTAGTGCTGCATTTTCTGTTGCATTCACTTTTTTCTTTTAGGTAAACAGCCTGCATTTACAGTATATTATACATTTTTCCCACACAAGGATTTATACACATACGTTTCTTCTCCTGTCACGCAATTCTGGAGCTCAGTATCTTGCCAAAGGACACTTAAGCATTCAACTTTGATGAGGGGCTCAAACAACAGTTTTCAAAGCTACAACACATCCTAAGGCATGAATTTTAACCTTTGAATCTCTTCCACGTTGCCTTTTTAGATGTCTAACCAGCTCTCCGTTTTGAAGCAGGGCCTCGTATACACTGTTTGTATATTTAGCAGCTTATAAATTATAGATTGAAAGAATATTTTGACATCTTTTGCTCGGTGGATGGGATTTTGCCTCCAGACAAAGACGAGCTAGCCGTTTCCTCATGTCCACGGGCTATTTGCCCCGTGGCTGCAGCTTGATATTTATGACCTTCATAACCTGCAGCAGCTCAGCTGGAGCCAAATCAAAGGAAAACCGCAGCCAGTCATTAACAGCAGGCAGCTACAGCTTTGGTGCTTTGTCGGTCCTTTGTGTTCATCGCCTCGGTGCTCAGCAAGAAAACCAAAGTGCACTGTTTATTTGAAATCCACTGACATTTCTGACAGTATTTTTGGACAATATTATAGTCAATTTCCACACAATCCCAATTTAAAACTTGCAGTTTATTGGTTTGGAAGGCAAACTGTAATGATTCATGTTTCTGCGATAAAAATAAGTTAGAGTAACATAGTTAATTAAACATTTACCCACAGGACTGGTTATTTTACTCAAGGAAAAACCACTCTGATGAACCCAATGAACAGCTTTCATTTTCCAGTGGTAGACTTTATATAACCCAGAGAGGGAACACCCAGTCACAGCCTGAAAAACAGCCTTGATTTGTTACATTGCTGAATTTCATTGCTGGGTGGATCTTCTTCAGAACTGCCAGCATTTCTATTTGTCTCTCAGATAGTTTCTGCATTAGTGAAAAAACTGTTTGTCAAGGCTCGTGTGGATTTGTGGAACTCCCTTTCGTGCCTCCGTTTCTGTTGATGAAGCTGCTCATGAAACCTGTTGGAATAGTGCCCGTTGATCCTTGCTCTTCAATTTTTAGACATATTTTTCTACTTTCTCAGTGTCGGGGCATGTTTCCTGGCAAAAAAACGAAGATAAAGCACTTTCCTCTAAGAAGCTGCTCTCTAGTGTTTGCTCGGAGCAGCCTTCAGGAAGCCAAATGCTCTTAAATATATGTAACTTTTTTTATTATTTGGCTTTTATGGATAGCACTGTGTACAACATTATTCACTTTTATCGCAGTGCTGAGTACATGCAATAATCCAAATTACAGTTTCCTGTCCTGTTCAAATATAGCTGTTTCTTTCTCCTCGCTTTTCTCTCATGTGATGAGCAGACCAGTGTAGCAGAGTCCATTATTAGCTGCTATACATGCTGGCTTTCTGCCAGGCCTCTCTGGTAAGCCACTCAAAGAGGCCAGCAGCAGCCAAAGCCTCAAGCGTTCCCATGCCAAACAAAGATACGTCAGTAAAGTCAATATTAGCCTTTTATGCTGCCAACCAGCAGCAGGAAAAAAATTGAATAAAAGAAGGGGAAAAAAATGTCTGAAAGGATATCTAGAGGCTGAATGAAAACACAGGGATTGTGGAAACGTCAGTGAAGTGCTCTTAAAGGTCTGTGTGCCTCCAGGAGGTCCTGACCCATCACACTCCTGCTCTCACTTCCATCCGTTCCCTGTGTGAGGTTAATTGGACAGTGGGACAACACTCTGTCAGGATGTGTGTATGTGTGTGTATGTGAGTCCACAGAGACATTCACATAGCCCTCTTCTTTTCTATCCATCCATCCATTCGCTTCCGCTTATCCTTTTCAGGGTCGTGGGGGGTGCTGGAGCCTATCCCAGCTATCATAGGGCGAGAGGCGGGGTACACCCTGGACAGGTCGCCAGTCTGTCGCAGGGCCAACACACAACACACTCTTCTTTTCTAATGGAACGTAAAGCAATTTCCCCTGATAATGGTGCTTGGCTGTTACAATGCCAAGCTGAACACTCAGAAATCCATGTTGTTACACTGTCAAGGATCATTGTTGATGAAGTGTATCTGGAGAGTTATTATCATACATTTCGTGTAATTACTTTGGGCTTTCCCTCTCAGCTGAATGTACAGAGAGAGACAGTGTCGTTTACTTACTTGCTCTATGAAACATTAAGACCTAAGGATTTGAGAAAGGATCTGTCTGTTCTTTGCTGAAATTTGCCCTGTGTGACTGTTAAATATGATCTTTCATACAAAAGAGGTATTGATCTCAATGAGATTAACTGACTAAAGATAGGATTAATAAACTGTGGTGAATCTGGAGAGAAAGCCTTGAATGTTTTACTTGGCAACCTGGCATTAAGTGTCAGAGACTGAAAGGGATGAGCATTAGGTACATCAGAAAGATCCTGACATTAAGTGAAATTATCAGTGTTAGATGAGTCATAAGTGAAAAGTACACTAATATTAGAAGAGACAAATATATTATCACCTACTTAAGTTGGTGACTTTGAGAGGCTTATTGGATTTTCCCTTTAGTTTTCTGGCTTCTGCATATAAATACGTTTATTTTTGCTTATGTACAGTACTGTGGAAAAGCCTTTGAACCAACTGTTCTTTATATTTTGTGTCCAAGGAACCAGACGCTCTTGCTATTTTTTTAAAGTGGTCTTGAGCAATAGGTGTCCAGTCTACCTTAAGGTCATCCAACACTGGCTGCAACACTCATTTTCAGTCCAGTGTTTGTACCTTTTGGAATCAAAGGAATGTTTTCACTAATCTATGAATCATGCAAGAAAAAAACAGGCACCTAAGTCAAAGGATGAACCAGTGTTGTGTCTACACATAACTGACAACAGCATAGAACAATTTTCAAATTATATCTTTGTTACAAACAGTCTTTCATAAAAGCATATAATTTATTCATATTTCTTTAGTTGAATCTATGAAAAATGCCAAAGATAACACATTGCTATAAAATAGCAATAGCAATAAAAAGAGCTGTTAGCTGAACACTTGGCATATATATATGATGTGTCCTTCAACAATTTTAAGAAACTGGACAAGTGAAGGGAAAAAAACCCAAGAAGTCAGGTCTAAAAAAGTAACTACAGTAGATGAATGCTACCTGAAAGCCATGACTTTCAGAAAAAAAAAAATCCAGCAAAAACCTGAAACAGGACCTGAAAGATGCATCTGGCCCTTCAACTGACCCATCTCCAGTGGCTGTCAAGATGCTGTCTTAAAAAAGGGAAGGAAGGAGAAAAGGCTGAGGTATGCCAAACTACACAAGAACTGAACTGAAAATCAGTGGCAACAGGTCTTACTGAGAGATCAATTCAATGGTGTTCAATGGGATCATATCAAAATTAATGGAATTTGGAACCAAGAAAAGTATCATCAGATTTTGATCCACCATGATATACCATCTGGAAAGACTCCGATTGGCAACAGCTTAATTTTTCAGCATCACAGACACAGTGCCAGGGTAGTAAAAGCACATCTGGGTAGAAAAAGCACACAATGAAACATTATCAGTCATGGATCGGCCTCCCTAGAGCCCGGATTGAAATGTTCTCAAAACAGCGTGAACAGCAGCCAACATCCAAAGACGAGTTTTGGAATGTCCATCAAGAAGACTGGAGAGCTCTCCCTGAAGACTACGGAGAGAATTCACAAGAAAGCTTGCCTAAGAGCCGGCAGTGAAGACAGTGGTTATCGTTGGTTATAGTAGTCATAGTTTTTATAGTTTTATTTTGAGGTAATTATACTGTTTTATAGGCCCAGTTCAAACCACTTCAGACCCACACTATGTTTTAATGTGTTATATTTTTTTAATGTATAAATTTTTCAAATATTACAAAATAAAATCTTGAAGTCTTAAAATCTACTCCACTTCCTCTAAAACACTGAAAATACCATTTTTCTCAAAGTGAATACTTTTGATGTTTAGAACATTCTGAAGACAGTTTTTGGCTTAAAAACTTATATTTTTTGCTCTTTTTTCCCCCACTAAAGTAGTAACATTCACAAATGATTGTTTTAGGCAGTTTGACATAGTTCACTTACTGCTCTCCTCCCTGGAGAGCCATCATAGTCAAAATCCTGTCAGGAGAGCATTTGACCTGAACGACAGGAAGAGAAAATGTCACAGAGAGTTAGTGTCTGTGTCCACGTAAGATGTGAACAAGTGCATATAGTTGAACTTGTACACACACACATAACTGCATATATATATTCATTCTTTTTACTTACCTTTCCCTGTGCTGCAGTTGAAATCCCTAAATTGCTCCTCGCTGAGAAAAAAGGATTTGGGCGAATTTGTTTAAACTGCTTGGCTCTTTAGAACGCTCCACAGTGGGTCCAGCAGCTGTTCAAGACACCAGATGGGTCAGAATCCATCCTCCCACTTAAATCATGCAATAGTGATGGTTCTCAAATATTTTTCGCAATAAGTTTATTTTGTCCAAAGGAAATGGAAGCTCAGTGCCAAAGAGTTTTCTCCACAGCTGAGTCATGCTTAGCAGCTGATGTTCCTTTTAACATTTAATCTGTTTCCAACAGAGGAGAAAATAGTCACAATTCACAGTTTAGGCAGAATATGGATACAAAAACAAGTTGCTTTATGAAGACCTGGAGGAAAAGTTGGCACACCTTTTTAGAAGAAGAAAGGAATGCTCATATAGTATAGGACTGATCTTGGAAAGCATTTTTATTAGAAGTGGATTTACAGTTTTCATAAACCAAACCTCTGCACTTTGCAGGCACACACTGAGGAAAAATATTAAACTTGGCAGTGTTTTGTTGCATCCAGACTTCAAATATGAAAGATTAAATCAGGTGGATTATATTTTTTTATGAAGTCAGGAGGTGATCTTTGCTTAGATTAACCTCTCTGTGGGCTACTGATATTAAATCACCAAAAATATTCTCTATAAATGCGTTTTTATTCTCCTATAACCCCACGCTATTATTTTTAAAAAATATGCTCCCACTTCTGGTCTTTTGAAGTGACAAGTCCAGCATGAAGCACTAAATTACGACTCATGGAAGACTGCATTTCTCCCTGGAGAGGGGTTTTCACAGGCAATTACTGTTTTATGCTTGCCACTAGTGCTAGGAAGTGTGCTGTGGTCAGGGCACACATGGCGAGGTCATGTCAAAGAATACAAACCATGACGTATGCTGGGTGATGCTGTTTAAATAAAATCCTGTGCACACCCCTCATTTCTGTTTTTCTTTTTTTCCAAGGAGCCAGACTTTTTGGTCATTTTTAAAGTGGTCTTGAGCTTCTAACATTGGCTGCTTTTTCACTATTTTCAGTCTGGTCTTTGTACCTGACCATTTTCAGATCAATGTTTTTGTTTGTTAAGCCACTTAACACTGACCTATGAATCATTCAAGCATAAAACGGCACCAAACTCAAGGGAACCAGTGTTATGTCTACAATAACAGACTTATTATTAGCAAAGAGCCAATTTTAAATTGTATCTTTAGGCACTTTGTTACAATGGCCTGTTGCAAAAACACATAATTTGAAGGCCAAAGACACAGTTTAAAATGGTCTCAGTGGAAGGGTGGCTGTCAAGAAGTCAGTCTGACTGAAGGGAAAAAGGGAGAAAAGACTGAGGTATGCCAAACTGCACAACAACTGGACTGAGAATCTATGGCAACAGGTCTTATGTAGTGATTAATCCAAATGTTAAACCGTTTTGTTTAAATCTTTGTTATTATATAACAGGATATGAGAAGACATGTATAACAGTCAGTGTCTACAGCCATCTGTAAAACACAGTGGAGGCTCTGTTGTGATTTTCAGCCAGTCAATTTGGGGATCTTGACAAAACGGTTGAAATTTTTAATGCAGAGGAACACCATCAGCATTTCATGCCAGCATGTAATACCAACAGGAAATCATCTGGTTGGTAACAGTTTCATTTTCAGCATTAGAATGATCCCAAAGACACTGATGCCATAAAAGCATACCTGGACAGAAAAACACACAATCGAACACCGTCAGCCATGGATAGGCGTCCCCAGATCACGGATTTTAAAATTACTGAAGCAGTGTGAGATCATCTTGACAGAAATAGAACAAAAAATCCAAAGACGATCTTTGAATTCCGAAAAAGTTGATTTGCCACTTGGATGAGTGAAGAGTGAACTGAAAACGCTACATCCAGATGAACAGAATCAACTTTTTGGGATTTCCTTACCTGGTTGGTTCAGCATGCATCAAGACAAGAGCTTTGAAAGGAGAACTATTCCTGAAGACAGCTTAAAGAAATGAGAAAAATCTGCCTACGAGAGCTCAGGCTGTGTTGCAGAATGAAGGTGGTCTTATCAAATATTGACTTTGAAGATTGTTAGAATTACTCAAGCTGTTTTTGTCTGATATACTGTTTTTCTAATGTACCTTTGCCCACATGTCACATAGCATCCTTGTAAAGTGTCTAAACTTAAGATACATACACAAAAGAAGGAAACAAAGTTGATCAGGAGCATTAACCTAGCAGAGGGAGGTAGCGCCCACCCCACCCTTCCCTTTCCACTTATGGACCCCGACCACGATGACATAAAGCCAAGGAAGGGAGAGGCTAAAAAGATATGTTCCACACTGTCCTTCTGACCATCACAAAAAGGCTAATTCCTGTTTGTTTGTTCAGGCCTTTAGAGTTCAACTCCTAGCGAGATGAAGGAGGAAGGTTTCAATCAAGATAATACATAAAAGGTTTGGAGTTGCACCAAGTTCTTAATAATCAACAACAGAACAGGAAAAACGATAAAACACTGAGCAGCATGGTCACCATTTGTTTTCCTGGTCTTAATTGTGGAGGGTTAAGGGTCACAAACCCAGCTTATGCATAAACATGCATATGTGCTGCTGAAATTGCATGCACATACGATATCTGGAAGAGTACTTAAAACACAGACACATGGACTGTTTTTTTCTTTTATGAACACACCATCCCTCCTGCAGATGATTAATTGTTACAGGACAGGCTGTCTTCATTATGTTGTGTTACCAGTATGATGGCATTAGCTGAGGTTGCCTCTGATTTGCTACTGTATATAATTAATTCTGGTACATGATTCACCTCAAAAGGCTGTTAAGCTCTTTAAACACGTTCAGACATGCTCGGGAACACACACTGCTGGGTGCCAGTTAATTAGCAACCTCAACGCCAAAGTCCTAATCTGCAGGGACGTACTGTTATTATTGCTGCCAATGAAGCCGCATGCCAACTTACTGAAAAAGTGTTGACACCTTGAATGCTGATGCGAGGCAAGTTTACTGGGGAAAACAAAGAACATTAATTCCTGTAACTGTCCAACCATGAAATTTCTAAAAATGGCAACTATAAATATGACGGACACACACTGACTCACTAGACCGGGGAATGGAATTGATTAGTCTTCAGCTTTTTTCCACATCAGCTCCTAATTGTCCTGATGTGCTGCTGAAAAGCCATTTTTTTAAACAGTCTTCACAGGCAAGTGAGATGCAGGAACGCATATAACAAGAGAACTTTCATCCACTGGCTCGTTGAGATAACAGCGTGTATTTCACTCACCATGAAGAAGTAGAAAATATAAAGGAGGCTACAGACATGCATTTAAGGATTTTCAGTCATCCAAATAGACTGAAGTAAGTTGTGCTTTGAAGTCTATGGAGAGGTCCACCCTCTCACTTTAGTGTTAAGTAGGTAAGATGAGATGGTGTGGTATTATAAGCAAACAAACATGGCTAATGGCTTCATTCATGCTTTGATGACTACAATGTATCTTAAAAACTTGACAATATGACAACATGAACATTGTATGTGTTGGGAAAATAATATTATTTCTCAAAATGCTTATTGGGAAATTGCATTATATGTAGTGCATAATCACTGATATGCATGTATAATCACATGCATATCAGTGATTATGCACTACATATGTGACATTATGCGGCTGATACAAAGCTGTTTTTTCAACATTTTTTGTTTTGTTTTTAAGAATACATCAAGAATGAGCGAGAACAGCTTGAAAACATCCGACAAATGACTGCAAGTCACATTCCTCACAGTTCCTCCTCCTCTTAACCATAAAAAGGTGTGTGTCCCCAGTAAACAGAGGCTTATGGTTGGCTGAAAGTATGTGCATGGTGTTAAAGCTGTTTAAAAGTAAAGAATGCTTTTCTTTCATTTTTTGTTTTGGTCAGCTGCAGGAAAAAGAATGACTCCCTCTTCAGCCTAAAACACAAATTCATCAGCTGGGCTTGCCGGCAGTAGTTTGACCTTGAGTGTGACCCAAGTAGAAAGAGACTTTTCAAGCACTCCTAAATTTAAATTTTTTCAAAATCACTTAACGAGCTGCAGTGAATCACCTCTCCCATCAGACCTGCTCTTGAGAGAGTGAGACACTTTGCACAGAGAAAAACTGTGAAGGACTGTTGTATGAGCCGACCAATAAAACGCCCCTTTCAACAACTGCACCAGCCCATTATATGGCTTTCAAACCTCAAAGCTTCTTTTTTGTGATGCCTTCTTCAGTTTCTCGAGGCCCCCAGCTTCTCTGCGGCACAAACGTATCCTGCCTGAGCTCTACTTAGAATCTGTGTGTATCATGACCGCTTGTCAATCAGGATAAGCCATGCCTCTAGTATTTCCATCATTGCGGTGGTAATGCAAAAACTTGGCCAGAACTCCTAAATGTCAATTTCTGTTGAGCCTATCCGGGTATAACAGCGCAACTCTTGTGGCTTCCAGAGTGTTGCACAGAGGCTCAGCTCAGCTTTCTGCTTGTTATAAATCACAGCAGCTTACTCAGTCATCTGGAAAAATATTCAAACTATTTTAGGGGACTGCATCCAGAATGGTGAAAGCAACAAACAAATCACACAATTGGGAGCTATAAGTTAACTGTGATGAATTATAACTCATTTAAGCTTCTATACCAACTTGTGCCAACTAACCATGAATGGGGGCATACTTAATGGGATATAACATGTAAATACAATATTGGAGACGTAAGTTTTCTATGCTGCTGTCAGGTCCTGCGGGACATTTTTAGGAGACTTACATGTATTTTGTTTTTTGGTTTGTTTGTTTCATTTTTGCATGAAGTTTTCTGTCTTTTGAGGAACAGAGTCATAAAATATTTTTGGCAGACGATAGTAACTTGAAAGCCAGCCTATTTCAATAATAACCAACTAAACCTCTTTTCTTCACACTAGCCCAGACAGACTTCTATTAATGCCTTCAAACTAGCGATTGAGTCATGCTAACATATATTTATGACAGACAGAGGTCTTAAGAATACACTTGCTAAATCTAAGAGAGATTCAACCATAAAGCAATGGTAAATTGCAGAGAGAAAGACGGGAGCAGAAAGCATGCTAAACAATCAGAATTCAGAAAGGTTACAAACAACTTAACAATTTCAGGCCTTTTTTACACCATTTACTGCATCCAATTACTTTTTACAGCAGCATCCAATTACTTAAAGTGACTGGGGCAGCTGCAGATCAGGAGGTAGAGTAGGCCGTCTACTAATTGGAAGGTCGTTGGTTTGATCCTTGGCTCCCCTAGTCTGCGTGTTTAAGTATCCTTAGGCGAGATACTGAATCCCGAGTTGCCACCAATGCATCTATGTGAGTCTGTGCGAATGTTAGGCAAAGCACTTAGGCATAGAAAAAGTGTTTGTATGCATATGTGTGAGAATGAGTGAATGAGGCTTGCAGTAAGAAAGCAATTTGAGTGTGCAAATTGAGTAGAACAGAGCTATCTAAGTGCAGCCGATGTACTAATTTGTGTTTGCATAATTATCTGTTGTGATGTCTCAGGAAATGCATTTGCCTTGTTCTAAAAATATACCAAAAAAAACCCCTCCAGATTTGCTAGAAATTGTTGCACCTAGTTATTACATTGTAGGGGAAATAACTATTATAGTTTTTTTCAACCATTTTTTTAAAGAGGCTTTGCTTTTGTGATCTTCTTCCCCCAATCAGCCCTCTGCTGTTCAGATAAAGGCCGCTAATATACGTAGGAGCTCGTTGCCATGAGCTCTGCGCCATCTAGTGTCAAAAAGCACACATTGTCTTAACCTGAAGGCGGAAGTGTGATAACAAAACATGTGAGAGAAAGTTATCAAACTACCCATTGACACTTAGAGCAAAACAGGAAATTAAAAAAAATTAAGATGTTACAAAAATACGTCTTTATTCATTCATGATTTTAGTACTTTATAAAAATGTGAATAGTTGCCTTAAGTTTGTTTAACCATAAAATGTGCTAATACATACATCAACCTATAGACATCGAAGATATAAATCGACAGGTCGAATATCACAAATGAAAAGACAAACGTCTTAAAGACAGTCACACGTTTATCTAGCTTCTTCTTAGCATAAAACACAGACTTGCATACTTCGCTAGGTATTCCAAGCTGCACTTGAAATGCCTAGCGAAATATTTTTTCCACGACACGACGTTTCGCTCCTGTTCTTGGATTTTATTTTGAAAGTCATCAGCGGAAGTTGAGTTTTACGCTACGGCGAGCTTGTCTTGTTAGGTGCCAGGCTGCATGCAGAGCACTACAGCATTAACAGCATGGCTTACAGTGCGAAGATCGGTCCGTCCATCCTGAGCAGCGACCTGTCCTGTTTGGGCAGCGAGTGTGTGAGGATGATGGAGTGTGGGGCGGATTACCTGCATCTGGACGTCATGGATGGGTCAGTTTGTTAGCATGTATTTTACCTGTCGTGCTAGCTGCTAGCAAGCCAATTACAAGCTCAGTACTTGAGAGCCAAAGTTGGCTAACATCAACAAGCTAACCTAGCTTGTCAAAAGTTAAGCTGGGGAGGCGATAGTTGTGTAACTGGTTTAAATGGAAGGTTCAAACCTCCTGGGTGCTAAACTACTACACTACTGTGTTTAAAGTGTTATTGCCTTGTACTTCTCCGTGGAAGTTTTGACATTGTTAGCTTTCTCCACACTTACGCAAGACGTCAGTGTAAGCTTTTTATGCAAGATAAAGAGCACAACAGTTGCAATCTAAAAGTTTCTCTTTGTTTCCTCTTTAAGGCACTTTGTACCCAACATCACGTTTGGCCATCCCATGGTGGAGTGTTTGAGGAAGTCAGTAGGCCAAGACCCGTTCTTTGGTGAGACTTAATGATAAAACAATCACTGTTATTGTATTGTTGTGCCGCACAGTATTGGGACAGTGTGAATGTTGCAGATATGCACATGATGGTGTCTCGGCCTGAGCAATGGGTCAAGCCTATGGCCGCAGCAGGAGCCAATCAGTACACCTTCCACTTAGAGGCCACCACCAACCCTGGAAACCTCATTAAAGAGATTAGAGAGAGTGGCATGAAGGTGAGGAAAAGACCCCAAAAGAAGAGACAGACTTGCTTTACTTATTTACTGCCTTGACAAAAAAGACATCTGCATAATTATAGTGTAATTGTATAATTCTAGTGATAGGGAATTATAAAACCCCGGCATTTGTTATAAACATGCGATTGTTAAAGTGACCCTCGCTCACTTGTATTACAGGTGGGTTTGGCTATTAAGCCTGGTACTACTGTTGAAGAGCTGGCTCCCTGGGCTAACGAGATCGACATGGCTCTGGTAATGACTGTTGAACCTGGTTTTGGGGGACAAAAGTTTATGGAAGACATGATGCCCAAGGTAAGGTAAAGCAAAGATGGAGGAATGACCTTTCTAAAAAAAAACAAACAAACAAAAAAAAAACAACATTATACATAACCAAAACAGAACAAATTGGGTTTGTCATACTTACTGAATTTACAATTTAGCACAGTGCAGTTTCTATACTCTTCATTAGGATATGAGGTGTGAGGTCATTGTTTGTCTTATTTGAGAAGTTTAAGAAAGAAAATTAAAGGAATATGCATTAAAAAATCAGTGTGCGTTTCTCTGTACACTACCCCTAAAATTATCCAAATAAAAATACATAGTAAATGGTCATAGCATTAAAGACTGCACAGGAGAATGTATAATCATGGTAAAAAGAAAGCATGCACTCATACTGCTTCCACATGAATTAAGAGGGTACGTAGCAGCCAGGTGCTGCTAATTAAACATACTTTATTAACCGACCATCAGTAAGTGTGAGCACCTTTGTAAAAGTGGACATTTTGTTAATTTGTTGGTCTGGAGGATTCAGGTGTGTGTTAATTCAATCTCTAGGAGGAAGGATAACAGCATGATCTTACAGAAACGATTATTGCCATCCATCAATCTGGGAAGGGTTATAAGGTCATTTCCAAACAATTTGAAGTCTGTACAGGGAGAAAGTTTACTCATAAAAGGCAAACATTGAAGGCACTTGTCAATTTTCCATTAGTTGATGTCCCAGCAGATTTATCCCAAGGTCATAGAGTGCAATCCTTAAAAAAATTGCAAAAACCCCAAAAAGCTACATCTTAGACTCTACAGGCCTCTGTGAGAAAGTTCATGACAGTAAAATTAGAAGATTGAACAAGAATGGGTTGTTTGAACGGGTTGCCAGGAGAAAGCCTCTTCTCTCTAGAGAGAGCATGACAGCACAGGTCATCTTTGCAAAGTTGCATCTGAGCAAACCACAAGACTTCTGGACCAGTGTCCTTTTGACAGATGAGACGAATGTGGAGATGTCTGGCCAAAGTGCACAGAGCCACATTTGGTGAAAACCAAACACATCATATCAGCACAGTGACAGAGGGGTGACGATTTGGGCTTGTTTTGCAGCCACAGGATGTGGAAATGTTGCAGTCACTGAGTCGACTATGAACTCCTGTGTATATCAAAGTATTCTAGTCAAATGTGACGGCATCTATCTGACAGTTACAGCTTGGCCCAAACTGGGTCATGTAACAGGACAATAATCCGAAACACAATAGCAAATCTGCAACAGAATGGCTGAAAAAAGAACATAATCAAGGTGTTGCAATAGCCTAGTCAAAGTCCAGACTTCATACTGATTGAAATGCTGTGGTGGGCTTTTTAAAAGAGCTGCACATAAATTACCCACAAACCTCAAGAAATTGAAGCAACATTGTAAAGCAAAATGGGCCAAAATTCCTTCAACACTGTACGAGACTGATAAAGTCATACAGCCAACTTCAAGTTATTGCTGCTAGAGGTGCTTCTAAAAACTACTGAATCATTGTCACACGCTGCTTCTGTATTTTGGCTTTGTTTTTATTAAATGAATAATGACACAGTATATTATGCAGTGTATTATTGCTCACCTGAGCTTGTATTAAAATAATTGTAAGCAAGGATCAGATCCTTAGAACGCTTAGAACTGATAGTGTATTTTACCATGACTATTCCTTGTCGCCAGCCTGCTGTGGGCAATGCTGGTTTTCCACAAGCATAGCCCACAGCAGGCTGATACAAAATATTGCATTGCAGACTTAAAAAAAAAAAGCAGTGCAGTGGGCTCAGGTATATGTGAAGTATGTGGTGTATAAGTGCTGCTGGGGCTTTGTAATGATCACATACAGATGCTTTTCAGATGAATCTGTTAGTTCCATTTTGAGGAGGACCTCTTGTGTGGGTGAAAATTGGGTGTAAAAAGCAAAAACCTGATCCAAGGCACATGCTGTATGATTTGTGCAGACTGTTGGTTGTTGACAGTTCTGAAAACATTATTCAGTCATTATTGAAGCAGATATTTACCACAATATAGTGGTTTTGTTTGGCCTGTGGTCTGGTTGAGGAGGGGTGTATGTTATTAAACTGGTATTACGGTGTGCCTTTGCTCTCCTACTAATCTGTGAAAATTGTATTTGGCACATTTTGAGTTCTTTTCTGTGTATGTGTGACCAGGTAAGCTGGTTGCGGAGTCAGTTCCCATCATTAGATATTGAAGTAGACGGAGGGGTCGGTCCTGACTCTATTCACAAGTGTGCAGAGGTAAATGACGCAAACATGACAGGCTAATCAAATAACCATCTAAAATAAAAATATATATGCTTTAAGGTTTTCTTACATTTTGTTTGCTCCCATTTGCTCTAGGCAGGGGCTAACATGATTGTGTCAGGCAGTGCTGTGATTGGCAGTGATGACCCTCGTTCTGTCATCGCCCTCCTGCGCACCGTGGTGGCCGAAGCAATCCAGAAACGCTCGCTGGACCGCTGAGATGTTCTATTTATGGTTTTCACAGGGTTAGTTTACTCACCTGTCCCAGCAACACCACCACAGCAGCCAGCAGAAAGGAATCAATATGGACATTTCTGGGTTAGAGGTTGAGGGTCCAAGTCTGAACAGGGGGCTTCAGTGGAGGGTGTGTGTTGACAGCCAAATCCAAATCACTTTGATGGAGTGAACTTGCGTCGTGCCTCCTAAAACTTGAACTTCATCCTTTTTGCCACAGTCTCCTGAATGGTTAACTCAAAACGAGTCTCACCTCAGCATAGGAACATCTATTTCAGGACTGGAGCTAATGCTACTCTGAGAAACTCTGTAAACATTCCTGAGTATTGTTTTGATTTCCACTGTGTTCTCCCTATGAATCACAGAAATAAAATGGCCCAGATATCATGGTTCATACATCAAAAAATAAAATTTTGACTCGTTCATTGTTGTTAAAATCACAAGCTGTTTACTGTTATACTGAGAAGTATTGTACACCACTAAATCAAACCATGAAATTTGATTTTGCAGATTAAAAAGTTTTAAGTGAAAGGTAGTGTGTGTTCTTTGCAGTTTGACCATAAATGTGTATTATACATTAGGTGCATTCTTCATTGGGTACACTGCGTAACAACACAAATGCCTAGTTAGCCAATTACATTGTATTAACTCACGCATTTAGGCATAAAGAACTAGAATGAGTGAAGAAGAGTGATTTAAGTGACTTTGAACACAGTGTGGTGGCTGGTGCTAGACTGGCTGGTCTGATTTTTTTTTTTTTTTCCCCCCTCCACAAACTGCTGATCTACTGGAATTTTCCCACACAGCCAACTCTAGGGTTTTCAGGGTCCAAAAATATTCAGCGAGCAGCAGTTATCTGGGTGAAAGTGCCGTGTTTGTGTCAGAGGTTCGAGGAGTCAGATGGCTAGACTCATTCAGATTAGAAGTCTGCATTAATTTAACAACTTGCTACAATCAAAGTATGCCGGAACATTTTTTTTCAATGCACAACACGTCCACCCTCGAAGTAGACAAACTATAACAATAGAAAGGCGTACTGGGTGGTGCACCTGTCAGATAAGAACAGGAAACTGATGGTAGAATTCAAACCTGGTCTGATGAGTTTTGATTTCTGCAGCAACATTTGAATGGCAGGGACAGAATTTAGCATAAATGACATGAAAGCATGAATCCATCCTTCGTCTTGATGCATGCTTAATCATCCAGGTAAGTAAACCTCCAAAAGTTGATTCTGTTCATCTGGACGTAGCGTTTTCAGTGGGAGAAACGCTTCGTCACTCATCCGAGTGACTTCTTCAGTCTCAGCTGACTGCAGGTTTCCCCAGGTTTCCCCAACGCTACGTGCAGATGAACAGAATCAACTTTTGGAGAATCCATCCTTCGTTGCATCAAGAATACAGGTATGTGGTAGTGCTGAAATGGCGGGCGGGGGTATTTTTCTGGCTCATTTGGACCCCTTAATTCAGTTGAGCATTGTTTAAATACCACAGCTTACCTGAGTTTTGTTGCTGACTATATGCATGCCTTTATGACCACAGTGTACACATCTTCTGACAGCTGCTTCCAGCAAGATAACACATCACAAAGCTCAAATCATCTCAAACAGCTTTCTTGAGCAGACTGAGCTCACTGTACTCAAATGGTCTCCACGGCTACCAGATCTCATCGGCATCCAACTCGGTGCTAGAAAAGTGTTGTAGGTTGTGATCCTGTATAAATGGTTGAAACTCTTTAAGCAAGTCAAAAATGTGAAGTACACTGAATTTTATCCAGCAGGCACTTCTCTCTATTTGGGCAAATAGAAGGATGTCCATGTTACAGGCTACTGCAAATCCAGTCTAAATACAATAATTCAGTGTAAAGATGCATGTTTCAAAGTAATGCCTGCAGCAGTATGAAAGAGAAACAAATGTTAATAATTTAACACACTGTAAATATTTTAGATATAAAATTGGAGCTGCCTCAATGAGACAGAACTGTAAGGTGCGCCTTAAACATTAATCTTGCAGCAATAATCTTGAATTCAAACCCCATTTTATATTAGTGGAGTTGATGAACAGCAGGTGAACATATTTCAGTTCTTGGGAATGAGTATCGCAGAGAACCTGTCACTGCCGGCACACACCTGCCTGGTTAAGGACGCTCAGGAGTGACTGTACTTCTTAAGAAAACTGAATTTTCATGTCAGGTTCTTGTTAACTTTTACTCAGGAGCAGTGGAGAGCATCTTAACTAGAAGCATCACAAAATGCTTTGATTTTCACCAGCATCCATCTATTGAGCATCACTGTTAACAGTGAGGTATCTGCACACAGCCCAAAGGATACTAAAAAAAAATACCCACCACAGCCACAGCCTGTTTACCCTGCTGCCATCTGGCAAAACGAGGAGGGATCCAATGCTGTACTACCAGATTTCAGAGCAGTTTGTTTCCTTGGGCAATTTGGTTATTATTCTTTGTTAGTGCGATACATTTACAAGATTTGAATTTGTCATAAAACCTTGTGTTGTAAGTTGACAATTAAATCTTACATTTCACTGCAGCAGCCTGCTCGATCTCTTCTACTATTGATATTAAGTCTGTTTTATTAATCCTCACTCAGGTTTTCAGTGTTAGACTTCTGCTTGTCACTGGGTATATTTTCCACAGCTCTTTTAACTCAAGTGGAAGGAGATTAATGGCTCCTCCACAGAGAAAATATAGAGTACATGATCCAAGCTGCGTGACTGGCTTCCACTGATTTTTTCCCCCCTCTCCCATTCGTACACTAGATGGCGAGTTTGGACAAAAACCTTTTTGATTAAATAGTCAGGGGTGTATTTATTCATTTGCAAACACGAACAAATATTTTACAAGCCTCCAGATTAAAAACTCTGTGCTGTAATCTATGGTGCATTCAGGCTTACTAGTGGGAACAGCAACGCTACAAATTCAGCAGATAATTGGACACAGAGTGATTGCTGTGAATAAGAGGAGCCGTCTGTCTCTGTGCATATTGACAACACTGCTTTAACCTTTGACTGCTTTTCAAAGACTTTTATTGCCCTGTCAGTTTCAATCATTACGCTGAAAAAAGGGGGCTATTTTTTTTCAATTGATTTCTGTCTCGCAGTGGTGCCAGTGTCTGATTTGTTTGAACAAGGAGAAATGCAAGTTTACGAGCAGGATGTGTTTCCAGGAATCGATACGTAGCATTGCATTTGTTCGAGTCGGATTTGGATGCAGAACCTCGTTTTTCCCGCACACCCAGAAAGACCAGAGACATATCTGTGGTTTCTCTCATCTCTTTATCTGCTGAAAGAATCCCTCCTGTCAATGAGAATCACCCATGACATACTTCAAACTGCAAGCAGCTCACTCTTAATAATGCAGCATATGTCTTGGAGGCAATTCACAGAGCTGCTGAAATATTGATGCCTAAAAATCTGTATTTTTATTTTAACATCACAGATAACGGCAGATAATGTCATCATCTTTGCTTACAGGGTCGATGCACACGTGTATATAGAGGTTTGCATACTGTGCGAGCGTGATACAGGGGAGTTTGTGTATTATATGTGTGTTTGCACATTATTGGGTGAATCTCCTGTGACCGATTTCTGTTCTAATAGAGGATGACAGCCGTTTTGTATGCCTGTGTTGCTGCCACTTGGAAATGAGAGACAATTCAATGTGAGTGAGTTGTCAGCACCTACATATGCTCCACACTACTTAAGCCATGTCGTAGTGTCATTATTAGTTAATTGACAGTTGCTGTTTCGCTCTCCACACTATCTACATACCATTTGTTGATTTGTTACAAAGTTATAAAAGCAGAGAGAGAGAAATGTAGGCAGCAGCAGTGGGAACAAGGACAGAACTGGTTCGCGGGGGTTACAGGATGCTCAAAGAGGGACACATGCACACACCTCACATACTGGCCCTTAACTTATAGATCAAAGTCAGTCACGAGAAACTTCCTTCTCCGGTGCCATGACAACAACATCCAGAGGTACTGTTATTTGTGGTTAAAGGCCATAATAGATGGGGAATGACTCGGGCACAGAGAAGAATGATCCCAGATCAATCAGCCATTGGCTTGTCCTCCTAGTCACATGTAAAGTACCTATGCCTTTCACAGCATGCTACTGGCCTTGTGCAAAATAAAACAATGGACACACACAGCACACACTGGGAATGGCTGAGAGCGCCCGCGCGAGCAGGTGTTGAAAGTCCACAAAACGATTTTACACTAAAAAAATGAGTCAGACAGCCGTCATGCGGAGCTTTTGATCTTCAGAGAGCTGAATGTCTCAATGCCTGGCAGAGGTGTTTGCAGACTTCAACAGAGTACCACAGGGTGTACAACCAAACAGTGAAGGTGGTCAGATCAGCAAACAGCATGTCCCTCCAGAACCTGTCTTGATAGACTGCAGTTCACAGAAACACATTACCACAACAGGGTTCTGCTTTAACACCTGGTTTGAGTATGAGTATCTACATCTACATCTGGAAATTTTACCCCAGGGTCTCAGACATTCTGATACCAGTATCTCTTACCATATGCATGATCACGAGAGATGAAAAACAAGATAGGAAAGCCTACTACATGCTGTCAAATACTCAACTGGCTCATCCAGAGATGCCCTTTGAAGTAGCTTGCTTGTCACAGGGGAATATGTTTTTTATGTTTCTGTATTTTCCTCTCCTACTCTTCTCTCTGCTGCCATTTATTTTGTTCCATCTATTCCCCGCAGCACCATCTTTGCCTCCTCACTCTTTCCTCCTTTTCTGGGATTATTGTATAGCAGAATTATATCTTTCTGCTCCTCCAGTCTTCTTCAGCACTAAAGGCACATTAGTGAACTCGCTTTGCCTGCTCCTGCTCATTCATAATTACTTGGCATCCCACAGGAGAACAAGATGCACATCACTGATTAGCTTGCTGTTTACCAACTTTACTTATGCATAAAGGGCTCATCTGATTGAACGTGCATCATTATATTAACAATTAAAAACATCTTGCCTAAGATAAATTTACAAAAGATGTTTTTTGCTTCAGCTCTCATCAAGGTGGGCTACTTTATAGAATATACTGTAAATGTATAATGGATATAATGGATAATGGTGGAGGTATGGGTTACCGTTGTTGCCTCCCAGCTCCTGCTATAGGACCTACTGATGTGTGAAATAATGCATTTTCTGGAAGGTGACAATTAGCTTGCATATAGCTCTTTTTTTTTTATATATATATAACTATATGTACTGCCTATGGTCTTAGCTGCCTGGTGTCAGGGTACTACTAGATAGACTGCCATGAAATATTATAATTAGACCCCAGAGAACAAACCCTAGAGACCTAAATGACAATTTCACAGATTTTTGCACTTCCGTGATTTTAACATTAGTGGGGAATGATGAAAATTGGAGAGGAGGAAAACCAACTTATCATGCTATTTTACACTAAGGAACTTACTCTATTTCTACATTTTAACGTTCAACAAAAGATTAAGTTAGATTAAGTCTTTTAGATTTCATTAAAACTGTTATTTATTGAGTTCTTGGTGGGAATGCTTGATGTGTTGCAATCTGTATATGTAGTTTCTGAGTCTGAAAAGTGAAACCAATGCATTTTTCCAAATGGCCAGTAGGAGGCGAGTCTTCTGCTTGGTTGGCTAAATTGATCCACAGCCTCAGAAAACATTTTAATAATGACATCTTCTTTTTTAGCTCATTAAATATAACATATTGCTCAGTTCTAAATTAAATGACCCCATTATCTTGCATTGGCCTTCTCTTATTCAGTCAGTCTACCTCTTACTCATCACATTCAGTTTAAAAATGGTGGTGTAGGGTTATGTCCATCTTTTTATATGCACTGTTTAGTAGGGTTGGCCAATTCCTTCTTCCAAAAGGGTCACATGAAAAATTTGGACTGTTTTCTAAAGCCCCTCCATAACAGTCTCAGCTGTGACAGTAGAAGCCAGCAAATGATGACATAGCAGCCAGTACGTTATGCAAAAAATGCATCAGCTCTGCTACAACAAGCTAACTGCCCAGTTGATTAATGCAAGTAGCTAGCTAACGCTAAAAAAAGAGAAATAAAAATGAAAAAAGAAATGACTCCATAGAAATAGGCCCAAGCAAAATGTAGTTTTAAAATTTTTTTGCAAGTTACAAATCACGACTCTACAATTCTAAATGTATTTTGCTTCTATGTCTCTACAAACATTCATCGCACTCACAGAGAGTGTAGTACAGAGAATCAGTAACATGCTGTCATGTCAATAATGTATTGTGGCTGTTGATTGGTTAGGGAGGATTTTTTCTGTTGGTGCACTGTTGTGCATGTCATGGCATGCATTAAATTAATGCAGGATCCCCCTTCAGAAGGACAACACGAGCTCCTTCTTACATACTTAACAGTATATGCAGAAAAGTGCTGAGACACCTACACATTACATCTACAGGAGCTGCTCGGCTATGGAAATCCATGCCATGAAGCTCTAGGGCACAATTTTTGTGCTGATATTAATGCCTGGAGGTCTGGAGTTCTGCAGTTATTGAGTAAGCAGAGTGTTGGCGATTTTTATGGACTATGCCCCTCAGCATGATTTCAACGTTATCTGCCATATCCTGACTGAATTGCTGTGGTTCCTGAACACTTTCACTTTGCAATGAAACCACTTAACAGTTGATTGAGAGATATCTAGGAAAATATATAGGCCTTATTGCAATGATGCCATTTTATTACAACTACACACACTGAACTTAAGTGAGATCTTTAGAGCTACACATTCTTTCACAACTGTTGTAAAGCCGAACTGCCTGGCTTGGTTTATTATATACCCCAATGGCAAAAGGACTAAAAACATCAATGATTAAGAGGTGTGGTCCATTACCTTTGCATATTCAATGTACACACACCCATGCATACATGCAGACTGTCGTTTCCCCTCCTGCCTTCCCTGCAGGGGTTAAAACAAACATTTTAATCAAAAGTGGAATGGATTATGTCTAAGGAGCAGAAAAAAATCTATAAATTATACTGAAATTTGGGTAATAGTTTATTTCAAGCAATTACTCTTTCATGTTTTGATCTCCTTCATGCCTCTAGAAAACAGAGGAGGAGAAATCTCCTCTGCCTCTATTTAGCAGCCTCCTCTGGCTGACACAGTTTTTATTTTAAACGAAATGATTTTAAAGCTGATCAAATTTGTGCAATACATGCTCCCGCCAACCTCAGTGCACTTGATTTAGGCGCTTTTCATGGTGTAAATGCGACACTAAATGTGTATATAGTAAAGCTTCACCTAATATTTTTGTTGTATGTTACCACCACTGTATTTCCAGCATCATAAAATGGGTAGCACTAGTCTTTTTAAAAACTCTCTCAGCGCTACCTTCACCCCTGCTCTTCCCGCTCACTAAGGCTTCGTTCTAAAATACATCTAATAAACACACCTTCTGATAGTCAAAAGTCCTCTGTGCTTTGAAAAGCTCAAGAGATTAAGTGGACTTTCTTAATTTTTTTTTTCCACAAAAACCAAATATTTTGCAAGGCAATTCCATCCATCAGGCTTTAAAAGCTCATCTTAATTAGGTCTGCATCTGAATCTCCCGGCTTCCTCTGAGAATTGAGAGACTAAATGCTGGGGTCCCAAGCGAATGTTGCAGCAACCTTAGCACCAGTTTACTTCATCTTAGCCGAACCAGTGGAAGTACACTCATTTTGTGTGTATCAATTATGAATAAGATGAGAATATTTCAGAGTGTGTTTGAATGTTTTATATCTATAATGAATGATCTGGGGCCATCGGGGTTTTTGTTGTTGGTTTGTCAGTAGAGGTGTCTTGTTTTTTCTAAGCTGCATTACATCATTTGCCTGTAAGTGTCCATGATAATCTCTTGACCTTTTTCCCCCCAACGGACAACCTTTACAAACACGTCTTGAATGGAGCTATTGATTCTTTTCTCAAGCAGCTTTTACACAGATCACAGATTAAAGACTGCTGCTGAGGCATCAATAGCAAATTACAGTGCAATTTTCAAGAGTACAGGTGGCACATCTGTTTTCTACTTTTACCTCCTCTTGTCCATCATCCACGCTAATGTATCATCTCGAGAAGTAAATGTTACTGTATGCAGATTAACATTTCATGCCTGTTCTTTCTGATTCACCCTTATATCACCGAGTGAGTCATACTACACAAAGCAATGTGGTATCATACAACAGTGAGTGCAACAAGCTGTACACAGTCCTCCTCTACCAATCACCCTTTACAGGGTGTTAATTTTGTAGCTCTGCCTCCCTCATGTCTCTTCTCTAAGAACCGAACAACCTGTCTGTAGCAGATACTAAGCTCCGTGATTAAGCTAACATGTTTTTGCACACAGGCGAATATTCCCTGCAGAAATTCACACATGATCTGTATCCATCTTCAAACATTTTTATCCCTGTCCTTGTTTTTTATGCATCCAAGCTCACCATAGTGCAAGCAGAAGAGAAAATGTCCTTTCTTTGCATTCTCTCCAGCACTTTCTCTCTTCTATTGGTAATAAATCATAATATATTTGCCCGACTACTGCCCTGCTGCTCTGGATCGTTAAGTACTGTCTGCCCAAGTGTGCCCTTAGGTGTCTAGATTCTCTGCAAGAACTATGGATTTGTGATTATTGGTAACTTGTATGCAAAACACATCTTTCCTCATAGAGGGTATGCTTGAGAAAATGGAGACAGACAGCAGAGAAATCCTGAAGGAACTGGGACAGGGAAATAGTGCTCAAAAGGGGACAATTGGTGTTTTGCATCCTGTGAAGTTGCGACACAGCTTGCCAGAAAAAAACAAAAAAACCCCAACAATCAACAACGTGTTAACTGTGTGCTAGCTATCTACATCAACAGATCTTTAACGGTGGCCTCCCTTTCAGGCAAGTTGGGAATCTGCATGAATAACAAACCAGATGAAAACCAAACCACAATTTTTTTTCCCCTCACAGTGAATTCTTTTTCTGTGGCCATGCTTTATGGAAAGAATTTCAGAATTTATTCTTGGCATCACTGGGTATTCTTGTGCATTATAATAGGTAAATATGAATTTGTGAGAAA